>NC_081152.1:19855488-20455488 GCF_958295425.1 Solea solea
GCTGCTCCTTCACATTGAAAGGAGCCAGTTGAGGTGGTTCGGGCATCTGGTGAGGATGCCTCCTGGGCGCCTCCCGAGGGAGGTATATCAGGCACGTCCAGCTGGGAGGAGGCCTCGGGGTAGACCTAGGACAAGGTGGAGAGATTACATCTCCACTCTGGCCTGGGAACGCCTCGGGATCCCTCAGTCGGAGCTGGTCGATGCGGCTCAGGAAAAGGAAGTTTGGGGTCCCTTGCTGAAACTGCTGCCCCCGCGACCCGGCCCCGGATAAGCGGAGGATGATGATGATGATGATGATGAATAATAATAATCAGCTTGACTCACATTCTCAGATTTATATATATATATATATATATATATATATATATATATATATATATATAGGTGTGTGTGTGTGTGTGTGTATATATATATATATATACATTTTTAATACAACTACGCTTTCTTCAGCAGCGATTCAGGGGGCAATTGTCGGTCTTTATTGGTGCGACATTTCATCGCGATACTTTTAATTATCGCCATTACTTTTTTTAGTTGTATGACTGAGCCGTGGCTACATGACAGACGTATACATTGACTGACGCAACCCCGTCACTCCCGTAAACGTTAGCCTCTATGTGGTTAACATTCTGCTCTGTGTGAAGCGCTTCGTCGATCTACATCAACACAAGCCGCGATTAAATAAAATGTTAAAAAAATAAAAAATAAAAAATAAAAATACGATGGCAAAAGCAGCGGAGGCTCCATGCTAACCGCTAACGTAAGTGAAACTGATGCAATACGCTACACACATGGGAGCTAGCTGGCTAGCCACTTAGCCAGCTAGCTCTGAATAAACGCTAGTCTCCTTACCCACAGAGACTTGCTCCACAGCTTTCGTTAGCTCCGTCGCCATGTCTTGTCCAGTTGCGTGTCCGCTGAGGCGGTGAATTATACGTGTTTTTAATGGGGTAACCAGGGAGAAGCGGCAGCTACCGGTGCCTCGGCAGCCACGGACGCGCAGGTTTACGTCAGCCTCAGTCTACACCGGGTTGGTTCACCCAGGAGGCGGGAGCTGCCGCTACAGTCTACAATCTGATTGGCCACGAGTGTCTACGTCACAAACAGAAGAGGAAATCCTATTGGTGTATAGTGTTTGACAGTTCAGTTTATGGGTCACGCCCCCTGCTCCATCAAACTGACTTTTTTTAACCTCACAATTTTGACATTTGTCTTATATCTTATGGAGGACGATAAATGACTAATAATAATAAATAAAAGAAAGAAATAACTAATAAATAAAGAAAAATCCACCTTTAAAAAGCACATTGATAAATACATGTATTTATTCATTCATTCTTTTATTTCTGTGTTTATTTATTCATTTATTTATTCATTATGTCTTTCTTTTATTTATTTATTATTATTACGTCTATTACGTATATAGCTCATCATTGTTTATCTTATCTCATAACGAGGACTTTCATTACAATTCAGTTACAATTTTGACTTTTTAATCTCACAAATTTAACGATTTGATGGTTAAAAACACACACGCACAGAAACATACTTTGATTCAGAACTTTTATTCATTTTAATGCAACATAGCGACAATCACAAATATAAACCAAACAGATAAATTGTATAAACAACTCCACCATTAAAACAAAGATGATTATATAATGTCATCGACTAATCGAATGAGTAAAGTAAGTTATACTGTATGAATGGTTAGTGTGTAAAATAAATGGTAAATTGGACAATTATACACAAATCTGGGTCCCTTTCCTTAACCCTTTAATCTAGATAATTATCCCTCTGTAAAGTCTTATTGTACGCACAAGTGGTAAAACAATACAACAGATCATTTAAGAAGTTGCCTCACAGAGAGATGAAGTGGCAAATATTTTAATCTCTCAGGTTATTGGCAACGGTGGCACGCTGTGTGACAAAGTCAGCACTGACGTGTCAGGATCTGATATAACCACGTACCAAAAACCCAGTCTCACGGAAAGACAGTTACATCATGGATCAAGTGCAGTTTATTTTTCATTTAAAGCATTACTTATTTTAGCAGAATTTTTGTGCCTATACAGACCGAGTCCAGGACAGAGCGGCCGGCTGAAAGTGGTCTGGACTCTGTGCAGGAGAGTCGTGGTTTGGTCTTCAGAGATGCTGTAGAAGGACAAAACCCTTGCACTGTGGTCCAGGTACACACCAATCCTGTTGGACAAAGGGCCTGAGACGTCGGATCTGATGTTGTTGTGTCTGAATTCATATCGTTTGTTGTTACACTGTAAAACCCACGACTTCTTGTTGTGTCCAAATGCACTCTCATGCCCTGCTCTTTGAATGTCCCTGTATGCGACTGCCACAAAAACTTCAGTGCCTGTCCACTGCACCTCCCAGTAACAACGTCCTGTCAGACCTTCATGACACAAAACCTGACACCAGCTGGTGAACTGGTCTGGATGTCCAGGACCCGAACCACTATCCTTGTAATATGTCACTTCTCTATCATTGTTCATGTATACATTGCAGTGTGCAGTACTTGAATCCAGTGTGACTTGACATGAATTCTTGAGGAGCTCATCTCTGGTCTGTGGTTCTTGACATGAATTCTTGAGGAGCTCATCTCTGGTCTGTGGTTCTTGACACGAATTCTTGAGGAGCTCATCTCTGGTCTGTGGTTCTTGTGGCACCTTGAAATCGTCCACTTGGCTCCCGCTCTGGGGTTTTTTGGTCCACTCCTTGAACACGATGTCCTGCAGCGTCTCGCTGACCTCTGACATCACTGCTTCCACGTATGCAGTGAACGGCAGGGGGCGCACGGTGGCACTCGGTGAGTCCGCAGAGACACTCGGACGTGACAGCGAGGTGTAGCTGCTCAGGAACTGGGTGTGATCCTCGGTGTGTGTCAGAAACTCCAGCTCGGCGTTCCTGCTCCTCAGCTCAGCGATCTCCTCCTGCAGCTTCTCCTGCTGCTTGTGGACACGAGTGGTGTCAGACTTCTGACGAGATCTGATCTGCTGCTTCACGTCTGACAGGATCCTCTTGCTGTCCTTCACAGCTTCATCAGCAAAGCAGTTGATGTCCTCCTCCTCCTGTTGAAGACCCTTCACACTCTCCTCTCTGCTCTGGATTTTCTGTTTGATCTTTTCTCGACGCGCCGCAAGCTCCCTCTGCTTCTCTCTCATTTCTGCCGCCACAGAGACGGTGTCGTGGCCCTTGTGTTCGTCCATGGAGCAGAGGTAGCAGATGCACTGCTGATCGGTGCGGCAGAAGATCTTCATCACCTCACTGTGGCGAGCACAGGCGTTCTCCTGGAGCTTGTTGCAGGGGTCCACCAGCTTGTGCTTCCCAAAGGCTGGTGATTGGTAGTGAGGCTGGAGGTGCAGCTCGCAGTACGAGACCAGACACTGCAGGCAAGACTTGACAGCGTTGCGTTTTTTCCCACTGCAGACGTCACAGGCCACATTCTCAGCTCCAGCAAAGCAGGGACCAACGGGAGCAGCCTCGAGTCCCGTCTCCTTCTGCTCTGCCACTAAATCTGCCAACACTGTGTTCCTCTTGAGGACAGGCCTCGGCGTGAAGGTCTGCCTGCACTGAGGACAGCCATGGACCTCCTCGTCCAAGTAGCCTTCAATACATCTCAAACAGTAGCTGTGGCCACAGGGAAGAGTCACCGGATCCTTCAGCAGATCCAGGCAGACTGAACAGCAGAGCTTTTCCTTGGCCATCTGAATTATTTGCTGCGCCATTTTCAGCTCCCAGCGACAGTCAAAGTCTAATGTTTTCACTCGTGGATAAGAGATACAGGCTGCTCACTGAGCTGCAGGAAACTGAGCCGCAGGAAACTGAGCCGAGTATATGTGGAACACATTGGCTAAAGGGAGTGGCCGTTTCTCAATATCCATACTTGTGCGTACTTGAGCGTACTTGCGTACTCCCGTACTTGTGAAAACGTCATCAGCCTCAGTCCAAGTGCTGTTCCAATTCTCAAGTAAGCGAACAGCGAGGACGGTTCTCAAACCCGGAAATGTTCTCGCTCCGCCCATTTTTTACCAAGTATGCATCGGAGGTGACTTAAGCGTACTTGCGATGGCCATGTATCCCAGAATACATTTCGGCGGAGCATAGCAGCAGTTAATAGAAATATAAATCTGAAATAAATATTTGTCTGTGTCCCGGAACAAAGTTTTAACATCATTTGAGGCGAGAAATGAGTCATTTAGAATTCAAACATGTGGTTTGTGTATGAAGATATGACGTATTTATAGTTTGGCAGCGACGTTTGTCGGAGGTGATCAGCTCCGCCTCTGCGGACGTTCGGCGCTCACTGTGCCCGGCACAGAGCAGCGTTACCTCGGCCTGTCCTGATGAAATGATCCGCTGGCTCAGACGTCGCTGTCATTAGATGCTCGGTGTGATCCATATATTTGTTGTTGACGTGTTATTTTGTTTTTAATGGAAACGTTTTGACCTGAAAGTTTGAAGGTTTGTATATTGTTAATGTTTTATTTATTTTAACTTTGAATTTTAGATTTATATTAAAGTCGCACGGTCATTGTATCTGTATTTAAATATAATATGTAAATATTAGATATGTATAGTATAGTATGTAGAGTAGTATATATTTGTACACGTACATACTGTATATGTCATACATACATATATATATATATATATATACTACTCTACAATGCTGTAATATATCTATTTTCCACATTTTATTATTTTATTGTATATTTTAATAGAAATAAATTAATAAATGAAGTTAAATATTTAAAATGTAAAAATAATAACGACATATATATGCATTTATTAAAAGTATTTCATATGTTCATTTATCAACACTGTAGGTGGCGGTAATGAGGCTGCAGCACTTGGCACCAGCCACCATTCAAACAGCAGAACAATACATACATACTTGCATACTTGAGTATTGAGAAACAACCACATACTTGTGTACTCCCGTACTTGGCAAGTATATACTCCCAGCGTACTTCTCAAGTATATACTTCCCAAGTACGCAAGTACATACTTGCTTACTTGAGTATTGAGAAACGGCCAGTGGCTTTGTTTGAGACCAGGAAGTACAGGGAGGAGTTAAAGAGAGTTATTTTTAGTTCGAAGTGAGGCATTTGGTTTCATGAGGCATTAAACCAAATGTTACTTGGTAACAAATGTCACACGACAATCAAAAAGTGAAGCACAACAGGTTACTTTTGAAAATAAGTCAAGAGATACGAGTCAATAATTGCAGAACTGCAAACATGGCAGCCTCTCAAAACAAAAAGACTTCTGAAACTTCACGTCAGAGACAACCTGAGACAGTGAGACGCTCTCAGTGAGATGTCAGGAATATAATACATTTAGCCTCATGTAATGAAATTAACATTAGCTTAAGTCTACGATATCTTAATGAATGCTTTGGAATTTGCTCACTCTCCTGCACCAAAGTCCACAGAGAAAATGAATGATTTTTGACATCACAGCCCACAGGAGTTGTTGATCCACTGTTTGAAATCATTAGTTCACCTTTACCTCAGTGACATAAAACTTACCAGACATGGCAGCAGTGAACCAGCATTATTATGGCCCATATCTGCCATTTAAAACATACATACAGTATGTACGGCGTGAAAGCCCTCACGTGCGTTTGTATCTGCAAACGTATGAAGGCGTTTGTTTCCACAGAGAGCAGCAGTGACACACGTGCCTTTGAAAAAGGATCATGTTTTATTTACAGTGTTTTTCCATCAGAATTACAATACAAATCATTTTGTACGTCTCGACTCTACAGACGACCAGAGAGGATCCACTCAGAGCTGGAGGAGGACAGCCGGAGGCCGAGAGGGTGTGTGTGTGTGTGTGTGTGAGAGCTTTGGCAGAGTTGAAAGTCCTTGGATGTGAGACTCCTCCTCCTCCTCCTGTTCAGTGACTCTCTCCTTTCTTCCCACCAACCTGTGAAACACAAAGCAACGAATGGAATCATCAACCATGACCCTAACCCTTCTGTTAAGCATGCGTGCTTCTCATTACCAAAACTCCGAGACTGTTTGTGACATCTAGAACATTGAAAAACTATGGACTGGCGATCTGTGACCCCGCCTTTCACCCTATGTCAGCTGAGATTGGCACATGAAATCAAACATAAATCCAGGTGGCCAAAAATCATGATGTTCATAACCTTTACCCTAAACTAAACAAATTCTAACCCTAAAACCAGGTTTAACCCTGAGAAAAAGCCTGTTAACCTTGTGGGGACGAGACAAAATGTTCCTATAAGGTCAGAATGTCCTCACGAAGATAGCTTTTATGGTTTTTGGTCCCCGTGAAGATAGAAAAACATGTACACACACACACACAAAAACTCAAACCAAATCGAAACCCTGAAAAAGCTTTTTCAAGCTGTGTAAGGACAAAGAGCTAAAATGTCCTAATATAGGACACTGCATTGAGAAAAGCCTTACTTCCCCATGGAGACCAGTTTTTGGTCTCCATGGGGACATGGTCAGTGTTTAAGCCAGAAAATGTCCTAAAGAGGTCACAAATGCAAATGTCCTTAGTGAGGACACTCGTAGACATAACACCTACACCCAGTTCAAACCCAAACTCTAAAACCAGGTCTTGACCCCGAAAGAATCTCATTAAAAAATGCGAGGAGCTCACAAAATGTGCTAACTCCCCCTGGTTTTAATGTTTTCTGGTCCTCATGAGTGTATAAATACATGTACACACACAGAGTCTGGTTTCCATGACTTCAGAGGACATTACTCTAAACTCAATCAAACCCATACAACATGTCTTCACTGTAAAATGTAATCATTTACATTTTACAGACTTGATTTTTGTCCCCACAACATGAGTAATACCTGCAACACACACACACTTGTTTTTCTATCTTACTGAGGACACTCGTGGACCTTACCTTAACTATCACAACTAAGTGTCCAAACCCTTAACCTTACTCCCTAATACCAGGTCTTAACCTTAAGCCACTTTCAGCTGTGGGACCCAGTCAAAAAGATAGGTTTGTATGGTTTTTAGACCTCAGAAAATACGTGTTTGTGTACATCACAGGCTGCTTCGTACCCGTTTGAAGTCGTTCATGTTGGTGGCCTGTACTGGTGTGCCTATGAATGTCAGGTAGTTGATTTTTGTCGTCTCCTCGTCTCCTTGGTTCGATTTGACAAAGATCTGGTAAAAACAGAAAAACAAAAACACACAGTCAATGAGCTTTTGCATGCAGAGGTTTCTGTTATTCCACACCAAGTTCAACAGGAAGTATTTTATGGTCATAAAAAGTAAATTTAAAGGCTGTCACTTTTGGAAAAATCAAGTTTGAACGAAATCTTAATCTGACAGATTTAACTAAAATTTACTGTAGAAGTTATTCACAATTTTACTTCACAGTGGAGTCCCCGGAACACAAAGTAATTGTATGTGCCAGCTTACAGAGAGTATTGAGTTATTAGTGGATATTCGATGGACGTTGTGTCTTCTTTCACCAAAGCAGCAGGTTGCTATCTGCAGAAAGAGGAATCTCCCCCACCTACAGAAGGCTTGGATCTCCAAACTGCCAGTTACTGTGTGATATGGTGGATGCATATGGCGTATGTGCACCCTCTGCTGGATTCTATGGGGTACTACTTCAATAGGGGCTTATGAAATGACAGCACACACTTCTGGATTCTCAGGATTCTCTGGTCTTTACCGTAACACTCTGTACGTTCTGGAACTTGACGTAGCGCAGCGGGATCAGAGCGTCCTCTTTGCAGTCCTCCTCCGTCAGCTCCAGAGCTTGAAGAGCTTCGCTCCGCTCTGCGTCGTCGAAGCCCATCGACCGAGGGAGATTGATGAACACCTTCACCATCTTAGGGGCTTGGGCTGATGGCAAGGAGGAAGGAGTTAAGGACACGGTGGTAGTCACTAGGTCACAAAGTGCATCAGCTGCAGAGTGAGATCGGTCGGACGCAGAGGAAAACTCACCAAAGTCTGACGATTGTAGCTTCATGGAGAAGAGCTTCACTGGCTGACTGAAGGCCATCGTTATCAACAACTGGACAAGAAGATTTTAAAAGGAAAACAGTTCTGCATTAAACAATGTGTTTTTTCTTTTTTATTTAAGTGTGTAAAAAAAACAAGATGAAATGGTCAATTTGTGTCGGGGTTAACATGGCTGCCTGCTGCGTCGCCAGAGAAAACAATTTTAGCCACTTAGCAAAATGTCTTACGTCAGCATAAGCCGATGACATCTTTTATTAGGGATGCACCGATATGACTATTTCCACCGATACCGATATCCGATATTAATATTGCTGCTATGGCCGATAACCGATATTTACCGATATCGATATATGTTTTTAAAAAAAAGTTTCTGAGATGATAAAAGTTTGTACAGAATGAAAATCATGCAAGCTGAATTTTTGAATGTCTTTCTTTATTTTCAAAACATGTTTTACCTCCAAATAACAAGGTCACATAAGACACAAGTAACCAACTACAAGTAAAGGTTTTTAGAAACCTTTACCACTTGTAGCAAGTGTGTAACTAAATTAAAGTACAGTTTAACTCCCTCAACTCCTGTGAGAAAGTTTGGATCATAAATTACAAACATGAACATAAATAAAAATAATACCCTGCCAAAGTTACTGTAACCGAGATAAGGGCGTCAATACTGGGTACGTAAATAAAGTCAACAACCCTTCCTCCCGACAACAACAACCGCGCCACTTCCCTTCACAATAAAACTACACAACAGATATGAGAAACAATACCTGACAAGCTCTACTAAGAGCTGCCATAATTAAAAAAAACATGTTAAAATACTTTATCAAACTTGCCAGTATTCATGGCAACCAGATATTTATTCAATTGCAAAACATCGGAAAAGTAGCGCCGACTTGGCAGGTTGTTGCGGGGTTCAATATGCGCTATCAACCGTCGGAACCCTCGGCTGGTCGTCAAGAGCAATCATTTCCATTACCTTGATCGTTATTGCCCTGGCCACTGTCTTCCTTTGGTCGAGTCCCAGCTGCGCTGCTTTCTTTTTGTCTGCTGCCTAATGTTACTAGCGTTAGCTTCCTGCCGTTGTTTGTGTACTTCTGGGTGGCGGTTTTTCAAATGACATGATCAAATTTGTGGTATTGAATGACTTGACGCGGAACCCTCCTCGCATTACCTCGACTTTGCAAGTGTTGCATAATGCTTTTCGCGTATCTTCTATGGACACCCTGAAAAATCGCCCACACCGCTGACATTCTCTCTCCTCCACACACACACACACACACACACCTTGTGCTGCGCTTGCATCACTGACGCTGTCCCCTTCCCGACACACATACACAAACAGCAATTAGACGGGTATAAACATCGGTTGTTAAAATCGGCGCAGTTTTACTCATTGCACCGATGCCGATATGTTAAAAAATGACGAACATCGGCCGATACCAATATTAATGCCGATATATCGTGCATCCCTATCTTTTATGATTATGTTCACTGCTGTTCACTTCTGGAAACATATTCTCAGGACACAGTAGTGTCTCAAATGTCCCCGCTGGCAGCCATGTTCCTCTTAGAGCGAGCGGGACAGAGAGAAGACGCAGAAGCTCGTACCTGTTCGTCACAGTCAGACTCCAGGTAGGACGAGTCTTTGACTAAGCAGTTTTCAAAGCCACAGTCGTCGCTTTCGTTGAGGCACTCGCAGCCGGTTTTGTTGACAAAAGGCATGAGGTCCATCTGAAAACACCCCCCCCCCGACACGATTAACTCAAACTCTGGGTCCATTTCTACTGCACGGTTCTCTCAAAACATGACATCGGAAATGTTCTTCTACTCACGTATCCCTTTGGAATGTCGGAATCCTCACTGTTTCCCGGGTCGTTCTCTGTGTGCTGTTTGATCTTCTCCTCCAGACCTGCAACGTCCGCCCCCTGATACTGATCCACCCGAACCCGGTTCCTGAAGAACAAGAACGTCGGTGTGGCTGAGATGTTGTTGGCCGCCGCCGTCGCCTGGAAAAAAAAGACATGGGACATTAAAGCTGGAGTTTTCCGAAACAGGTTTCCTTCACAATCTGTTGTTGCTGTCCAGTCGGATCCTGGTGTGCTGATTTGGTCAAAAGTTATGCTTAAACCTTAAAATAATAGTCCAGATCTTTAAGAAGGATGGAGTTTGGGTTTCTGGACAGCAAAAACTCCACATTAATCATCAGTTTTCCCACCAGATGTGTCTGACGACAAACATAAGAACCACCAGAGAACAAACGCTCACAATCGGGACAGTTTGTTTCCAGTACAGACTTACCTGACACACGTGAACATCTACTTCGAGGAAGACCACATGCGGGTACTTGTTACTCAACATTTGGAACCCTGGAGCTATCGTGACACAGGGCCGACACCTGAGGACGAGGCAGAGGAAGGTCAGTCGGTAAAATAATCTGTTAATTTCACTACAGAAGAGAATAAATAACCCCTGCAATTTGGTGCAGGGAAAACGTCCCTGCACCAAATTGCAGGGGTCATTTATTCTCTTCATATTGATGACACAGCCGATTTAGATAAACATTTTCTTCGTTGTGCAAAGAAAATAAACATAAGTCAAGGAGGCAGCAGCTTATTCAGTCTATGGTTTTACTTCATATCATGGGGGTCTTTGCGTGTATACAGAAGAACGATAAACATTTTAAAGTCTGATACCTGCATCGTGCAAATACTAAAATCAAGGGTATGAAGGCCGTCTCTTGAAGCTAAAATAAATCACTGCAGCCACTGTCTGTCCCGATATGATGCTGCTGGTTATCACAGCATTTATACTTCTACTTCCTTCATAAAACATACATTTAATAATGACAAATGACACACATAATTGTTAAATAAATGTTAAGTTAAACGAGTCATAGAGAACACATTTTGGTCTACTTAAATAAAGGAATAACGGCATGATGCCTACTATTAGGAAAAAATTATTCCATTTATTAATCAGCCCAACTCTCAGTAGAGCCTTTTTATTAAGTGCATACAATATGTCACTTTACTGAGCGTTACTGAGAATAACAGTAAATAAAATAATGTTATATGATACAAAATTATTGCTTATTTGTAATGGTTTGTTCTTGTAAAAGTGGGTCCTCATGTAAGAACTTTGACAAACACAGGCATAAAGTCACTTCGGGGTAATATTTGTTATTTTCTGATTGACGACTAACACAAGACATACTTTGATTTAACGTCGATCGCAACATGTGAATGTAGCGCAGTTCCCCTCAAGTTAACCAGTAAATGCTTACATTGGAGCAGCGGACTGAGAGCAATACTGCTTTGTCATGGTAAGCAATGAAGCTAACGATAGCATGCTAACCTAGCTTACTCCACAGTGGGGACTCCTGTCTTTAAACTCGCTGCTGTGAAGAGTAAAAAACAACAACAAAGTGTCTTCAGGGGAGAGACACGGTAACTAACTCTAACCCGGCAAACACCGCGGCCTCCGTGCCGGTGTGGAAAAGCTTACCCGGCCATTGTGAACTTCACCACGGCGAGCCTGGGGCCGGCGGCCGCTAGCTCCGGCTGGAAGTCCGGGTCGCTGCCGATCACTTTGACGCCAACCATGGTTTACAGTTTACGGCTACGGTGTGAGCTGGTTACCGGGGCGACGTTCAGGACGAGGACGTGGTTGAACTAACGAGGAAAACCGTTGTTATGTTTTTAGCTTTCTGTCAGTGTGCTAGCCGACTAGCTGTCCGGTGTCTGAAACACACACACACACTGCAGGTACAGCAGTCAATGAGCTGCTTCCGGATGTGTGGACTCCTGATTGGGCAACACACAACAGGAGGGGGCGGGGCTTTCTTTTTCTTCTTCATTGTTGTAGAATTTTTTGGTAGCGCTCGTCGTCACTGCCCTCCAGAGGATAAACTGAGGACAACGAGTCACTATGTCGAAATGAAAACTGAGAAATGAATTTAAATATTCACGTTAAATGTGATGAATTAAACGGCGAGTGAAAGCTTTTCTCATCCATCTTTTCAAAAATGACACACACACTTTATCTAAGTTTACACATACTGTAATCATACACTTATTAAACGATTGATAAACATTTAAACTTTAAATACACACAGTTTATAAGTAAAAGTAACAGGGTGATTGTACCAAGACACGATTCTAACAGATTGTACCAATTCATGATCCTAACGGATTGTACAACGCACTCTTCTAACGGATTGTACCAAGACATGATTCTAATGGAATGTACCAAGACACGATTGTACAGAGACATGATCCTAACGTATTGTACCAAGACAGGATTCTAACGGATTGTACCGAGACATGATCCTAACGGATTGTACCAATACACGATTCTAACGGGTTGTATCAAGACGCGATTCTAACGGAAAGAACCAAAACACGATTCTAACGGATTGTACCAAGACACGATTCTAATGGAATGTAACAAGACACAATTGTACAGAGACATGATCCTAACGTATTGTACCAAGACACGATTCTAACGGATTGTACCGAGACATGATCCTAACGGATTGTACCAATACACGATACTAACGGGTTGTATCAAGACGCGATTTTAACGGAAAATACCAAAACACGATTCTAACGGATTGTACCAAGACACGATTCTAATGGAAAGTACCAAAACATAATTCTAACGGATTGTACAACACACTCTTCTAACGGATTGTACCAAGACACGATTCTAATGGAATGTACCAAGACACGATTGTACAGAGACATGATCCTAACGTATTGTACCAAGACACGATTCTAACGGAAAGTACCAAGAGAATTCTAAGGGATTGTACCAAAACATGATTCTAACGGATTTTACCAAGACACGATTCTAACGGAAAGTACCAAGACATGCTGTTTTGTTCATGTGTTTTCAAAAATGTAGATTTGTCTCAAGACTTTGTAAAATTGTCTCACATTTTGTAAAATAATAATCCACCATATTAAAGAGCCCCAAAATCAAAAAAAAATTTTGTTTGGATCTGGCCAAACTGGACTTGAAAATCAGGATGGAATGCTGTACAACAAATGCCCAGCAGTGGGCCCCGGACCACAGTTTTTTTTCTTTTTTATTTAAAGCAGCGTCAAAAAAGAAACCAATTACCATCACACCTGTACCTGTCCGTCACGTGACCAGCTCACTTCCGCGCGCGCGTGCCCACACTTCCGCAGCTGTTCTGGTTGCCACACGTTTTTCGTTTCTTTCCTTTCAAAAAAACAAAAAACAGGCCCGTCATTGTGGCTCTGCAGCAGCGCCGGGGATGTCGGACCGGTCCGGCAGGTTTTTAGCGGGGCAGGCCAAGTGAGGCAGCGGGGGGAAGGAGGGCGGGGAGCCGCAGCCGCCCCCGCCGCCGCAGCAGCAGCAGCAAGAGGAGGAGAAGCCGTCATCTGTCTTCACAAGCAGGAAGAAGAGACTGAAACATGGTGAGGTGATTAAAAACTCCCGCACGAGTTTGAAGGAGAAGGAGAAGAAGGAGACCGTTTTTCTTTTATTACACCAGGAAACTTGAAGCAGCGCAGGTAAGTTCGTTACACACCTGTTTCTCTGGGACTTCCCATGTTGGTGTTTTTTTGTTGTTGTGTGATTTTAAAAAGTATCTGGCGCAGGATCCGTGTCTCACCTGGGCGGTTCACCTTTCCTCCTCCCCAGCAAAAGGAGACTTGTTGTGTTTGTAGGTTTTTATTTTTCTAAGTTCTAACTTGGAGATTAATTTACACTTTCTAAACGTTTCTGGATTTTTTTTGTTTAAATGTTTTATATTACCGCATCACATATTTAGTTTTGTAGGTTATGTTTACTCTGTTTCCTTGTCGGTAAAATCCCATTAGAGTTTCAGGTGTGACTGTACAGGTGTGTTTCCATCAGCCTGAATGGAAACGCATTTAAAAAATAGATACGTGTGTGTATATGTATATCTATATGTGTGTGTGTATGTATACATACACACACACACATATATATATATATATATATATATATATATATATATATATATATATATATATATATGTGTAGTTTTTACAATTTGTTGCACTTGTGCGAGGTGGAAAATGCTGCATATGTTAAAAAGTAAATATTGAAATTTGACTGGTAGTTGTATGAGATACTGGCACATACTGAGTGTACTCTCCCCCACAGTAAACTCCATAGAGAAAATCATTGATTTTGCATTTGTTGGTCCACTGCTGCCTCTTATCAGTACGTTCAAATGTGTTATTTTGTGATTTTGAGTGTTTGAATTCCTTCCTTCACATTTACCTTAAATGACACAAACTCGGCAAATGAGGCAACACTTGACCAGCAGCTCCTGTGTACCCTCAAAAATTCAGATTTCTCCATGGACTTTGGTGTGGGAGCGATTAACAAGCATTGAGTTTTCATTTGCTAAAGGCTGAAATAAATGGCACAATAAACCAGTTTTGTAGTAGACACACATGGCACTGTTTGTGCTGCCTACGTGTCTGTACCTCGTATAACCACACTCCCAAAACCCTGAACTAGTTTATAAAATAATTCATAGCTATGTTTGCTCCGTAGTAAGCTAGTCTTGTACATTTCATATATACACATTCACATTTTGAGGCAATTGCATTATGGTTAATGTTAGTATTTTAGTTGTATTTGCTAACTATCAAGTTAATCTAGTTAATATCCACATTTATATTTTGAGGAATTTTAGTGGTGGTTATTGTCAACGTTATAGCTTGGTTTGCTAACTAGCAAGCTAATCTAGTCCATTAGATGGATGCATTCCATGGTATTTCATACAAAACATGGACACAGTAATTGTATTGAGTTAATTGTTGGGAACTGCAACTTCATAACTGTGAAATTACAGCCTCTGAGTGCACGACACAGTCTAGTTGTACGGGGAGGTCGTAGTTTCCCAGTTTCACCATTTTATGGACCGATAACTAATAGATGAACTGAGAAAAATTACTAACTGATCAAGTGATAATGAGAATATTTGTTAGCTGCAACCCTACTGAACACAGTGATGGCTGTTTTTCTCCATAAATGACCTCTAAACCTCTTCTTCTGCAGCCAAAACAAGTCAGAGTTGTTCGGTTAGTGAAATGTCCGCCTCCTTATGGAAATGGTGAACCTTAAAGGCTCCCTCCAGGAATTTGAATCATGACGTGAGAGGCAAATGGAGCGAAGGTTTAGCTGAGGTGAAGGCGTCTCGTCAGCTGCTTTTTGCCTGAGTATTTTCCATACTTATTTACCTGTTTGTAGCACTGGTGATTTCTGCCGCTGTGTGTTTGCATTGTTTTACACACATTTCCTTATTCGGTACCTTCGTTTCTTAACTTTTTGTTCCAAGAGTCAACTAAAAATGCTCAAAATATTAACATATAAAAGTTAAAAAATATGGCACATGTATTAGCATGCTAGCGTTTATTAAATTTGTAAATTATCTGATTCAAGAATTTTATAATCCTTATAATCAGAAATTGATGATGCTGTCATACATTGATGACGGTCTTGTAATATGTTGATTATCGCAGTGTCATGTATTCTTAACATGGGGCATTTTTGTGTAGTTGGGATTTTGAATTTACGAGTTCAAGGATTGTGACGACTCAATAACTTTGAAACATAATAGTAGACCAAGTAGTAAACTCATTTAATCTGGTGTGGGAAGTGCACAATTCAAGGTGTCTGCAAGTAAAGCTGTAGGGCATACGTTTTCCCCTTTCGGTCTTTTTTGAGTGCCTTGCTTTGTGCAAAACTTAAAAATTGTTTACATCAAATGCACTAAGTTAACTTGCGTGTTGTAACGATAAGGTTTACTACCAAATATCGTGATTGTTTAAGTAAGCGCTCTTATGGTGTCTTCCAGTTGAAGTTGGGTTTTCGAAAAGTCGGAGAATCGTCCCTGACCATGTGCGCAAACACCGCTTTGTTTCCTCTTACTTGCACATCTGTCTTATTTTTTTATTCACTGTAAATCAGTCGAACACAGAACTGTTTTACTTGTTTTAATCGGAGACATGTTGTTATCGACTGGACTTGCTAACATTGGCTAACAGCTGTAGATATGTTTGCATCCATGTTTTTTGACTTTTTGACGTGGGAGTGGGTATTTCCCACTTCCGAACTCCGATGTAAATGGAACGCAGCATTTAACGACAATAAAATGACATTGTCGCTAGTTTAGCTACCAGGTTTAGCTAGCACGTGATCATGTTTTTGTTACCAGTGAAATAAGAAGTGCAATATATCGTAAATGATGCTGTGGTGTCACTTAACATCGTTGTTGTCCATGAACCTGGTGGTGCCGGTGCCTTGCCCGGAGGCTGTGGCAGCGTGGGATTGTGTATCACGGGTGCAGCTGGCGTCTCTGTGGACTGTTTGTCAGTTAGCGGGGTCATTGACTGAGCTCCAGCTGTGAAGACTCATCAAAGCTTCATTAAGACTCGTACACAAACGTCTAATATTTGCCATTCCTGGAAACCATTAGTCAATTGATTACTTTGTCTATATGTGTTTCCAGACACAGTCGATGTGTTTCCAAGACGCATAATCAGCGCTAGAACCCAAATAAAACTGTCAGGTAGTGACACCAAAGCCCATAGAGGAAAATTAGCCATTTTACCTCACAGAGACATGGCAGCTTCTGGTCCACTGTGGTCTCGTTTGGTAAATTTGTGCCACTTATGTAAATCTGAGCGACAGATTTCAAACATTAGCGTTTAAACTGAACTGATGGAGGCAGTAGTGGATCATTAACTCCCGTGTGCTGTGATGTAAATTTGCCGATTTTCTCTATGGGCTTTGATGTGAGGAGAGTGAGTGTGTTTACAAAGCGACACCAGCTTCAGTTTCCAGTCAAAAAGCCATGGTTCTGAAGCTGTGGTGCCAGTGGTATCCGAGCTTCCTCTGGTGGTACAAATCAGAAATACTGTTCTACTGTATATACTGGGGTATGTGATCTAGAGTAGAACGGACAGAATTTTGACCAAAGTATGTGGTAATGTAAAGTAAATCGTATTTATATAGCACCTTTCACAGATATGGACTCTCAAAGTGCTTCACAGGGTGATAGAAGTAAAATATAAAAAATACTGACCGGGTAGAAACACAGGTTTGTTTAAATGGGGAAAAACTAAAGAATAAAACAACTCTTTTGTTAAGTGGCTGGAATCAATTTTTTACTGATTTTAATTATCTTGGACCTTTTCCTCTGCTGGCAGCCTTGTTTTTGCCAAGTATGTGAATGCTGGTGCTTACGCACGGCACATTCAGTGCTGACTACGTGTCGGTGTCAAATACATACAAACTTCTATCCCTTTAAAAGCTTGTAAATCAAATGCATATTTGTGGCTATCGACGCCTCTCAAGCTCAGTGCTGTCAGTGGTTAAGGTGTGATGTCACGCTACCAATGTTCCCGTGGATAATAATAGTAGTAGTAGTATTACATTATTATAGAGAACTTTAAAGGTCCACACAGTTTCCAGTCTTTTGGTGCTAAAGTGGGAGAAACTAAAGTCACCCTGTCCCCCCCGTCTGACTGCGAGCTGGTCCCACTCTCAGGTTTCGCTGTTGTCACTCAGGTATGTTCTCCTCTGTCCCACTGCGTGAATCTCTCCCCCCTCCTCCTCCCCGCTCTGCTCTTTGTTGCTGCCACAGCGACGCCCTGGCCCAGACACCAGAACCTGTTCTTCAAGATGGTGATCCTCACAGGCCTGCTGCTGCTGCTGCTGCTGCTGCTGCTGCTGCTCAAACTAAAGCTAAACTCCTCAGGGGGGAAACTGATGAATTTATTCTCATTAACGAGGCTGTTTACAGACTGTATACGTCACCGGGGAAGTGTTGCACAAGTTCGGTCTCCAATTACATAATTTACATCAATAGTCACATTTTTTTCACTGTTTTCTTGATTAATAAACCCCCCACATTTCAGCTGGTCGGATTACATTTTTCAATTACGACTTTGTACATCGTAAGGCAGAAACCTTTACAACATTATAGAGCAGAGAAACCCAACAGTTCACACAATGAGCAAACCCTAGGCATCAGTGGAGAGAAAAGGAAGAAAATCTCTGACAGAACCAGACCCAAAGATGTGTGGCCATCTGCCTAGACAGGTTGGGGTGAAAGGAAAAATTGGGGGGAAAGGAGGAGAGGTGTGGGGGAGAGACCAGGAGCAGAAATACAACAATTGTATCAAGTTATACATTTAGACAAGACAGATCTAGGGTATCTGTTTCCCCACTCACCAGTCACCCGTCTTTAGTATTTAAGCTGCTTTTTTTCATTACTATGATAAAACGTATGTGCCATATAGTGTCTTATATCCTTTTTTTCCCCAGTATAACCTGAATATACGACCTGTAAACACACACCCTTTGGCATTTATCTAAGGGTGCACGTGAGCACTAAAGGTTAAACTGGGTCCCAGAGTTCAAAAATACTCAAATGCCACCCTTTTGCGTTTAACAATGTGCGGACAACCAAAATGCTACTATGGGAAAACGATGATGTAATAATCCCACCCTCTCTCCGCTGTATCCATTCACTGTCGCTAATCTTTGTCGATGTCTTCTTGTGTTGTGGAGTTTTTTTGGTGTCGACGCTCTGGCTCTCTTTATTTTCTCTCTGTGTTTCTGCGATTCTTTACTTTTAATGCTTTTACTGCTTTATTTAAACAACATTTTGCACACATGCCGTATTTGCATGCTTGGTGGAGCAGCTACACGCGTGGGCTACTGTAAATACATGGTGGATTCAAATGGCCGCATTTCTATCGTTGACAACTCTATTTTCATAATTAAAATAATCTCTAAACAAACTTTTCAGCAAAGAATCAAAAAACCATGAGAAGCGTATACTGTATATAACACATGACCGTCATCGTACATGCCGGTGCAAATCGGAAGCATATTTTCTACTTTGTCAACAACTTTTTGGTTACAGCTGACTGTAGAGATGCTAAGTAGCAGCAGTTTCAAACTTCTCAGTTTTCTATACTTTAGTAGCATGTAGGGAGGGGACAATACCGCTTTTGTTTTAGTGATTCTGATTGTTACAGATTCCCGTCCCTAGTAGCGTCAACTGATGGCGTAAAAATGAGCTGATGGGATTAGCTGTTATACTAAAATGCATCGGTGTGGATGTTCCTACATCTCTCGTCTTCTCGACATCAGCGGTGGCCGAAGTTTTCCGGTGTTGCTAAAATCAGACTGGCTCGAAGCAACAAACGGAGATATATCATAAGACCTTTAGCGCCAGGACTGTCTGTGTTTGGATGTTTTGTTAGACACAGGAGCACAGACGCCTGGGTTCAATTATTTTTCAGTTGGTCGAGGTGCCTACAGCGAACTCCTGAAGATGACTATGACCTGGATAACTGAGAACCTTCACAGTCTGAAAGCAGACGTTTGCCTCTCACGTTTGTGGCTTTTTGACTGGAAATTCTGCTTGATAACATCTTCAATGTCTCTTTGTCTTGCTGTGTATTTGCTGCCTTCAGTCTTGACTGGCTGCCAGCATCAGAGCTCCCTTGTTTTGCCGTCTGTTCTCACATGAGTTGGGTTTCATTCTGTAGCCCCTGGTCGTTTTCACCCCCCCTGACACACACTACCACCACCACCACCACATACCACCATCTCCGCCCGCACCACCTCTACCCCCCGAGGTGGGAGTCTCTTAACATTAGGCAACAAAGGGAACAACAAACACCACCGTGTCATTCATTTGTGTACGTCTGTTGGTTTGTCAGCAGGATAAAGTACAGACTTTCTCAAACCGTTGTGGAAACACAGGGTTTCATGGGGAGTTAGGGCTGCAGCCAACGATTATTTCTTAAGGAGGGTTATACTGTAGGCAAATTTAATTTTGGGGCGACTCTTGGGACTTTGTTTAATTTTAAGTCTCAATTTATGTGGTAACTGTTGTGCCTCAGTTTGGACTCCTGAACTTCAAAAAACTATGAAATGACCCATCAGTCATTGAATGCCTCGTTTTATTTATTATTTTATCTTTTATGTTTTTGTCATTTAAATGGAGTGACTGCGCTGCGCATACCTGCAGCGATGACGAGTTAGTGTGAGTGTGCAGATGGAATCAGGCATGACCGGGCTTCAGTTGAGGTTGTATGCTCTTGTAGGTGTGGCATGTTTTCTTGACTGTACGATGACGACAGCAGAGCTAAAAAAAAAACACCTGAACATTAATCTCAGATTACGCAGGGTGATATTTGTGTTTCCTTAATTCCATTTAAGACTTAAAAACTAATATATTGTGTCTTGTCCGTCCAGTAAAGATAACGTCTATTGGCATCAAGACCATTATCAATGGGCCAAGTCAAGAATTTGTACTTTGTATTGAAAATACTGACTTGAATACTATACTTGAATATTGATTGTTCACTCTCCCCTTCTTGTTTTTTCTCTCTCCCTCATTCTTTCCCTCCCCCGCCTAATTAAGTGTTCATGTGCAGACTTGTGCTCATTCAGTTAAACCAGTGTTGAATGAGGTGTTTGGTTCTATTTTGAGGAGGACTAGTAAGGCTACATTCATAGTAGGGTGAGGCAATCATTGAAATAAAAATTCACTTTGGGAATATAATTATCTTCAGGATCAATAAAGCAACGTTTCAAAATCCATTTTTTTGCAATTGCTATAAAATGTAAGATAACTTTTATAATGAATTTTATTTTTTTTAAACCGACTGATTTAAAACCTTTTTATGATGTTGTGTTATAATGTATTTGTCCATAGTGCGCGGCCCTAACCACGCTACTTTGCATACATTCAGCTCTTACTGTATCTGGCTTTATTCACGTTCTACTTGTACGTATCATGTTTCTATCCAAAACATTTACAGTAGCCTGTTAGTAATAGATCTAAAGTGCTTTTTATTTAATATATTACTTATTTATGAGTGCATGCATACACCCATGGGTCACTTCTTGTGAACAGTGTGTGTTCCAGTCTGCTATAGTCCATCTGTTTCAAGGGTTTAATGTGCCATTGATTCACTGATGTTCTTCTTCATACCTTGGTGTAGTGTTTATTTGAGTTACTTTTTATCAAACCAGTCTGGCCGTTCTCCTCTAACCTCTGGCATCAATAAGGCAATTTCTACTGGAGAACTGCTCCCCTCTGGATAATTTCTTTCTATTTTTCTGTGATTCTGGATAATTTTTTTGTAGACGTCAGACATAGTTGTTCACCAAACTCCCAGTAGATAAGCGGGTTGTGAAATACTCCAACAAACCAACAGTCATGTTCAAAGTCACCTAAATCACCTTTATGCTTGGTTTGAACTCCAGCAGGTCATTATGAACACATCTATGTATCTAAATGAGTTTGTCTGGTTAGATATTTACATGAACTAATATCTAAACAAACACATTTGTCCAAAATGCAAACACTGTAGTCTTAAATAATCAGTAATAATCACAGAGATTGCATTCAGGTGGACACCTCTTTTTTTGTATTTTGTGTTTTTATAGGGTTGATTGCTATTTTTTTTTATAATATTTTCTTTTTGGTTTTATATGATGTAGTTTTCCTACTTTTACATATGTACTGTGTATGTCAGGTGTCATAGAGCCTTGTTGAGCTCAGAACTAATCTCCCAATGAGAAGAATAAAGTGTTTATCTATCCGTCTATCATTAATCTTTCTTTTTTATCTAGCAAGTTAGCAACTGTATCTATCCATCCACCCACTTTAGCTTGTTAGCTTTCTCTCTATCTATATAGCTTTCTGTCCACTTTAGCTAGTCCATCTATCGATTTTTCTATCTGCTGTATTTAGCTAGTTAGGATTCTAAATATCTAGCTTTCTATTTGTCTATCCACTTTAGTTAGCTTTCTGTGTCTTTTTACTGTATTTAGATTGCTAGTTAGCTTTATCTAGCATTATTTTTGTCTATCTACAGTATTTAGCGAGTTAGTTAGCTTTCTATCTACCTAGCTTTTTGTTTACCAATCCACTTTAGCTAGTGAGCGTTCTATCCATCGAATTTTATATCTGCTGTATTTAGCTAATTAGTTAGCTTATTATCTATCAATGTTTTTGTCTGCTGTATTTAGCTAGCTGTTAATCTTTCTCTTTATCTGGCTCTCTATCTGTCTAGTTAGGGCATTAGCTTTCTATGTGTCTATCTGCTGTATCTAGCTGGCAGTTAAGCAGGTGGACCTAATAAAGTGACAGGTGAAGTGTACATGTGTGGAAGTTGCATTCTTGGACCTGTTTCAATGCATCATAAAGTTAAATGTGTGTGAATGTGGCTGAAACCATCTTGCAACTCTAAAGTTGTGAAACTCTGAAGAGGCAAAACACGCTCAACAAACAAGGCCATCGTGCCATTTGTAAGACACATGGGTGTGTCGTGACACGGGAACACAGACATGCAAACAAATGGAGGTGTGTGTTTACCATTAAACCCTGTCAGGCAGAGGCAGAGGCTCAGACCAGCCCGAGCGCTGTGTGAAAACAATGCAGACGCACTGTGTGTTTAGCTTAACTGGATCCATTCGCTGTGTTTGTTCTTGGACACAGGACTAAAGGACTTTATCTGATGTGTTAACGGACTCCACCGCATTAAACATTTAGTTGGTTGGGAGGTAAAACTCGACACCTGCTAACCAGGAGCAGTAAAGGCGGATGTCGAGGGGGTTTTCCCATGAGAGAGAGGGGTGATAGAAAAACATCACCATCCAATGAACTGTAAGCCTTGCTTTGACTGTGTTTTTCTTATCCAAGGATGACTCAATTCATGGAATAAGAGAACTGTGTTTTTCCGTATCCAAAACACTGCATAGTTTAAGCACATAGGAAAAGATTTTTAGATATTATGTACCTGGAACGTCCCTCCTGCGTTTTTGCGTTCTTTATTTACATTATCAAGTTATAAAGTTATTCTTTGTTTTTCTTTTTGTGGGCCACCTATTACTTATCTGACGCCCAGTATTCGCCTACCAGTGGTTGACGGAAACACACAAATGCACATTTTCTCTAACGGAATCTTGATGCTACGCAACACCTCAGGTCAAAGTCACTACATTAGAAAAAAGAAATGTATTAAACCTGAAACGATGGTAAAATCCCTAAATATTACAGATACTAAGCACAGCCTGTAAAATGTTCGACAGTGACAATCCCATAATCTTTTAAATTCATTTATTGATCAACCTAAACTCCTTTGTCTTCCCCAGAAATCCTAGAGGTGTTAAGATGAGTATGCGGCGCTCGGACCCCCAGGGGTCCATGAGGCCCGACGATGAGGTCATGCCCTACAGTGACGACGAGACGGATGACGAACTGGGCGACGACCTAGAAGAGAGTTCTGAGGAGGAAGCAGAGGACGTGCCGGGTGCCCCGCATCCTCCGGTCGAAGCTCGAGTCAGTGGTGAGTCAGTGAAAACTGCTTTTTAAAAGTTTAATTGTAATCCAGGTTCCTGTGGATCCTTACATTCATTATTCCAAAAAAGAAGACCATGGTATTAAAATATCTTAAGACCTTAAGTTAATCTTTCAAATGTCCTAAAAGGGTAAACACATTTTAAGTAGAACTTTTGTTTATTAATGTAATTGCTAAATTGGTCTTACTTTGACATTGAAAAGGTCTTAATCTCGTTTTAAACTACTTTCCTGTGTGTCGTTAAATCCTTTTGTTAGTCATTTTACCTACTAACTATTACTATAAACTAATAGAATTATAGTTCAAGGATATGTTTAGCCTAGCTTAACACAAAGACTGGAAGCTTGTACTAGCATCTCCAGAAATGATCTGTGTCACAACATGGATTTATATCTGATTCTGAACTACACTAGAAATATGTTAATGAAGCAATTAAGAGTTAAGAATGACGACTTCTCTTCTTCAGAAATGGGCTGGAAGGTGAAAGCCAACGATCGGCCGTATCACCAACTGCCAGAGTTTCAGAAAAAAGTCCTCCTGTGCATCAAGAAAAGCAGATACTCCGTGAGTACCAGCTGTTTCCATAAAATCAAGACTAAAAGACAGAATTTGTGTTGTTTATTTTCCAGCCTGTTAATGTATAGTTGCCTTATAAATCAGAACTGGGTCACTTCCAACAGAACTTCATGGTATTTGGTGGTTAATGTTAGTGTGTGGTGGAGCTAGGTTAGCTAACTAGTAAGGTACACCCTGCTAGTTTGTTTGATAAACACTTTATTATGCAGTATTTCATACGTAAAAAAGACTGTAGTAAGACATCGACAGACAACAGTAGGGTAGGACAGCACTGTTGTTAGATATAACAAAGAAAGTACTAAAGAAAAAAGAGTAGAAACTGCAGAGTTTCACAGAGTTGATGCAAATAGCAGCAGCCATTTTGAATTGTGAAGCATGAGCTCAAATCAGTGTTGGAATAGTTTTGGATTTTTCATTAGTTTTAGTTTTTATTTAGTTTTGACTTTTTGTTTTTAAAATGAGTTAGTTTTAATTAGATCTTAGAGTGGGTTTGCTAGTTTTTATTAGTGTTATTTTTCTGTGATAAGGAGTATTTGCCAGGTGCAAGATTCAAAAAGGTCAAGTACTGTGTCATAAAAATACAACAAAAGATGCCACTTTAACCCTTAGTGGTCACACGGCACAGATCCGTGACGCAGATGCACCCTTAGTAAATTGCCGTGGTGACAATACACAACTAAATACACTTCATATAACCCAAAAAACATTATGTATGAAATAAATTTGACACTTCCTTTTTGTGTTTGGGTAAAATACAACCTCCAGCCTCCTCTTTTATCGGCTAAAAAAACATGTAAAGTACATGTAAACCAAGGGGGTCAAAGTTAAAAAACACTCAAACACATTAATCCAAAATGGTTGACGATTGATTTAGCAATCTGTTAATTGTAAGCCAAATCAAAGAGCAATATTTATTGTGTTGTCTCACCACGGAAATATGCAGTGTTTTTTCTTTGTTTTTGTTTCTGCTGAGTCACTTCTGTCTCCATCAGGGACCCAGCACTGTTGAAAGGTCATGTTTTAATAAGCCATGAGCTATTTATACTTTTTTAAAAAGCCTTTTGTTATATTAAATGCTGCTTAATATTGAGTGTATTTAGAGACTCAGTCACTGGATGTCACTGCAGTGACTCTGCCCTTGAAAGGAGGAGTGTTTTTTTTTTGTTTCTGGAGCTTTAGCGGAGGCTTAAACCTGATCATCCAGCTCAGCTGACCTTTATCTCTCTAATTACATACAGTAAGAGGAAGTGGGACTGAAAGTGTAACTGAAACTGTTTCAACTTGAGGATTAACCTTTGATACGTTGTGGTTAGATATGTACTGTCTTTATTCATCTTTTGCTGAGGATAAAACCAGGTACGACCTTGCTGAACTACAGGTGGTTATCTGCACTGGACCAGTGTTTGTGTACAGTCATCCAGGACACAGGTTTAATGTCACTCAAGTGGTTTTCAGACTTGAAGTGCGATAAATGTCCAGGGTGTTGGGTAAAGATTTTTAAATCAAATGGCGATTTTTCCACTATACGCAGTTCCAGCATGGCTCGACTCGACTTTGCTTTTTCATCAGCTGAGCCGATACTTAAATGTGACCTCAACAGACTGCCGGCCACTGATTGGTCAGAGAGTGTCGTCACTGGAAGTGTCATGAGCGCGACATCCAATTCAAGAATGAAAGCGAACAATTCCAAACTGTAGATCAGTTAAAAAGACTTTAAAACATCCCTGAAAATGTGTTAATCTCCAACATTTAGCGAAGGAGTCTGCCGGCTTTCAACAGTGCTGTCGCTAAATACACCAATCATGAGCCTAATCACGAGCCACTCAGTGGTATTTCAGTGCAGGAAGTACCAAACCATTCTGTGAACAAAGTCACTAGTTTGTTGTAGTTTGTGTTGTGTGTCACGCAGCCGTTTCTATGATGACTCCACCCACGTTGAGGAGGAGCTATAGTAATGGCAAACAAACCAAATCATGTAGCGTCGAGTTGAGCTGTTCATGCCAAATTGTTTCCTCCTTAAACTGATGTTATAAATCAAGTTGAGAGTGCAGCTAATTTAATGATATATTTGTTAGACTTCCAAACAAACCAGTGGAGTTCGCCCCCTGGTGGACATTCAAGACACTTCAGCAGCAGCATCAGCATCCAGACCTGAAGACAATCAAATTTGCGTCGTGTGCGTGTGTGAGAGAGTGAGACTTGCCGGCGCTGTACTTTGCATTAACTTTGTATAGAACCTCACAAATCAGTGCACGGTAAAGACAACACGCTTGTTTTTTTGTCTCCTGTGCAGGGAAACGCCATCAAGACGTACAAGTACAACGTCCTCACCTTCATTCCCCTCAACCTGTACGAGCAGTTCAAGAGAGTGGCCAACCTCTACTTTGTGGCTCTGCTCATCTTACAGGTACATGGGGGCTCAGTGGTAGGGCGAGTTGTCTTTCAACTGGAAGGTTGTGGGTTCAATTCGTGGCTCTGCTCATCTATATGTGTGTCCTTGAGCAAAGACACTTAACCCCATGTTGCAGCATGTGAATGGGTGAGAACTGTAGTGTGAAGCAGCTCATCAAGACTAGACAAGCTCTATATAAATACAGACCATAATACCAACTCCTCTTCTTCTGATTTTATTTGGTAGTAACGAGTGACAAAGATAGTTAGAGGAACTGTAGTGGAGTAAAAAGTAAAAGTTGCTCGAAATAACAAAGTAAAGTACAGATATGTGAAGTACAGTAACAAAGAATGTGTAATATATACTGTATACATACAGAAAAACTGTCTGTTTAAGACGACGGTGTGTTGTTGTTCCAGATTATTCCAGATATTACCACTTTGCCCTGGTACACCACGCTCATCCCCCTGGTGGTGGTGCTGGGAATCACTGCCATTAAAGACCTGGTTGACGATCTGGTAAGATTCAAAAATCCTGATTTATCACTTTGATTGTTGGATTTGACGCGACTGGTCCCGCTTTTTAAAAAAAAAAAAATCATCAACAATCTTTCTTCCAGGCGCGACACCGAATGGACAAGGAGATCAACAACAGGAAGTGTGAGGTGCTGCTGGAGGGCAGGTCAGAGCGACATTAATCTTCTTTTATCGTCGAGACAAATCCGTGAACACTTACGGTTTTTATTTGCTCTTGTGTGACGTCGTCAAAACTGATCAAATGTCTCCACGTCAGGTTCCAAGAGTCAAAGTGGATGGACATGCAGGTCGGAGATGTGGTTCGAATGAAGAAAAACGACTTTATTCCGGTACGAACGTTAACCTTTTATAATTTTCCTTGGATGCCTTCACTTCTCTGATATCTGTGCCACACGTGTTACCGTATTTGAGTCAAACACGACAGAATAAACAGAATAAATGGATTTTTTTGTTTGAATGTTCTGCAGGCCGACATCCTGTTGTTGTCCAGCTCCAACCCAAACAGCCTGTGTTATGTAGAAACCGCTGAACTCGACGGGTAAGAGTCTTTTATCTGTTTTTAAAACTCGTTTTTACTCTTTGAATTTCAATTCTGGCCGTGATTGTACTTCACTGTGTTTTTTATTTGTTGTTTTACCACTTTTGAATCTCTTTTTTTCAACTTTTCTATGACTGTTTTTTTAAAATTATTATTGGATTATGTTCAGTGCTTAGCCTAAACCCTGTGCTGTTTTCAACTGTTGTGTTAATAAAGCTGAATTTGATGGAAGTGGAAAACAAAATCTGCAGATTAAAGGGATAGTCGTTTGTGTGGTGCGATTAGGGTGACGCGTTTTTGCAATATTTACTCGAGTAGAAAAATTTGCTTCATAGAATGACAGGAAAACCAATCAGACTTTAGATTCCCTGACTTATGTCGGGCAGTTCACGATCGCCGCTCTTGTGATTGACGCACAAAAAAGTAGTACAAAATTAATCTTGAATGACACAAATGATACAATGCAAAAATTCTGGTCAGCAGACTTAGTGAAAACATGCCTAGCCTCTTAAAATCTACACTAACTTAAGTCTACGCTAGCTACTGTATATTCCTGTTAGATGTCCATTTCCAGCAGGAGAATGAAGTTTCTGACTTTCTCACTCTCCCCGTAGAGAAAATCGGCGATTTTACACCACGGCTCACAGGAGCTGTTGACGTACTGCAGCCTCCATCGGTTGTGACACAAACTTACTCAAGGAGGCAGGGAGAGTTTGTAGTTTACGAACTAAGTCTGAATGGCAAAAATTTTTGTTTTGGCAGCCATGTGTTCATTGAAAGCGAGCCTCCGTGTCTCAGGCTGGCTCTCAGGGCCCATCAGGGGGCGCTCATCGTCTCTTTCAATATCAAAGTCTGAATTTCCTGTTCACAGTGAGACCAACCTGAAGTTTAAGATGGGTCTCAGAGTGACTGACGAGAGGCTGCAGGAGGAACGACAGCTCGCTCAGTTCGATGGTAAACACTCTTCAGTCATTTTGAAATGACAGCGTTCATTTTCTCCACCATTGAATAAAATACTAATCTTGGGCTCATTTTGATAACGACAGAAGGAGCGGATAAGATTTGAGATAGTGTGTTTGTGTTTAAACTACGCAATGTGTGTTTTACCCCGAGATTCTATGGGATACTTTAGGTGTTTGTTTTTGCCTAAAGTACATAAAAAGGACTTCCTCTAAAGATGTGAAAACCAGACTTTACTTATTTTAAAGCGATCATATGTTGACACAGAAAGACGTGTGTGTAGTATATTCAGTTTCACATGTGACATTTTTAAACAAACTAATATGATCAGTTTTTAAGTGTCTGAATATTAAATTACTTTGAAATTGAATATTCCAATCATGAATTACTTTGTTCAAATGCTTATTTATCAGCTTTTTATGACTTTAAATTACTGCAGTCACACATTTACAGCAGTTGAGTCCAAGACAAATTCTAAAACTCGGCTTTTTCCATCATGGGCAGGGCCGGCCCAAGGATCTAAGGGGCTCTAAGGTGAATTTATTTTGGGGGCCCGCCTCCTAAAACCCGGTGCTTGACTATAATTGATACAAATGGAATATTATAAATTGCATTAATTAAAAAAAAATCACCAGGGGGCCCCAAGCAGCCACTTGGTTCACTTATGCCTAGGACTGGCTCTGCTCTTGAGTACCACATGGTATCTGGTTGGGATTCTTGATTCCCCACTCTCTGTTAACAGTAATTGATGTTTTTACAGAGGATTTTGAGGATTAACCGTGGAGGTTTTTAATTAAACCTCTCTAAACCTCCTCCCACTCGCAGGTTTCATCGAGTGCGAGGAGCCGAACAACCGTCTGGACAAGTTTGTGGGGACGATGCAGTGGCAGCAGGAGCGTTACCCGCTGGACCTGGACAACATGCTGCTTCGCGGCTGCAAGATCAGAAACACGGAGATCAGTCACGGTCTCGTCATATTCGCGGGTACGAGCGTAACTCTTAGACTGTTTGTGATATCTAGAAAATTCAAGTCCAAAAGCCAAGTCCAACTCCTGTCTGACTAAGCGTATACATTCAGGAGTAATCAGACTATGAATCACATTATCCAGGTACATTAGTCCGATTTTAGAAGAACTAACATATTTACATGACGTTAGTTAAGAAAACCGAATTATTGTCTTGGTGCCACTAAAATGAATGACATTAATATTAAAACCGCGTGAACATTTACTGTATTATTGTTGAATGGAAATGATTCGTGTTTTATTTGTGCTGCAGGAGCCGACACTAAAATCATGAGGAACGGCGGGAAGACGAGGTTTAAGCGCACGAAGATCGACGAGCTGATGAACTACATGGTTTACACGGTGAGTTAAAGTCATGTTAATTAAAGGGATGAGTTAAGGTTTATTGATTTGTGGTTGCATTAGAAATAAGGCAGGCGGACAATCAAAGAACCTCCGCTGACTCTCCCACACCAAAGTCCATAGAGAAAATCAGCGATTTTAACATCCCAGCACACGGGAGTTGTTGATCCACTTTTGCCCTCTTCACTAAGTTCAAATGTGTTGTTTTGTGACTTCTGCATTTGAAATCCTTCATTCAGATTTACCTCATTGACACAAAGTTACCACACGGGGTGGCAGTGGATCGAAAACTCCAATGTCCCAGTGAGCTAAAAACGCTGATTTTCTCAATGGACTTTGGTACAGGAAAAATAGTACTTCAAAAAGGTCAAAAACTTTAGTTTAGTTTAAGGAAAAGGTTCTTTACCAGTGAAATCAGTGACAAACATTGCAATTTATTGTTTAAGGTGCTTTTTTTGTCTATAAACAGGATCATTTGAAACCAAGGCGACATACTTTTATTTATGTTTATCGATTTATAGAATATCCTCAGTGTTGTGTGTTTAAATCCCCTCTCTCCTTGCAGATCTTCGTGCTGTTGATCCTGGTGGCGGCAGGTCTGGCCATCGGTCACACCTTCTGGTATGACGAGATCGGATCCAAGGCTTGGTATTTATACGATGGCAAAGACCAGGACGCCTCCTACAGAGGCTTCCTCAGTTTCTGGGGTTACATCATCGTCCTCAACACCATGGTGCCCATTTCACTCTACGTGAGGTCAGTGAAGACAAGACAAACATTTTCAGTTCACAGAGAAACAAGTTTAGCGGCAGAGAGTTTGTTGTTGTGGGTCTCAGTCTTTTGGTCCCCTCATGTTCTCAGTGTGGAGGTGATCCGTCTGGGCCAGAGTAAGTTCATCAACTGGGACCTGCAGATGTATTTCCCAGAGAAAGACACGGCTGCTAAGGTACATTCGTGTTTTTTTACACAGTAACTGTCTTTACATGCAAATGTATATACACATAATGTGTGTGTGAGTAAGAGAAATCCTTCATAGAAACACATATAATCACATTATTCCTAAATTTTACATTTCAACACAAATGAATAACTTTATTTATTATGACGGGTATAAACATGATCACGTTCTCCTTTGTTTTCCCTCGGGTTCTATTATTAGTTGCGCTACGAAGCACAAAAATTTGCTTTTTAGAAATTAGCTATAAAATATTATACATCTATCATACTAGACATTATACTATATTATACTACTTTTCAACTACATCATAATCTTGTTATTATTGATATCAAATACTAATTAATTTTAAAGATTTTAACCCTTAAGTGTTCTTTACTTGTAACTTACTAATTTGTTTCTAGATATACATGTCAAATATATATATTTTTATTTTTTATTTTTAAATGTTTTATTTTTAACCCCTTAAAGGCCATTATATTTACACATTTCCACAGTTTTTATCTAACCCCCCCCAAAAAACTACAATCATTTCCATAAAATACATTTTAAGGAGAAGTTGATAATAATTATTAGGCCCTGGGATAAGTCAGTGTTTGGCAGAAACATTGATTTTGATGCATTGTTATTTTTTTTGCAGTGTCAGAACCTTAATTTCAGAAACTTACTAATTTGTTCCTAGCAGCAGAAAATGTCACCTTCCCAAAAACTGCTGTAAAAGCATCATGTATTAATATTTTTTCCCACTTTAAATGAGTCAATATATTAAAGCTACTCCAGCCTGAAATATACATATCAAATATTCATTATATTTTTCCAAATTTGAACCCTTTTAATGTTTTAACAGCTGTTTTTGGGAAGATGCCGTTTGCAGCTAGGAACAAATTAGTAAATTCTTGCGTAGCTTAGCTTAGATGACAGTTTACCAAAGATATATATCCTCTGGACAATTTGATCTATATCCATTCAACACAGCCAAAATGGCTTAACAATAAAAAACGGAATATGATATTTTTATGAAAAACTGCAGTAGAAACACAACTAATGTTAAAAGCAACTTTCCTGACTGTATAAATCGCTGGAGTCGTTGCCAAGATCGAGAGACTTCATTCTAGTATTTACTGTATATACAAGGAGAGAGAGAGGACCCACTGCACCTTGTTGTAATGGACTCTCCACCCTTTTCAGGCTCGAACCACCACCCTGAACGAGCAGCTCGGCCAGATCGAGTACATCTTCTCCGACAAGACGGGAACTTTGACGCAGAACGTCATGCAGTTCAAGAAGTGCACCATCGCCGGACGCAACTACGGTAACGACCGATTCCCTCGGACGCGCTCTTTGTAATTTATTTGTGTCTTCGCTTCTGTTAAACGTGCAGTTTCCTCTCTCCGCAGGTTCACCGACCACCGCTGAAGGAGTGACGCTGGACCGAGGACGGGTAAAATATCACTCACATGTGACATAGGCTTCATTTTCTATCATTTCAAATGGACAAATTATAGTTATTGTCTGTATTTGTTTCTCGGCAGCCGGTGGACTGGAGCTGGAACCGCCACGCTGACAAAAAGTTCCAGTTCATGGATCATTCCCTGGTTTCTGTCGTCCGATCCAGGAAGGACAAAGACGCCTCTGAGTTCTTCAAACTTCTCTCGCTCTGCCACACCGTCATGGTGGAGCAGAAAGACGGTAATCCCACGTCATCCGAGCTGTCATTTCATCTCATGATCACGTGGAAAAAGTCCAGTGCAGGGAACTTTGATTTATGATGAAAGTGTAATTGATGTGGGACGTGGTGTCTTCTCAGGTGAGCTGGTTTACCAGGCGGCGTCTCCTGATGAGGGCGCTCTGGTGACGGCTGCCAGGAACTTTGGCTACGTGTTTCTGTCTCGCACCCAGGACACGATCACCATCAGGGAGATGGAACAGGAGTCAACGTATCAAATGTTGGCGCTGCTCGACTTCAACTCTGACCGCAAACGCATGTCCATCATCTGTACGTGTATACACACACACACACACACACACACACACACACACACACACACACACACACATAATCTAACATTCACTGAAATCAATCCACCACTGAATAGAGTCCCTAAACGCGTCCTCCTCTTTGGTTTAAAACATTGTTCACCATCTGGTTAAGGAAATTATTCAAACCTCTTCAGTAAAGTGTGTATTTGATTTTTAACTTTAAAGCATTAAGAGCTTAAAAGTGTTTTTCAGGCTTTTTGAAGTGCATGTTGAACCAGTCTGAAAGTCTCCTGTACCAAAGTCCATTGAGTTAATCAGGGATTTTACATCACAGCACACTGGGAGCTGTTGATCCATCGCTGCCTTCATTAGTGAATACAAATCTGCTGTTTTGTGACTTTTTATTTTGAAAAGCTCCTCAGTGACAGACTTACCAAACGAGGCAGCAGTAGACCGAGGTAGCAGCTCCTGTGTCGCCCTGGAGCTTCAATAGCCGATTTTCTCTATGGACTTTGGTGTGGGAGAACGAGCGGTTTACAAACATACAGTTTCTACCTTCAGAAAAAGGCAGTCAAACAGCGCCATGAAGGAAAGGAAAACATATTCTTCACACCTCATCGTGTTAAGCGCCTGTTCATTTTATAAGGCTGGTTCCAGGTGCAGTCACACATCAAAAATCTGAAATATTCTCTTGGAGACGTACTTGATGGGAGTTACCTGAAGTGTGGCAGATCGTCTGTGGACATGGCGTCTGTGGTGTTTCTCCTCTGACGCTCTCCGTTTGTTCTCTCTGACCCGCAGTGAAGTTTCCTGACGGCCGCATTCGTCTCTACTGTAAAGGAGCAGACACCGTCATCTACGAGCGACTGTCCCCCAACTCCAAATACAAGGACATCACACAGACCGCTCTGGATGTGAGTTCACAGGGTTTTTTCGCTGTCGGGAGACGCTACGTGAGTTCATTCCTGTGGAAGTTGAACCTTGTTTTTTTTTGTTGTTGTTGCAGGAATTCGCCAACGAGACCTTGCGCACGCTGTGCTTGTGTTACAAAGACATCAGCGCGGCCGAGTACGAAGCCTGGTCCAGGAAACACAAAGAAGCCCAGGTGACCATGGTCAATCGGGATGCTGCCCTCGATAGCGTGTATGAGGATATTGAGAAGAACCTCATGGTGAGTGGTTACTCATTTAGAGTGCCCCTTCAGTTTTAAATCCAAGTCGTCACCTTGTTCAAATGGACTGTTGAGATCTGTACGAGAAGATCCACCTGGAGAAACTTCTGAACGCATTTAATCCTCATCCTAAATGTCTGAACTCCACTCGTGTCTTACTCTGTTCAGTTGATCGGGGCGACGGCCATCGAGGACAAACTGCAGGACGGCGTGCCAGAGACCATCGCAAAGCTGGCCAAGGCCGGCATCAAGATCTGGGTCCTGACTGGAGATAAGAAAGGTACCATCAGAGCCGACGCCAGAGAAGCAGCTGCGTCTGGAAGGCGTGTCCGGTCACATGGACACATCAGAAATACCTTTTGCTCATACTCACGTTTGTCATGTTTTTTCCTCAGAAACGGCAGAAAACATCGGATATTCTTGTTCACTTTTGACGGACGACATGCAGATTCACTACGGAGAAGACGTCAAGTGAGTTGATCCAGTATTTGTTTGTTCCTTCATTACCTGCACTGTCATTGGAAATGTGATGGACACTCCTTCAAGAACACGACACAGGCATCAGTACGTTCCTGTGACTTTGTTTTAAGCTGATGTGACCAATTTTCAACATACGGTCGAACTAAAACCATTTCAGTCGCCTAACTGTGTAATAGGCAACATTTTTGAATCCAGTCAGTGAAAATCTACCTTGGTTGTGGCGCCACCACCAGGCAAGTGGGTCTGTGTACGAGTCCATGGAAGTTTATTCAATGTTCCAGTTAAACTAGAGCTTTCTTAGAAAAGCTTGCTGCGGTGGTTTTACCTGATGTCACTGGTTCTTGTTTTTGTTGCTGGTGGCACCACTGCTTCTCCCAACAGGTGGCGCCACTCCCTCCGTCCTCCATTGTGAATAGCTCCTTGGTCAGTGTAATATTCCGTAAAGGTATATGTAAGACATTTGGAATCTTACCATGATGGCTTGCTTGGGTAAGCCCGTTAAGCTTTTTAAACGTGTTTCCTGAGGTGTTTCAAGCCAAATTTGGCATATTCCCTAATTGACCATGTGACCAGTCCGTTTAGCCACCAGTGCAGATGCTATTGTTCTGTCAGGACCAGTCTGAACACGAGGAGAGGTCACTTCCTGTCACGTGTAGTTGTGAGGGTTACTATCCTCCCCTGTTAGCTGTGATATTTGATTTTTGCACGCATTGCACCGTGAGTGCTGGAGAAGATGAGGAGAAACCTGAGCGACGTCCTCTCTGTTTTCTTTGTCTGTAGTGAAAAGCTGATCGCTCGCCAGGCCAGCAGGAGATACGAACCCACGACTTATCGTCCCGGCAAAAAGAAACCTTCAGAGCCTTTCTTCACTGAACCAGGCAAAAACGCTCTCATCATCACTGGAGGTTGGCTGGTGAGTTCCATTCAAGACCAACATTGTTCCACACCAAGAAGTTTCTAGGTTTCCTGTCTCAGACCGGTCAGTGTTTGGCGGGTTTTGCTGATTTGTCGTCTTTGACTTCCTCAGAATGAGATTCTGTACGAAAAGAAGAAGAAACGTCGCCGCCTGCGTCTCCGTCGTCTCGGGAGGCGACCGCCGATCAGCAACCCTCAGGACCCGCAGCCGGCCAACGACTGGGAGAAAGAGATGAGACAGGTACGTGGACGTGGCTCGTCAGCACTTCAGCGTTTCTCGCGAACGAGTGCACGCGTTAACAAATGTGTCGCGTGCAGATCGACTTTGTGGACATGGCGTGCGAGTGCGAAGCCGTCATCTGCTGTCGCGTCACGCCGAAGCAGAAGGCCAACGTGGTCAGCCTGGTGAAGAAGACGAAGAAGGCCGTGACCTTGTCCATCGGAGACGGAGCCAACGACGTGAACATGATCAAAAGTAGGAACTTGAATGTTGTTGGTTTTTTTTTCTGTCCTGATCAGAAAATGTTCAGGCTCTCATTTCTCCTCGCGTCCTCTGTCCTTCCAGCGGCGGACATAGGCGTCGGTATCAGCGGTCAGGAGGGGATGCAGGCCGTCATGTCCAGCGACTACGCCTTCGCTCAGTTCCGTTACCTGGAGCGCCTCCTGCTGGTGCACGGACGCTGGTCCTACATACGAATGTGCAAGTTCCTGCGTTTCTTCTTCTTCAAGAACTTTTCCTTCACTCTGGTTCACTTCTGGTACTCCTTCTTCAGCGGATACTCAGCACAGGTGAGCAGCAGAAGGTCAAAAGTGTAAAGAGTAGAGTCTCTTGAGTGGAACGGTTCAGTTTGGTACAGTGCGGAACACATTTCTTGGCATTCTCTATTAGGAATAGTACCAAAATAAGCAGCCCCAGCCATTTCACTCTATGGTGCGTGAAGCCAAAGCAGTTTTTTGAGTTCCTGTTACCCTCTCCACTCTCTTCTGTACCCAACCCTGATTACATCACTCGTCACAGTTGGTACAAATTGACAAAAATCTTGTTGCAACACGATGGAAAACAATGCTTTCCTTGTTTTCTAAGAAGTTGTTCTGGGAAAGTTTATTCGGTGAAATCAAATGAAGAGACCGAAAACATCAACATCCTGAAAGTAATCTTCTCTTCTCATCTACTCAAGAACCACTTGCCTCCATTTTTCAGGGTAGAGAAGTTGATGGTAGATAATCTCTAGTTGGTGAAGTGGTTGAAAGCTTAGAAAGTTAGTTGAAAGAGTTCTGGCCTCCTACTGGTGGGTTTGGTTTCAGTGTGTATCACATTTCGACTCGCCACCACAGACTCTAGAGTATCTGTTCTTCTGTCCGCAGATCGCCTATGAAGACTGGTTCATCACTCTCTACAATCTGTGTTACAGCAGTTTACCTGTTCTGCTGGTTGGACTTCTTGATCAGGTACCAAAAAAAACCCAAAACCCTAACAAAACCTGCTCCACGTGGCTGGAAAACACAAAACACCATCAGTAACTGATCCGTTTCTCCCTCTGCAGGATGTAAACGACAAACTCAGCCTCAAATTCCCAAAGCTCTACTTGCCCGGTCAGCAGAGGAAGATGTTTAACTACCAGAACTTCTTCATCAGCTTGTTCCACGGTATCTTCGTCTCGCTCATCATCTTCTTCATCCCGTACGGGGCCTTCCTGCAGACCATGGGCCAGGACGGAGAAGCTCCCTCAGACTACCAGTCCTTGGCCGTCGTCACCTCCACGTCGCTGATCTTCTCCGTCAACCTGCAGGTGAGTCTGACCACGTTTGTGTGTCTGAAGGTGAAGGTGTGGACGTCATGGGTTTAGATTTCTGTAGCTGACCTTTACCTCTCACCCGTCAGATCTCTCTGGACACCTCCTACTGGACCTTCGTCAACTGCTTTGCGGTTTTGGGCAGCATCGCCATTTATTTTGGCATCATGTTTGACATCCACAGCGCTGGGATCCACGTCCTCTTTCCGTCACCGTTCACCTTCACTGGTCAGTCAAAGCAAAAAAAAATCAGTCCAGCCAAATTTTGGAGAGTTTTGCAAGTTTCAAAAATGTTGTTGGTCTTTTTCCAGGTGTAAACCAGTGTATATGTGGATCAAGTTAATGTTATTTGTTGATCCAAACTATACAATTGTTGTGATACAAATCTAAAAATGCTGCCCTCTCTGGTCGAACACCAGCTACTACATCAAACATTTGCCATTGGCGTTCTTAGTCATCCACTCTTTCGTCACTCGGCTACTTGTGCTAGACTTTTTTTTTTCAAAACACCAAAATAGTTGCTCGGTCTCCTTTCGCGTAAGCCACTGCTCTCGGTCGCCTTCTTGGCATTTTTCAAAATCAGGCATTGGGCGGGGATAATTATATAAGTTCTTTTGTTTTACTACGTACACACTTGCATTGTCAAATGACCAAACTTTTTGCTTGCATGACAGTACGTGAACGTTGTTTCGCCTCTTAAGTACGAGATGTCGCAAAAGTTTTGTATCTTACGGACTTTTCGTGTTTTTGTTTATACAACCAGTATGCAACTTTTAGAAAAGCATGATGTCGTAGCCCGTCATCGTCGTTTGTTGTTGTCGTCTTATTCTTGTGTTTGGTGTATTTTTGGCAGCGTTACAGCACCACATACAGGCCTGGCGTACATACTACAGCATTTAGAGTCGTCTTCAATAACATTGGTTTTCTGACTGTATGCTTTTTAAATTTGGTTAGTTTTTACATGTTTTAGCTGTTAAAATGCGTCTTTTCTTCTGTTCATAGGCGTGGCATCAAACGCTCTGCGTCAGCCGTACCTGTGGTTGACCATCATCCTGACCGTTGGCATCAGTCTGCTGCCCGTCATCTGCATCCAGTTCCTCTCTAAAACCATCTGGCCCTCAGACGGAGACAAGGTCAGACCAGTGCGGCGTCTCCTCGTGACAACACAACGGTGCTTTTATGATTGTTTTATTTAAACGTGTGTTTCTTCTCCTCATCGTCCACCAGGTCCAGAGGAACAGGAAGAAGTACGAGAAGGAGTTGGAGGAGGAGGAGAGGAAAAAGCCGTCCGCCTTCCAACGCGGTCGGCGTTCCCGCCGCTCCGCCTACGCCTTCTCTCACTCGCGCGGCTACGCCGACCTCATCGCCTCTGGGCGGAGCATCCGTCACCGCGCGCCACGAGGCGGACCCCAGGACAGCATCAGGGAGGTGACTCACAGAGAGGCGGAGAACATCTGAGGGGCAGGAGAGACGCGGAGTGACACGGAAGCAAGAAGGGCTTTTAATCTGAGGAGACACTAGAACTTCCGAGGTGATGAAACCAAAGTTGCTCAACCCTTTTTCCTCAAAATAAAAGGGAGGAGCTTATTTACCACCAAAGTTAAACGAAGCACCTGCTGTAACTGTGTTTCCGCTCCGGTCTGTGACCCTTGACGCCGCGTTCACCTCCACTTCCCCCCATCTATGCACAGACACTCTGTTAAAACAGAAGCTCACCGAAGAGACGACCGCCGCTAACGGGGTTTGAAGCCGCGCAGTCGACTGTGCGGCCGACAATGTTGTTCAACTCAGGATTTTTTTTAAATCAAAGCCGTATGTTTTTTTTTTTTTTAAGCAGAAATGCAGATGACGTTCGCAGTTTTAGCCCAAAAGCACTTGATATGATGGTGTTTCCCTAAAAATCATTAGTTCAGTTAAATTTTATTTTCCATCAGTTTCCTTAAACCTTTAAAAAAAAAGAAAAAGAGGAGGGCTAAAGCTAAACATGTCCATTTTTTAACGTTTTATTCTACATGACGGCGGGATGTTTTTGTGCCAGGCTATGCAAATGTTATCACGTACATGTGTCTTAATTTAAAAATAAATTGTGAATAGTTATCTTGTTTTTTTCCCTTGCGTTTTCTCTCAAGTGCCCTTAAAGTCATGACGTTTGAACCTTTTAAATCTCTTAAAGTCATGCGTGTTCTTCCAATGATGGATCTCAACACAATATAATATAATAATAATAATTTTCCTCTTTCTCAGGGTGCAGTAAAATGAACATTAGCTGTATTTTCTGTCATCCTTTCCCCACATCAGTGTCTTTTTGTTTGTTTTTAAATGTTCTTCAGTCTAAAGGGCAAAGAGATCTTGGTTCGTTAATTGGTTTGTGTTTATTTTCTGTGGTTTGATGATCTGCTGATACTTGGATGTACTTCCTGTTCTTCCGTTCTCGCGCTAGTGTTACTGTATGCAGACGATGTTTTATTGTTACTGAATGAATGAATGGATGAGTGAATGAATGGAGGCAGTAGGTCATGACGGCTGCTGAGTGTAACGCAGCAGTTTTCACTTCCCTGTCATATGTCATACGGTATTTTAAAAATGTGGTTGTTAATAAAAGCCGAGGGCACATTTAGCAATCTGAAGCGAGTGTTTTTAGTTTTTTTTTTTTTTTTTAAACTACGGTAATGACTGTTGGGATTGTAAATTGGTTTTGCTGTGATTTAAGGTCTCTTTCTGAAAATAAATGTTGAACGTAAATATATTGGTCCATAATTGATTTAAAAGAAAAAAAGCCTTGAAAACTGAAGCTTTCTGGTAAGTGAAGGCCACCGTAGTTCCCCAGTTCACTTAGGAATGGGCGGGGGGGACTGCAAGTGTGTGGAGCTTTAAGTTTGTCAAAAAAGCAGAACGACCCCCAGGCGCCGCCAAAATAAAATAACGGAAAACCAAAAAAGTATGACTGGGATAAGGGTTACAAGTGCTACGTCACGGCTACGCAAAATGCAATAAAGGGGGTGGGACTATATGTGGGCGGGGCTGTCCAAATAAAAACAAGAATGACCCGAGGACTCTGGCAAAATAAAATAATTACAAATTAGCATCACATCAGACATGGTTAGGGATATGTTTAAGTTGGCTGGAAAGAAAGGGGGCGGAACAAAAATTTTCCCTGTGACATTTTAAACAGTAAACATAAAAAAGCATGCATTTATAGTGGGGCTGAAATCCTCTATCGTGTTGCATAGGGATGCTTTTCTGTCTTCTGAACACTAGGGGCAGAAGTTATAAATAGGGTACTGAAACTAATCTGTAAGAGAGAAAAAAAAAAAAGAAAAAGGCTGTATCTGTGAGTTAATGTTAATAAACATTGGAGTTTATCAAGTATACAAAGAAAAAGACGTCTGTTGTTGCTGGAAAAGTGAAGGAGGTAAGTCCTGCTCACAAAGATATGCTAACGCTAACAAACGCTAGCAAACTGTTGCTAACGGACGCTAACAGTTGCTAACGCAGAGAGCTAACTTGACTGCAGTCGTCCACATCAGGTCAAGGCCATACTAAACTAACAGTTGAACACGTACATGATTATAGTTTAATTATATTTCAGTTTCACTATAATTCAATTATATTTGAATTTTCTGAGGCGTCTATTGAATGGATTTAAAGACTCAACATTAAGTGTCCAGGTGGTGAAAGTGTGACATAAAGGGCAAAAAGAGATTCTTGAAACTCAGTTGTTAGTTGTCAGTTGTTAAATTAATTGAATTTGGTGAATAGTTGTGTTATGGTGGAGCTGGAGCTCCAGGTTACTGTGTTGGTTTTATTGCTCCAGGCTCAGGAAAGTTTTGTTTCACTCATTTGTTGTAAATCCTGTGTGATAGATTAAATCTGCAGGTGTTGAACATATATATATTTATGCTGCACCCTGTGAGTGTGTATAAAGGTTTGAGGAAGTCAAAGTAGATGTAAATTAATTAAGTCTTAAATATTTTATTAAGGATGAAACGGTGAAGTCAGATTATGTGCAGTAGTGTTGCAGTACTGTTTGCAGCCTCTGGGCGTCACTGCAGGACTGTGTGTTGACTCTCAGCTGTGATGAGATGAACCATGATATTTGAGATTAAAGGTGTTTTCAAAGCTACTCTTTTTCTATCCTTCCTTTTGCCCCCTCCTTTCTTCCTTTCCTCATTCCTTAACCCTTATCCTTCTTAACTCCTTCCATCCTTTTTTATAAGATGATGTTACAGGCAGAAGTTAAATTGTAAAACTTCATCCCACAAGCTAAAAAAAAAAGATTTTTCTTAATGTAATTTGGTGCAGGAGAGTGAGTGGTACATTTTATAATTTTTATTTACTATTCTTAACACACCTGAACATACGTTACAGTTGTAAGAAGCAGTTTCAGCAAAGTAAAAAACAGTTCTAAATAGATAACAGTGTGGTAAAATAATAAAAGAACAGTAAAACAACATAAGTGCAAATAACAATGCAAATAACAATGTAATCTTAACTCGTCTAATTTCGTTTTTGGAAGCAGAATAATTGTGACATTGTTGGAGCATGAGGTTTTTAAAATGAATTAAGTAGTTTCTTCCGTCAATGAACACAACATAATTGAATCTTCTTGTATCGGACCGACATCGGCGCGATCAAGCCGCCCCTAGTCGCCGTAAACGTGATAAGAAATTTGTATTCACGCTTCGTTCACACCTCTCTGTGGAATGTTGCGTACATTTTTGTAGAGCTGCAGCTAACGATTATATTCTTAATCGATTAATCTGTCGAGTGTTTTCTTGATTAATCGGGTCATCGTTTGGTCCATAAAATGTCAGAAAATGTAGAAAAATATTGCTGTCAAACCTGGAAATAAGGAGGTCCTCAAATGTCTTGTTTTTGTCCACAAACCATAAACGATTCACTTTTAATTATTTCTTTGTTATGTGGAGCAAAGAAACCAGAAAATACTCACATTTAAGAGGCTGAAACGATCAGAAATCTTGTTTTAATCATGAAAAAAAACCTCAAACTGATTAATCGATTGTCAAAGTAATTGACGATTCATTTAGTCTATTTTAGATTATTTGAGTAATTGTTTCAGCTCTACATTTTTGTGCATACATTTAACCCATTTTAAATCATTAATTTTTACCTGTGTTTTATGTCATGTTAATGTTATTGTACAGCACTTTACAGGCAACTGTGTTGTCTATATAAATAATGTGGATTGGATTGGACTGATGCACAGAGGACAGATAGTTCTGATAGATCATATTAGTAAGGTAAAACATACTAAAGTCATCATAATAAAATCCAATTCAACTTTATTTATAAAGCCCTTTAAAAACAACAACAACTGAAACAAAGTGTGGTACATCCGAGATAAAAAACAACAAATAAAATATGATAACATGAGACCTAATAGACCTGAGAACAAACAATAAAATACTGTAGAAAATATAAAAAAACAACACAAATAAACAAGATAAAACCAACGGCTCATACTGGGTCGAAAGCCAATGAGTAGAAATGGGTTTTAAGATGCTTTAAACGTGGACAGTGAAGAAAAAGAAGAGTAAAACAACATAAGTGCAACAAATATACCAATTATTATCAAGAGATTGTGACGGGAGCAGTTTTGTATCATTCCCAAGAGATGGAGATTTGGGGCAATGAATTAAAACGTCATTTTGTTAATGTTATTTAAAACACATACAGATTTGTTCAGGGACCTCCTAAACAAAAACTAGAAAAAACCTCCCATGTGGGACTCAGTGTTTGGGGGTGAAACACCGCTTCGTTCCTCTCTCCCGCTCTGACTGCTGCCAGGTCCTGATTTTTCCCGGGGAGTGTGTGGTCCTATCAGCACGTTCCCGTCTTTGTGTGTGTTCCTCTCTCTCTCTCTCTCTGTGTGTGTGTGTGTTGGGGGCCCTCACCTCGAGGCGTGCGTCGATCCTCTTACAGTAATACCGTAGCCTAATCTCAGAGGCGTATCAGAGGCAGCTCACAGCGCTCGGCACTAATAGGTTCACACAAATGGGATCTAGTCAAAAAAAAGCCTCCCAATCCTCCTGCCACTGTAAATATGGAGAGCATTATCAGAGAGCGCCTGCAGGCCTGCGATGTGGAACTGATGCAGATTTGACAGACAGACACTGAGCGATAGCGGCGAGAGAGGACGATTTAACTCTGTTAGCCGTGTTTTACAGGAGTGGTTTTTATTGGTCGTGCGGCTGAATCGAATTACATTTAAACTTTGTTTTTTAAGCGGTGGAGGTCTGACGTTTGTTTTTAAACAAACACACACGCATTAGAATGAAAGTTGTGGTTATGAAACATTTTAAAGCGGCTGGTTCTGGTGGTTTTTGTCTTCTCCAGGGTTCTGGAATCTTCCATTAAAGAGATAGTTTGGGGTTTTTTGAAGTGGTGTATGGGCGGCGCGCGGTAACGTTGTTCGCACAACATCCAAACGCAACAAGACGTGGCTTGTTGTTTCATGAGATGTTGATTTTGTATTGAATTTTATATTTTTTTTATATTCTCTAGCATTTTAATTATATCGTCTGTTTTGTTGATTGTTTTTTTAGGTCGTTTTTAACACCTATTAGTCTCCCCTAGACTCGGTACGATTGGGGGGTTGCAACCTCCAGCAAAGGTCCGAGTTTGCTTTCACACTTTAGCACTTTAGGCTGCATTCACTCCCAGCAGCTCCTTCTAAAAGTGAATCCTAGTCCGTTTGCTCAGAAAGTCCGGTTCGTTTGATCCGCCTAAAAACGGGCATTTTGGGTAAACACAACCACAGCATACGCACGTGTAGAACCATAACCGGTAGAAAATGTCTGAGCCCATAATTGCAGCGTAGATGTGTCGCGTGTTCACATAAAACGATATCATGCAGCTAACGATTATTTTCATAATCGATGAATCTGTCGATTGTTTTCTCGATTAATCGAGTAATCGTTTGGTCCATAAGAAAACGTTAAAGTGTTGATCAGTGTTTGTCAAACCTGAAAATAATGAGGTTCTCATTCATGTCTTGTGTTTGTCCACAAACAAAATGATTTAATTTGAATGATTTCTTTGTTACGTGGAGCAAAGAAATTAAGAAAATGTTCACAGTTAAGAAGCGGAAACAATCAGAAATCTTGTTTTTATCATGAATAAAGCTTCAAACCGACGAGGAGGAGGAGTATGCTATTCAAAAAAATCGACTCTAGCGGAGACTGCTTGTTGTGAAAACAACCTTAGTGAAACAAAACAAACCTTTTTGAAAAACGTCACAACAATGAACAAGAAAACGCGCTCATCTGTTAGTTAATGCAGGACAACTTCTGTTTCCTTCACATAAGATTTCAAACATGGACATTTCTCCCGGCTGTTGCACTAAACACGTGTTTGGCTCACTTGAAGCTTTTAGGCAGACCAGAGCAAACGATTAAACGATGCGATTTAAGAAGGAGCTGGTGTGAATGCAGCCTTCAGTTAGTATTTTTCTGCACTTTGTTTCAGCTTTTGTCACATTTTTTGGTCTGGCGACGTCGGACAATGTCTGATTTTTATCGTAACTTCACGTTTGGACGTGATTTTTCCAGAGGTTTTGCCAAAAAATGTTCTGCGGAGACGAACGAACGGTTGACAGTCAACGTGACGACGAAACCTCAGTCCTCCTGCAGGCAGACAGAGAGAGAGAGAGAGAGAGCGCGGCTCGTCATAATTTATGACTTAAAAAGCATGAATTTTTCAGCGCACAGTGGCAGAGATGGCACTTCATGTTTACGACAATCATTTCCTTAGTGAATGATTCATGTGGATGTGGCGCTCATGAATCTTTCAGAGAACAAACAGAAAACACTGACGCTCAGAGCTTTAAACTCCTGCGCTTGTGTCGCCCAAACAAAACCACACGTGAACGAGAACTTTGACTTCCAGGAAACATCCAGAGCAACATCTGATCACATGTGAGACTGAATGTGGGGTAAAGTAGCGTAATGAATAGCATCCAATGCTAAATCATGATTTTGGTAAAAAAAAAAAAAAGGGGCACACGAGAGAAGCAGGTTAATGTATATTAAAATACTCTTTCTTTGTTGTTTTAACAGTGAAAACTCATTTTTTTCTTTCTTATAAGGTGGAAAATAAACAAAATTTACAAAACAAATTTGTAAAAAATGAAATGCGTACAGATAACGGCACTAATCGTACGAACAAAAAGCGGCAATTTCCTGAAACGCTGTCCCCGAAACCAAGGAAGACGACTCTGCTAAGTTAAGCGTCGATGAAAACTTTCTATACGAGGAAACTTTTTTTTAAACATTTTGACCCGAAGAAAATCGACTGACAACAGCAAATGTGTTTTGAACGTGTAACCAACTCATTTCCAAGATATTTGATTTAATTCTTGTGTGTTTTTAATTAGTAGTTTCATGCGTTGGTGTTTTTCACCTGTGAGTTGTAGTAAAGGGCTACAGAAACATCATTACATCATTATTTTATTATTTCAAAACATATACACATAAATCTCAACTAAAAACATCGGGTTGGGCGGGTCCCAAATCCAATCTCACGCGATCTGTCTGAGGCTCCCGACCCCGTCTTTGGGAACCTCTGCTGTAGAGAAGCTGCTGTACAGAGAGAGAGCGTCAGCGAGTCTGTATTTTCTGTTTTTTTGGGGACATTTAATCAGATTAGAGATTACTGTGAGTTGATATGCAGCCAGATTATTATTCTGTAATCTTAACAGTGAGACGGGGCGGTCCTCCTAAAAATCACATTTATCCGCTGAGTGAAAGAACGCCGCCGCCGCAGCGGCAGCCGCCTGGTGGAAATCTTTCATGTCGCCTGCGTTAGTGCCCTTCAGAGGGCCCTGCCGGCTGTTTGGATTTTAGCCAGCGTTACCATAGCAACGCACAGAGGGAGAAGTGCAAGGGGACGAGGACGAGGCTGTGTCTCCTCGCGCTGACGGAAAAAAAACACTGATTGATTTCTAATGAAAGAAAGGGAGACACATTTAAAGAGAGAGAAAACGTGGATTATTTTTTATTTTTGTTGGTTTTTGTGATCAAACCTCCGACTGACTTGCTGATCCTCCATTTTTGGAGAGGACACGATACATTCCTTTGCCCTTCAACCATCACAAATAAATACTTACACCTTTTTCTAACCCTAAAACCAACTTTTAGCCCACAAAAGCCCCCCATTGAAGTTGAAAAGCAGCCAAAATGTCCTCACTATATACAGCATATATATAATAGCAGCTATTCTTTTTTGGACTCTGCATTTACTTCCATTTATTTGGACATTATAAATGTTATACAGTATCTGGCATGCGTACTTCTCATAACCGTAACTCCTACATATTATTTACATATTAAGTTTGCATCATTATCATCATGTTCTTTTTTGTGAGCTATATACTGTGTGTGTATATACTGTGTATATATATATATCTCAAATAAAACACTTTTACTAAAATGGTCCAAAAAAATGTATAAACTATAGCAAGTGGGGACATTTTAGCAATGTTAATTAGGACAAAACGTTGAAATAAAGTATTAAAACCAGAAGAAATGTCATAAATAAGAGGCTAAAAGTTTGAAATTGTTTCAAAATTGTCTTAAATTTGGACAAAATGTCACGCAAAGTTGAAATAAGGAAAAATGTCATAAGTATTAGGTAAAAAGTCGTAGTGATTGCAAAAAATGTCAAAATTGTGACGTACAAAAGTCTTAATAAGGACAAAACGTGCAAAGTTGAGATAAAGTGATTTAAAGCAGGAAAAAGGTCAAGTATTAGGTTAAAAAAAAGAAGTTTTTTTTTTCAGTTTTTTTACCCAAGCTGTCGGGACTTTTTCCACTTTGACCAGACTAGAAGTTCAGTGGCTCATCGAGTCGTTTTGAGTTTAAAGAGCTTTTTTTGGGGGGGTTAAGACTTGATTTTAGGGTTGGAGTTGTGTTTATTTTCGGTTTAGGAGCAAAGGAATGTGTTGTGTGTGTCGGTGTCCTCACTGAAGTAGCTGTACAAGAGTGTGTGTGTGTGGGTGTGCGTGTGCGTGTGGCCTCAGAGGAGCACGATGATGCTCTTTAAAGTGAGTTTGATATTCACGACAGACACCTGCACAGATCACAGCTGAAAAATTAAAGCGGCGTCGACTGTGAGAGTGATGGAGGCGACGGACGAGCGAGTGAACAGATGAATGAATTAAACTGTTGATCAAACGTGTTCAATTAAAATTTATGTTTGATTGATGTCACACAGCCACACAGAGTGAGTGTGTGTGTGTGTGTGTGTGTGTGTGCTCCGCGTGCATATTTAAAAAACCATGAATGTGAATGATAAATGAATGAGTGAACAAACAACATGGTGAATGAATGAGGAATTAAAGATCAAATACATGTGCATTAAGTGAAGTGAATGATGACGGATGATGATCAGAAAGGTATGGAAGCTTTATTTTATTTGTTAAGAGAAGAAAATATAAAAACAATTGTAACACGTTTAGTCAAAATTGTGACATTAAAAAAAGTCAAAATTGTGACAAAAAAAGTCAAAATTATGACAATGACAAACAAATTTGAAAAAACATGATTATAAACAGAAAAAGGTCACGTTTTTGAGGTAAGAAGTTGAAATCCGGAGGTATAAATGTCAAAATTAGGACAAAATGACACGTAAAGTTGAAATACAGTGATTAAGAGTATGTAAAAGGCATAATCATGAGGTTAAGAAGTAAAAAAAATTGTGACATAAAATATCAAAATTGTGACATACAAAGTCTTAATATGGACAAGTTACATGCAAAGTTGAAATAAAGTGATTAAAAACAGGAGAAATAATAAGTATAAGGTAAAAAGCTGAAATGATTTGGTAAAATGTGAAAGTTTTGACATAAAGTCATATTTAGGACGAAATGAGACACAGTTGAAATACAGTGTTTAAAAAGAGGAAGAAAGGTCATAATTATGATCCTTTTTATGACCGTATGTGATTTTTCTTTGTAGTTTTCATCACTCATTTCGTTCCCAAACGTAGAAACATTGCTGTTTTTAAACTCGTGGGATTCTTTGAGTTTCAGGTTTTAAAACACAGAGAAGAAAGTGTGTAAGAAAAAAACTGTCACAATGATGGAAAGGATAAAAATGTGCGAGGGAGAAAAAAGAGAAGAAAAATAAAACCTAAATGACCTAAAGCCGTCCCTTCATCTGTCAAACGTGGTGGTGGTTGTGTTACAGCTGGAGCGTGTTTGTGTGTGTGTGCGTGCGTGTGTCACACACTGGCATTTATTGATGTTTTGGCTGCAGATGTGAAACTATTATAATAATAATAATAATAATAATAATAAAAAGATGAGGAATATGTGAATGTCTGACGCTCAGATTCAGTCAAAGGCCTCAGAAGTCGTGGATGTGGAGAAAATCACATCATTTAACAGAAGAATGATCCTCAACGTCTCAAACACTCACACAGGACGTTTTTATATTTCACTCTTTGTCATTTGTTTTTCTTGCTTCATAATATCGAGTTACTGGTTGGAATCAAATACAAATATTATATATATATATACATAGAGTATATATTTCTAAATTGTTGCGTGAACACAAGCTAAACCAACCTTCAGTGTCAGTATAATTGCAGTGTGTATTGAGGGACATAAAACACCGTGGTCCATGTTTAACCCACTTTTTTTGCTGTAAATTCTCCTGAGGATTTTTTACACTCTCATTTTCAAACATATATAAACATATAAATATTAGCCTGTTGGAAGTGAATCTTGATCCACTGGGAATTGAACCTTCACCTCGGCTGCGTCCTCGCTCGCTCTGTCACTTAGAGACCGTCCTTCAGGGAAGGGTTTTTCCCTGGAGATTAAAACCAAAAAAAACAAAAAAACGATCAATTAAAAAATAAACGGAACAGAATTAGAATTTGTGTCGATAAATCAAAGTGATACAAGATCATGATGTAAATTTTAACCTCAGAGGCCACTTTATACTGTGTGTGTGTGTTTGTGTCTTTGTGGGGACCTAATTCTGTTCTGAGACATTGTCTCTCTCATAATCAGAGGACAGTTTGAGAGATTACACTTGATTTCCAGCTCGTAATTGAGATTAGAATTCAGTGTTTACCTCTGATTATATTAGGTTATGCGTCACTTCAGTATTCATTTCAAACAACTTTATTTATACACTGTTCTTCAGACAAATCTTAGTCATTCAGAGGTGACATTTGGATATATATAATACTCAGTATGTAAATAAACGGAATTACCATGTATAAGAAGAATATATGAAGTAAAAACATGTAGGAAATAATGTAGGAATCATGTATAAAATAGGCGTATGTGGTGATTTTACAGTGTACTTCACCATTTATATACAATATATACATTTATTTATGACAATAATGTGTATAAAAAACAATAAATTATCTAAAAACTACAGCAATAAAGAGAGTTAAAGTAATGATGTGAGATATGCATGTTATCGATGTTTTTTAGAGGTTTAATTACGAGTGGAGGTGAATAAACAAGGGCTAAGAGTAAGGTGTTCACCAAATAATGTTAAATATATGCAAATATAAGGACGATTAAGTATAAGTGATTTCTATAATGATAAAATCATATAAAACACGACATAAAAGCCAATATGAAGTGTCCTCACAGAGACAGCTTTATATACGTGTGTGTGTGTGTTCTGAAGCATTTGTACATCAATCTTACACACATACACACGCGCGTGTGTGCGCGACAGTAAACCTAATAAAGGACAAAATCATATGTGAGATTTTATGATTTTCTGGTCAATAATAACATTTGTGTTGTAAAAAAAACAAGCAGAAAACATCAAAGTGACAGAATAATAATAATATCTCATGTTCTGTGTTGATTTTGTCTGGTTTCAAACTTGAACAATGATTTTTATTATAATAATAATTGTTAGTTATGTTTAACTGTAAATATCATGTCAGATCAATTGAATTTTATCATTTAGGCATAAAAATGAAAGAAGAAACATAACACACACACACACACACACCTTATACTTGTGTGTGAGTGTGTGTGTGTGTGTGTTCAGTGGAGGATGCAGAAACATGAAGCTCTTCAGCACGTCAGAAGCATTTTGCCGGGTGATTAATCGCCACAGCGAGCGTTCGAGCCCTGCGGTCGACCCGGGGGCGTCGCCACGATCCTTGCACCTGCCACTCTGACACACACATATACACACATGCACACATGCACACATGCACACATGCACATGCACAAACAAAACTACAGATAAATGCAGCGAAGAGCAGGGATGAGTGCAGGGATGAACACATGAGTCATGACTGAAAAACATGATGAATAAAGTGACACAAAATGATGACGCTGTCACTGACATTTTTACAGACTGGACCTTTAATGACATCTATAGTAGCTTAACTCTGTGATATCTTAGCTTGATGTCGCTGTAAAATGTCCCTTTTTCTCTGACTGGAAACCTGATTTTGTGTCTCTTTGTAAAACTCTCGCTCTCTCCCTGCACCAAACTCCATAGAGAAAACCATGGATTTAAGATTTGACATCATGGCACACGTGGGCTCCGTGATCGACTGCTGCCTCCGTCTGTAACTTCAAATGTCTAATTTCGGGACTTCGGTGTTTGAAATCCTCTGTTCAGATTGACCTCAGTGACACAAACTGACCACATGGGGCAGCAGTAGACCAGCACCTCCTATGTCCCCCCGCACGCTTAAATTGTACATTTTCTGAATGGAGTTTGGTGCAGGAGAGAGCGACTCAAACTTCAGTTTCCTGTTGGGCTTAACAGTGAAATTGAACTATGTGACCTTTATCAAAGTAACTTTTTATAGATTATTTTAGTTTAGTTTAGTTTATATATGCAAAATAAGTTGAGTTAAAAACAAATTAAACACAAAAAACATGTAAAAATATATAGTATAGTGGACATGGCCTGGACACCTGTGTCTCAGGCCCACACTACATCTGTTACCCTTGTGTGTGTGTGTGTGAGACACACACCACCAGTTAGCATTAGGATGTGTACCTATATATTTTCATGGTGGTGGTGTAATATGTGTGTGTGTGTGTGTGTGTGTGTGTGTGTGTGTGTGTGTGTGTGTGTGTGTGTGTGTGTGTGTGTGTGTGTGTGTGTGTGTGTGTGTGTGTGTGTGTGTGTGTGTGTGTGTGTGTGTGTGTGTGTGTGTGTGTGTGTGTGTGTGTAGCAGCAGATGCCATTTATAGTGAAATCAGCAGCTGGATCCTAAGTTCCCACTGGGACCTGTGTTATGTCTATACACACACACACACACACACACACACACACACACACACAGATGCCATGTTGGACAGAGCTTCCTGCGTGTGTGTTAGTGTGTGTGTGTGTGTGTGTGTGTTAGAGACCAACAGGTTGTGTGTCTTGTTGGTTGTGGAGGTGAAGTGATTTTGCATTTCTTTTTTTGTATTAACAGAGCTGAACTCCTGACCAGTAACATATGGAGCTGATCACCTGCTTGCATTAACCACAGGTAACACACACACACACACACACACACACACACGTATATTTTCTTTTCTTGGCACTTCATAAAAAGTTTCCCTGAATTCAGAGGCAAAAAAAGAACTTTAGCTGTAAAACATCCGCGAATAGGGGAGGAAAAACAAGATTTTAGCCACTTAACAAACGTGTCAACTATTAAACCATAAATCAGATTAAGTCTATGATACGTTGAGAATACGTGTGACACAATATCTGACTGTTAAACAGCCTTTTCTGACTGGAAAATTATTTTTTGTCACACTGTAGACCACTCATCGCCCCAACACACCAAAGTCCATAGAGAAAATCAACGATTTTACACCACAGCCCACATAGAGTTGTTGTCGATGTTTGAAATTCTTTGTTTAGATTTACCTCAGTGACACAAACTGACCACAAGAGGCAGCAGCAGACCAGCAGCTGCTGTGTCCATGTGAGCTAAAATCGCTGATTTTCTCTATGGACTTTGGTGCAATAAAGTAAGCGGTTAAAAAAGTAACTTAAACTTAAATTTTGAGTTGAAAAATCCTGTGTGGTAATTGAGAAAATGTGGCAAACATACTCTTAAGATAATTGTAAACTCAAGTGGGCAAAAATATGTACAGTGATCCCTCGTTTATTGCGGGGGTTACGTTCCAAAAATAACCCGCAATAGGCAAAATCTGCGAAGTAGTCAGCTTTATTTTTTACAATTATTATATATGTTTTAAGGCTGTAAAACCCCTCACCACACACTTTCTACACTTTTCTTAGACACACATTACCATTTTCTCACTAGTTTAAACACTCTCAAAGTTCAAACCTTCGTAGATTTTAAAACATAAAAGTATTATAGAATGAAACCAAAAATCTAAACTTGTTTTCAGGCTCAAACATTTGTTTGAGAAATAAAAATATAATAGCTATTAGAAATAACAAATGTAATTTTAATGATCAACCTACGAGGACACATGAGAAATGATTATGTGACTCACAAGCATTTCACAGTTCCTCTAACGACGCCACGGCCTCTTCGCCCTCGTGCCGCTCGTGTGCGTCTTTTTCAGGACGCAGAACACGATGCGCATTAGTACGCTGTAAAAAAAGCATGCAAAATTGTACTAAAGAAAAACAGCGAGGCCGCGAAAGGTGAACCACGTTATAGCGAGGGACCACTGAATTTCATTCAGTTTGAAGCTCTCAAACTCCTGTGTCCATGTGAGCTAAAATAGCTGATTTTCTCTATGGACTTTGGTGCAACAAAGTGACTCAAACTCTTTTTTTGTGTCAAAAATATTATGTTATAATGAGAAAAATGAGAAGTAAGATGTCCTACTCAAACAATCTCTCTCTCTCTCTCTCTCTCTCTCTCCCACACCAAAGTCCATAGAGAAAATCAACAATTTTACATCACAGCACACGAGGAGTCGTTGATCCACTGCTGCGTCGGTAAGCCGTCGGTAAGTTCCGATGTCTTCTTTTGTAATTTTGGTGCTGAAATCGCTGATTTTCTCTATGGGGTTTGGTGCAGGAAAGTAAGCTAAGTAAGTTAAAAAAGTGACTCAAACTTAACTTCCTGTGTCATTCATCTGATCAAAGTGAGAGTGAGATGTCCTACAAACACCACTGTAATTTCAGGGTGTTTTCTTCATTTAATCATGGCCGTTTCACAAACATTCACCTTTAAATGCCCGAGGAGTTTAGCCCCATAGCCAGGCACCATATGGCCGCCTCGCACAGGATCCACCCTCGTCCTGACAATTAGTACCAGGGGCTAAAACCCTGCTGGATCTGGAGCACGGCCAGATGAATGAAGGACAGAGAAACTGAGAGGGAAAAAAACAAAACACTGAACATAAAGAGCCCCGAAGAAAAGAGCTTAAGTGGAAAAATGGTGGAGAGGAAGAGATGGAGAAGTGAAGAGTGACGACAGGATGAAAAAAGCTGGATGAGATGAAGAGTGGGAGTAGGACGGCAGCTGGATGGGCGTCGTCACGACGATAATAATGATAAAAAAGAACAAAAGTCGACTAAGTGGGCTAAACAATGTTTAGCTGATTAAGCGTTGCAGAGGAATCCATGTGCACAATGAGGCACCCATGACTGAACGCAGAGGCAGAGCTGCTTAATTACAGCCTGAAGAGACGGGAGTCTCCATCAGAGTGGAAACGAGGGAACGAGGAAGGAAGGGAGGATGGAAGGAAGTGACTCCAGATGAAGCAAGTCAGAATAAGTCACTTTAAAGGGATTTACGGTATTTTTGAGTGTGTTTTTAAGTGAAAACATGGCTCCTGGTGGGAGGAAGGAAGGAACATTAGATTTTTCTGTTGTATAACACAAAGCTCGCCAAATAAAATGTATCCCAGCATATTGTAAAACAGCTTTTTGCAACAGGAAACTGAAGTTTGTGAGCTGCTCACGCTCCCACACCAAACTCCATAGAAAAAATCATTGATTTTACTCCACGGCACACAGGAGTTGTTGAACCACTGCTGACTCTATCAGGAAGTTTTAACGTGTTTATTTAGTGGTTTCTGTGTTGGAAATTCTTCATTCAGTGACACAAACTGACCACAGGAGGCAGCAGTAGACCAGCAGCTCCATGTGTCCCTGTGAGCTTTAATCGCTGGTTTTCTCTATGGAATCTGTTGTTGGTGATACAAACTTCAGTTTTGAGTTATAAAAGGCCGTATCATGAGGATATAACATGGTGAACATATTCTTACGATATTATAAACTTAAGTAAATGAAGATTTTTTAGTACAGTCTTCTGCTTAAGTTTAAGTGGCTAAAATCTGTTTTTCAGGCTAATTCTCTGAGCAGGGGGCGCTCACAGCACAGGTCAGTGCTGAGTATGTGTCAGGAACAATTTCATAATTTATGTGGGTTATTAACGGGGTTTAATGTCACTTAGTCCATGTATCTGTGTTATCTGACCCTTTGTGTGTGTGTGAGTTTAATGTACCAATGCAGCCACACACCAAAAAACCTCAACTATCACTTACATTTAAAGACTAATTTGTTTGACATGCCTGCTGTTGTACCTGCGTAACACAAAAAAAACACAAATATAAACCACCACAGAGAACACACACACACACACACACACACTATTTGGGTGAAATATGGTGATATAAAAACAAAACAACCCAGGAGGCTGTTAAAAAATCATCTCACCTCCAAACCCAAACAGCAGCAACACAAGTTTATTCCAGTGTCATTAATTCAGCTTCATCTAAAATCTAAAAATGGTAAAAATTTAACAACCCGAGCACAAGAAGTCGCCCGCGTGTTTGTGAGCCTGTGAATAAATATGAATATACTTTTCACTGGTAAATACAGTTTACTGTGAGTTAAAAAAAAGAAAAAAAACTGCAGAGTAAATAAATGTGAGCAATAAACAAAAGAGTTTTACACACCTGCAGTGACCGAACTGTAAATCCCCAGAATCTACCGCGAGCAGCATTTCCTTTTTATGGAGGAAGTGAGTGAGTGAGTGAGTGCAGGTCGAAGTGAAGGTAACCGTCACCTGTGCTGATGCAGAGGGACTTTTTATTTTTATTTTCTTTCAAGCTGATGTGTAGATTATCAGCACTTTATTCAAACAAAAACACAAAGGACTTGAGATGTGTAATTTACCAAAACCTTTGAGGGCAAAGAAATATCCAATGAAAGGCAAACTTTTGTATTAAACTTTTTGTGAATTAGCATAATTCATAATATTGCATCTGAGTTAAATATCATGGTAATATCATGTCTTAAATATTGGAATGATATCTCGTGATAATATCGTATTTTGACTTGAATATCGCCAAAATATTGTATAGTGACTTGAATATCGTGATGATATTGTTTCGTGACTTAAATATTGTGATATCATATTGTGATTTAAATATCATATCATAACTTAAGTATTATCATACCGTGATAATATCGTATCATGACTTAAATATTATCATATTGTAACTTAAATATCGTGATAATATGGTGTCATGACTTAAATATCGTGATAATATCATATCGTCACTTAAATATCGTGATAATATTGTATTGTGACTTAAATATTGTGATAATATGGTATCATGACTTAAATATCGTGATAATATCGTATCGTCACTTAATTATCGTGATAATATTGTATAACAATATTGTGATATTATCGTAGCGTGTCTTAAATATTGTGATATTATCGTATTGTGATGTCATTGGTGATTCCCACCCCTACTACTTATAAATACCAGGTTTTATTAACTTAATCACAAATAATGTCACGGCCCACCTGCAGTACCTTTAATGTCCACCAGCGGGTCTTGCGGCCCACACTTTGGGACCCACATGTTTTAATAAAATAATCCTTATATTTCCAGTGGTGGGGGATAATCGTATCACGAGTGACTAAATGAGAGTGGATTAACGTGGACCCAGAGCTCTGAATAATACGTGTTAAATGAACTAAACCCTGTTCCACAGACGGCTAAAGTGTAATCCATCTTCAGCCAGTTAAAAGCAGTTTTAACCTGCTTTATTGTCGCACATTAAATGTAGAACAGTGCGTTTTCACACGTCCCGCGTACGCGCCGCCTAAAGTGGTAGAATTAATAATACGGAACATTTAAGTTGATGTTATGCGTCCCTGTCCACCTGATGTATGAGGGTTATATTACAGTCCAATAGAGGAGGAGGAGGAGGGGGGAGAGAAACTTGTTCATTTATTTTCTGCTGTGCTGCCTGGCACACATGTTTAGCCCGGGGTGACGGCGAGCAGGAAGTATTTCTTTTTAAAAAAAAAAAAACAACAAAAAACCCACCTCCCCTCCCTCGCTGTCTTTGGCTGGGTCATTGCATAATTTAGTAATCAAGCAAATTAAGGCACGGGGAGATGAACTAGTGAGCATTTGTGTCTAGTTCATTGGGTTTTTTTTGGTAGGAAAACAGTGTTCGGTCCAGGCTTTCGCTGAATCTGAAACCGAGGGAGGACGAGACGAGCAGGGGCCCCTGCACGCACACACACACACACACACAGGAAACAGAACAGGCACCATTTGGTGTTTATGTAAATGTGCACAAAAAAACAAAATGGCTGACTGCCAAATCCTGTCAGTAAACAAAGCTTGCCTGAGTGCCATCAGGCACAGTGTTGTTAAGGTGGAGCGCCCGGGATGGAGCCGGAGCCGGAGCGCGAGGTAGCGCCGGCGAGGTCCAAACACCTTAAACGAGTGGCGCCAGTAAAAAAAACAAAAAAACAACAAAAAACAGCCATTAACTGGTGCAGCAGCAGCAGCAGCAGCATCTTTAAAAACATTGTTCCCGGGCCTCTTGATTTTTAGGGAAATTTGTCTGTCGTCATGACAACCAATTACATAAACTGACCTACATCAGGTGGTGGTGGGGTGGTATCGCAGTGAAGGTTCGCGAATCAGTAAAACGTCCGACAAAGAAATCCCTTCTTATGGTTTTCTTTGTTTTTCACGGCAGCCATTTTGAGAAGGAGTGAATAGTCACATCGGTAATGGCTGAGTTCCATTTAGCTTCGTCAGTTTCCAGTGTGGTCGTGATCAGTGACATTTTCAAAATGGCTGCCACCGCCCGGGCTTACGGCTCCATTACGTCATTTACATACAGCGATGACATCATCATCACAGGAAGTGGGAAGACGAAGGTGGCTCAGTGGTGGAGCCATATTTTTTCCGCCTGAAAGATGAGGGTTTGATTCCCGGCTTCACTATTCTCCATGCCAGTGTGCTGCTGGGTGAATGAATGAATGGGTGAATGGCAAAACTGGATTAAAGCAGCTTTGAGTAGTAATCAAGACTAAAGTAGAGCTGCAACTATTGTTTGATTAATTGTTAAATAACTTTATCGTCAACTATTTTGATAATCCAATAGGTTTTGGATTTTTCAGCGTCTTCAGTGTGAATTTTTTTTCTTTCTAATTTTCAGTTTGTGAGACATTTGAGAACGTTGTTATTTCCAGTTTTTCAACAATTTCTGACATTTTATCAACCAAACAATTACTGAATTATTGGAGAAAATAATTGACAGATTAATTGATGTCGAGTAATAATCGTTAGTGCCTTGTCCCCATGCCATAGAAATACAAACCACTTACAATTTAGCATTTGTTCTGGACACTTTCGCGTGTCGCATCGTGTCATTCGCAGGATTGTTTTTGTGCCATTTCTGTGTATGTTTGCATCTTTTACAAAAGTGGCCCATCGGGCTGGACGTTGGCATCGTTGTGGACGTGACAGTAGTCTGAGAATCTACAACACTTGTTGGTTTTCGGTTCATTGTTGGCCGCAAATTGTTTGCCAAACTTCAGCATTTTGACTCGAGCAAATGAAGCGAGTTATACGAAAAAAGCGAATGATGTGAAAACGCAGAAGTGGCCACGTGGAAGAACTCGCACCCTGTCCACAGCGTAAGGCAGTGTTTCCCAAGCACAGGGGTGAAGACCATAGATGGGTCACACGAGACGTTTTTGCTCAATTTGCAGAATTTTCCCAACATTTTATTTGAATAACATGCATTTATTTACTTTTTAATTATTTTACTGAACATCTTTTGGAAATCATTAATCTACCAATTCAAAATGAAATCAGACTGTGGATTATAATGATCTTTTATCGTGATTTATCCTGGGGTTAAGGTCATGGTAGTCTGCCAATTTTGAAAAGTGGGTCCTTTTTTCACTGTCGGTGAGTGTGGACAACGAGGAGTGACCTTCTGTCATGTGTATACTGTAGTTATGTTCTTAAATAATCAACATTTAAACTGTCCTGATTATCAGTCACTGTTGTGATAAATCACATGAGTTAATCAATATGGATTATGCGGCTATTTAAAATGGTGGCTTTTGTAGTAAACATAGTTTTTATATCGTTTCTCCCACTTACTTTCCCTTCGTTCTCATAGTAATTAGCAGAAACGGACAGCAGGATTAATTTGGTCGAATCGGCGGCACACGGGGCACCGCGGTGTCACATGGTGCTGTTTGCTCAGCTCGTGAATGGACGAGTGGGAGAGAAGGGGAAAAATTTTAAATAAATAAATATATATACTGGCTAATTATTTTTGGATAATGCAATTAAGGTATGCATATTTAGCATAAATTCCACAATGAAAATGTGGACATCAGCAGATATAGAGAGAAAACGTGTGTGTGTGTGTGTGTGTGTGTGTGTGTGTCTGCGCGTGTGTGTGGAGACTAGTCTCCAGTGGAAAGTAGAAACATTAATCTCAACCTGTTTTGGGTCTCTGAACTGAACTACACAGAGGTTACTGTTTGTGTGTGTGTGTGTGTGTGAGAGTGAGACTGTGTCTGTGTGTGTTTGTGTAAGAGAGAGAGTGAGTGTGTGTGTGTGTGTGTGTGTGTGTGTGTGTGTGTGTGTGTGTGTGTGTGTGTGTGTATGTGTGTGTGTGTGTGTGTGTGAGAGAGAGTGTTTTCCAGGACTAAAAATAGGCACATTTGAAATCTTTTTTAAAAAATGTTTATTTATCTCTGTCATCCTCAGCTGTACACACACACACACACACACACACCGTAAAGAGAGAGAGAGAGAGAGAGAGAGAGAGAGAGAGAGAGAGAGAGCAGTAGGATCCAGGTGCAGAAACATTGTCTGTCCACACAGTGGTTGGTGTGTATGTGCATCTACCTGCTACACTAATGATCTGCAGCTGTCGGCAACACACACACACACACACACACGCAGGCTTGCACAGCTATTCTCATCAGGACTCTGCATTGACAGACTAAACAAAACCTTATCACTAACCTTAACCAGTTCCTCAGAAATTTGCTTCTGCCTCATTAGGACCAGGTTTTGGTCTCCTTGAGGACTTACTGGTCCTGACAAGATCAGTGTTTAAGTCAAAAAGGGGTCCTAAAGAGGTAGCAGATACAAGAACACACACACACACACACATTAGAGAGAGGGAGGAAACATCAATGAAGGAAGAAGGAAAGGAACAAAGGGAGGAATCCTGTCTAACAAAAATCACATTCCTTCACATTCTCCATTTATGTTAAATAAAAACAAAACAGGACGTATTCTCTCCTGGATTATGCTCATTGTCGCTGAAATGGACCGTCATAAACCTCATTCATGTCCAAAGAAATTCTAGAAAATGAGGATGGACAAAGAAGAATAATAAGCAACATAAGGGAAAGTACAGACAAAGGAAGAGGTAGAAGAGGAGGAGAAAAAGAGGAGAGAGAGTTGGCTCACGTCCAAATGTGTAGCCTCCTCTACTTCTTCTTCGTTCTGGTCTGAACACTGTTGCATGTCATTAGAGCTGCCAATCAACAGCTGTCGCTGCTCTGCTGCTCCACACACGTCCATCAACAAACCCTCCGCACCGTGGTCTTCACTCTTTCTACAAGGCTTTTCACATACATCAGGTCCACAGCTTCAGGTCCGGGACCTTCTGACTTTGTCCTGGACCTGAAGCTGTGGACCTGATTGTGTCAGCAGGCCCTGGACCTGAATCTATGGTCGTGATGTCAGCAGGTCCCGGATCTGATGAGGTCAGCAGGTCAGATGACGTCAGAAGGTCCTGGTCCTGTGGCTGTGGACCTGATGATGTCAGCAGTTCCTGGATCTGATGAGGTCCGCAGGTAAGATGACGTCAGAAGGTCCTGGACCTGAAGCTGTGGACCTGATTGTGTCAGCAGGTCCTGGACCTGAATCTATGGTCCTGGATCTGATGAGGTCAGCATGTCAGATGACGTCAGGAGGTCCTGGTCCTGTGGCTGTGGACCTGATGATGTCAGCAGTTCCTGGATCTGATGAGGTCAGCAGGTCAGATGACGTCAGAAGGTCCTGGACCTGAAGCTGTGGACCTGATTGTGTCAATAGGTCCTGGACCTGAATCTATGGTCTTGATGTCAGCAGGTCCTGTACCTGATGGTGTCAGCAGGTCTAATGATGCCAGAAGCTGGTCCTGAAGCTGTGGACCTGATTGTGTCAACTGGTCCTGGACCAGACTATCTGGACATTATGTCAATAGGTCCTGGACCTGAATCTAATAATCTGCGTTAATCCTCCTCACAGATGATTCCAGACTGTTCCTCTGCTCTTTGCTTTTATTAACTTATTTTAAGAACAAATAAAAGTCTTGTTCTGATTCTACACAACTAAACAATACACTGTATATTTTTTTTAAATTTTAAAGCATTTTTAAGCTTTTATAAAAAAGAAAAAACACACTTATGGCCGTTTGATTTTCAATTTCTTCCAATTAATTTGTCCTTCGAGGAGGAGATGTAATGAAATGTGAACCTGCAGCTTTTTAGGATAATCTGCTTCCCATACAGTCAGCTGGTGAGAAAATATGCTGCTCTGCTATCTGATACTATACACACACACACACACACGCGCACGCACACAAACACACGTGTGAGTTAAAGCAGCTGTTGTGGACAGAGACATGTAGATGTAATCAGAGTCAGAGTGTTGTCCTCCTCCACCGTGGGATATAATCCTTGCCAGATTAATATTTTTTTTATTTTTCCCCTCAAATGTCTTTTTTTTTTATGCAATAGGAAACATGTTTTTTTTTACCTGGTGTGTAAACGGACAACTGTTGAGTTGATGGACGTTTATAACGACCAATCACAGACACGTCTGTTTTACCTGTTTTATTTGCCTTAAAGTGATACTTACTTAAGTCTGTATGATTGATGTCAGGGTTCATTTTGATTTAGTTCTCGTCTTGGGACTAAAATTATAATTTCATTTCATTTCACATCATATTTTAGTCAAATTTCAGCAGAGACAGCAGCTCAGAGTGAATGCTGATGAAAAGTATTTTGAAGCTTGATTTACTCACACCGTCCCACTGGAGCTCCATAACACGTCAGGTCAGGAGGACAGAGAGACAGAAACAGAGAGACAGAAACAGAGGACCGAGACAGTCAGAAGGACATGGAGACAGACATTCAGAGGTCAAGAGGACAGAGAGACAGTCAGAGGTCAGGAGGACAGAGAGACAGTCAGAGGTCAGGAGGACAGAGACAGTCAGAGGTCAGGAGGACAGAGACAGACAGAGACAGTCAGAGGTCAGGAGGACAGAGAGACAGTCAGAGGTCAGGAGGACAGAGAGACTTCAGAGGTCAGGAGGACAGAGACAGACAGAGACAGTCAGCGGTCATGAGGACAGAGAGACAGTCAGCGGTCATGAGGACAGAGACAGACAGAGACGTAGTCATCAGTTCAACAGTTTAAAACAACTCTTCTCATGCTTAAATATTTACGCCGTTGCTATGACAACAGACATTCTTCCTGTCCTGGTATTTTAACCTTTGGGGTTTCTCTGTCTGGAAAACTTCTGCTGTGATGAATGATGATATCACATTCTCATCTGACCACGACTTTGATTATTATTATTATCTTTTTAATATTTATTTTGTCTTCGTCTTTATTTCTCTTTCTCTCTCTCTCTCTCTCTGTTTTTTACTGTCTTATGTATGTATGAATGAATGAATGAGTGTCGTCATCTGGTCACAGAAAAGTTGACTCTTGAAACTATGGTGTGTTTTATTTTCATAATGGATTAATCTGACGGTTATTTTCTTGATCAATCAATAGTTTGTTTGGGTCGTAAAAAATGTTGTTTTTGTTTATCAAACCTGGAAATAACAATGTTCTCAAATGTTTTTGAATACAGAATCTCAGTTTGAGGAATATAATTCCTATTAGTTGAAGAAAAACTGTCTTTTTCTACCAGATGATTGTTTGGATTTTTAATTTTTGCCCCAAATTCCGTGGATTCACGTGAACATTTTTCCTTCTTGGACGTGACACACACACGGCAGAAGTGCGATCATCTTACAGTCGGGAGGAAAGTAATGCTGTCATTTAAAGACTTTGGTGTCCAACTGGATCAAGACTGAAGTTAAACAGAACAACTGACATTTTAAATGTTTCTGTAAAATGTGGATCATTCCCAGATTATATCCAAACCTCCTGTCTGCGTTTTCACAACGACAAAAATTAAAATGCTATTAGATTAGATGATGAATCTCCTCAAAGTATTATAATAACCATAGGAAATGAAATACCATCGAGCCATGACTCAACTGAGACAGAAACCTGAAGGAAACATAAACTTGTGTTTTTAATTTCTGTCCTTCGTCTCTCTGCTGAGTTCCTTTTGTACCAAAAAGTGACGGGAAGCTTTTAAAAAGTCTTGACAACACATATTTTTTCCTCTTCTTCAAAGAAAAAATATCAAATTTAAAAAAGATGATCGTGTCGGTCATGTGGAGGCTGAGCAAGTGAAATAAATTATCTTTAAAACCACAATGAGACATGAATTCATACAAGTCCTTCCAATAACCAACAGAGGTTTTTAGATTTTTGTTCTCTCACAGTAAAGAAGTCTAACTTTTAACTGCTTAATCTTACCTTTTTAAAAAGCAGGATCCATATTTTGTTTGCTTTTTCAACAGCTTAATCTCCCACACCAAATCCTATAGACAAAATCAGCGTTTTAAGGAACCTGGGGACACTGCTGTCGTGTGTGGTGAGTTTTTGTCTCAAGTCAAATGATGGTTTTCACACAGAAAACACAAAATAACTCATTTGAACTTGCTGATGGAGGAAGAAGTGGCTCGACTCCTGTTTGCCTTGATGTGAAATGATAATAAATCTGCGATTTTCTCTATGGGCTTTGGTGTGGGGAAAATTACAGTGAAAAGTACATACTTACCACTTTATCTCACCATTCCGAAGCAGGAAGCACATGTGTTGCTTGGAGGAACCTGATGTTTCACTCTCCCACACCAAAGTCCATAGATAAAATCAGCTATTTTAGCTCATGGGGTCACAGGAGCTGCTGGTTTACTGCTACCACACATGGTAGGTTTGTGTTTTTTAAAGTCAATTCAAAGTTGATTAATGACTCCTGTTTGCCTCGATGTAAAAATCATTATAAATCATTGATTTTCTCTATGGACTTTAGTGTGAGAAATTTTAAATATTTTCCCCCCTAAGATTACTGGTGGAAACATATTAAAAAGGATAATTAAGAACATGTTTATCACTTTATCTCGCCATTCCAAAGCAGGAACCAAAATGTGTTGTGCTTCTCTCCCACACCAAAGTCCATAGAGAAAGCCTACAATTTTACATCAGTGTAAACAGGAGGTGTTGATCCTCTTCTTCCTCCGTTAGTAAGTTCAAATGTATTATTTTGTGACTTGTGTGTTTGAAATCCCTCATTTGAATTTACCTAAGAAATCACAAACTTGCCACACGGGGCAGCAGTGGACCAGCAGCTCCTGTGTCTGCGGGGGCTTAAAAAGCGGATTTTCTCTATGGACTTTGGTGTGGGAGAGTGAACACGTGTGGGAGAGTGAACGCTTTAAAAGAGAGACACAAACATCAGCTTCCTGTGTAACACGGTATGGGAGACTAAAGCTATTGTAGATTTATATCCTTTTATTGTGAGGGGGACATATTTGGTGGGATTAGGGGCATTTGTTTGACTGTTTTGTGTCCACTTTACGTCACTTTGTCTTCGATACCTTTTTTTCCCCCCCCTTCTTTTTCTTCTTTCTCTCTGATGAACTAATTATTGTCGTTCTGCCACTCGCGCTGCTGGCTGCCAAATGGAATTAAAAACCAATTATTGATAAATGAAGAGTGGCTTTAGTTGTGTGAGTATGCGTACGCATAAGTGTGTGTGTGTGTATCTGGAACTGAGCCTAGACCTGAGTACTACATCTGTCATCCAAACGCCATGACAACCACTCATGTGTGTCGTCGCATCCTGTGCATTCAAAACACACATCTGCACTGCAACGTCTTTGTGTGTGTGTGTGTGTGTGTGTTTCAGTGTGCATCTGCGCCCTTGCGTGTGTGTGTATGAATCATATCTGTGACATGTTAGCATGTGCATATGTACATGAATGCAGGTGTGTGTGCAGGTGTGTGAGTGACTGAGTGAGTGAGTGAAGGCTGGTGCCACCTTGTGTTTACTTGTGTGTGTGTGTGTGTGTGTGACAGATTGACGTGTGTGCAGATGGCGGATGATGAACATATGAGTTTCACGTCACACTTTACAATCTGACATGTAAACGCTGTTGAAACACTCACAGTGAATTTTTTTTTTAAAAATGTAACCAAACTTTATTGATTTTTGATTTAAAACAGGAAGCTGATGACAAGGATTTAATTTAGTGCGCAACATATACTTGGAAATGTTAAGTCAGACATGAGGAATAACTGTGTTCCAGTTTCCACACATGGTGGCTAATCCGCCTTTTAGCTAGGTTCACCAACTAGCAAGCTAACGTAGTCAATTTTATATAAACACATTACATTAATGTGGTATTTAATACCCAAAAAACATGGTCGTCATACGTCCACAGACACCAGTAGGACAGTACTGTGTGTACTACGTATTAAAGTGGACACAAAACAGACAAAAGTGCAAAGAAAAAACTAGCTTTCACATTTTTAATGCTCAGAGCAGCCATTTTGAAGTTTGAAGAAGTTGACAGCTTTAGGGGGCGCTCTCTCCAGTGTAAACTTCCTTTTCAAAGCCGGCTATGCATGTTTCAATCCGTAACAACCTCACAAACACATTATTCCAAAATGACTGCCACTTAATAATAAAAACACTCACTCACACTTTGTTTGTGTGTAGAGCGGTATTAGCGACTGGTATTGCTAACAGTAGCTAGCCTGATGAACTGGAACGTGTTTAACTGAGAGGCGACGTCACTCCCGGTTTTTAAATACAATATAAATGGAACGCACCACTATCACATGATAGCACAAGTAGTGCTAGGCTTAGCTAGTTAGCATGTTAACTCTTCAGCCGAAACGTTCTTCTCATTTCAGATGAAACTTTCCTCTCATTACTCGGTAATTATGAACTTGAGTATAATGCTACATTGCCTATATTACAGAGACTAGACTGGGAAACACTGGGGCTAGCTGGTTAGCATGCTAACTCTTTAGCTGAGGCTGCTAATAAGTGATGGAAATGGAACCAAAACAAAAGCAATCATTGCTAATGTTAAGCACTGCTGTGTGTTGGAACAAATGATTGTCTCTTGAGACCGTGTAAAAAAAAAAAGGGGCTTTATTAATGCATACACACACACACACACAGAGTAAATAATTATTAATCCCATTAATATAAGCCTCACGATGAATCCATTAACTGATCTTTATCTGTAAGACTATTTTTAAAACGGTTACAAGGGAATATTTGTGTGTGAGTTTTTATCCATGCCTATACATAAATGTGTGTGTGTGTGTGTGTGTGTTCGTGGGGGTCGTGGGACCCGAGATGTTTTCCCAGAAAATAGTTTTGTAATTACATCTGCGAGGGGGGGAAACTCGTTATCTGCGTTAGCGAGCGGCCGACGGCGAATGCTTTGAAATATGGCTCCTCTTCAGCGCGGCGACGCCAAAATACTGGTAATAGCTGCTGATAAACAAGGCAAATGTAATTGCATCTATTTGCATTTTTAAATAATGCGGTGGAAAAAAATAAATGTGTTTGCTGTAGACAGTGGCTGCTAGGTGTAAACTGCACATTTACTCACTCACGGGGGAGGAGGGGTTTGCTTTTATTTGTTTGTTTTCTTTTCAGATTATCGTCAGCTTTTTTAATAAGCTGATGCAACATCACATTATTTTTTAGGATTATTATTATTATTGTTAATATTATTTGAAACCAGGGATTTGATGCTGCCCTTCAAAAAGTTATGAATGTCTTTCAGTGATGAAAATATTTCAGATTTTTAGTTATTTGTTTGAAGCTTTTAGAGGCGTGACTTTGGGGATCAGGGGGCGGGTCAAATTTCCTGCCAACGGCCATATTGGCAAGAAGCACTTCTGCGTGGACTTCAGTGCCAGTTTCAAGCCGTCAGAGTTCACTGCGAACTTTAAATCTGCAAAATGTACCAATAGTACAAGTATGAAAACATCTACAACGTGCATTATTCCAGACAATAAGATAAAATGTCTCTTACCCTGGATTTCCACTGGACGCGGAACGGCCGCGGAACGGCCGCGGCGCGGTTCTGCTTCGTCGTCTCCCAAACGTCAATCCCCACCGGGCGCGTTACGGCAGCGGCGCGGAGCCTTGGGAGCCAGCGGTATTCACGGAAGATCGCGCGATAATCTCGAACGGACGCGAGATCCCGCGATAGACTGTGTGTATAAAGGAAACAACAACAACACAGCTTCTTTCATTTCTCCACTTCCATAATCAGTCTCTCGTCGTCCATTGTCTCCGAGACCCTCGGATCAAATGACTGTTGACCTGGGAGCACCGGTTATGACGTAACGTTGAGGTGAAGTTGTGACCTGCGTATTGTGTTTTATTTTGAAAGGGGGGCGGAAGTGTTTTACTTTGATACTGTGTCGGACTTCCTGTCTTGTGCGATCTGCTTCGTTGAAATTTACGAGGTTCAGCAGCGGCAACGGAAAAAATAGAACTGATTCCTATCGATAGCGCTGCGGCGCGGCGAGCCGCTTCTGGGCCGCTGCTGATCCGCGCCGCAGCGCGGCCGGTGGGAATGCTCACATTGATTAGAATGGAAGCGATTTGCAACGGCTACCGTTCCGCGGCCGTTCCGCGTCCAGTGGAAATCCAGGGTTATCCTTCTCCAGAAAATGCTTAGATATCGCAATAAAAGTGTGTAAAATAAAGAAGATACTAAACTAGCTAAAGTTAGCTAGATAATATTGTGGACTAGGGGCAGCTGTCCCCCAGTCTCTGCCACATTAGCATTAAAGATAAGGATAAATACCTTCAAGTGTTTTTCTTGCGTCTTTTTGTCCCAACAGCTCAGTTTGCAGTGTCACACAAAGAACAAATTAATCACACAGAACAATCACAGCAGAGAGAGAGAAAAAGCCTCTCACCCAGTACTTGACCTTGTTTGAAGAGGAGACGCAGTACAGTGACGGCAACTCACAGTAAACACAACCTCCCCCAAAAGCAAGTTCTCTCTCAGTAAACACAAGGAAATAAAAAAATTTCATCAAATTCACCAAGTAAAATTTAACACTTTTAGTGCTTTATCTCAGCCTTTTCCTGCAGGAAACTGAAGTTTGTGTCACTTTGTAAACTCACTTGCTCTCACACACCAAACCCCATAGAGAAAATCAGCAATTTTACATCACAGCACACAGCAGTTGTTTACCCACTGCTGCCTCCAAAGGTTAGTTCCCATGTGTTATTTAGTGACTTTTGTGTTGGAAATTCTTAATTTGCTTGAACCTGTGTGACACAAACTGACCACACGAGGCAGCAGTAGACCAGCAGCTCCTGTGTCCCTGTGAGCTAAAAACGCTGATTTTCTCTATGGAGTTTGGTGTGGGAGAGCGTGCAGTTTAAAAACTTAAGTTTCTAGTTTGAAAAGGCTGTTTAACAGCAAAAAATATTACATATTCTATAAATATCCTAGACTTAAACCGAGTCCTTTTATTACCTCATACAACTGCACTTAAAGGTCCAATATGTAATTTATTTGTGAATTTTGACAGAAATTAGACATACAATTCCTACAATCAGGTGATTGTACACAGTATTTTTTCATTTACAGTAGCCCACAATGGACAAACTAAACTTGAGTTTTGATATGAAGAAATAAAACAAAACAAAACACAAATGTAATTAAAACTCAATAATTTTAGTTTGTGGACAAAATGAGACATTTAAGAACGTTATGTGGAGGTTTGAAAAACACTGATCAACATTTTTCAACGTTTTTATGACGTTTAGGACCAACGATTACTTGATTAAAGTATATTTTAAACATCCTTTATTGTCACTATGGTAAAGTAATAATGTTTATGTATCTAAGCAGGTAGTGACAGATTTGTTTATTTACATGGACACAGGAGCGTCCTAATTTTTACTACGTCTTCTCGTGTCTCACCTGTGTTTACCTGCATCGTCTCGTCCCTCGTTTGTCCCTCAGTTCTTCCTCTCCTTTGTTTACACTCTGATTCATGAATCTCTCACTTGTTTCCTTTCATTCAGCTTTTATTCCCCCCCTCGTGTCACTTTCTATCCCCCCCTCTCTTGTTTCTGATATTTGTTTTATTCTCTCTCCTCTCCTCCCTCACCTCATATATGATGGAGGTGGGGGTATTTGGGGTTGGTTTAATTAATACCTCAGCATCTCCCTGCTCTGCTCCCCTCTCCGACTCTGGACATTAATCAGAGGTATTTTCGGGGGAAGCGAGACGGCGCAGGTGCGGATCGGCGGGGGCAGAGAGGGAGAGCGGGATGATGTATGGAAATACACGGCAGACCCTGATCCAGCCAGCCAATCATCATCCATCATCATCCGGTCGCCGGGCGGAAACGAGTCATTCCCACCAATGGTGGATAAGGGAGAGGCGATGGATTTACGCCTGGTTTTATCAGGACAAACAAGGTGGATGGTTTGTAAGTGGAAAACAGGAGGCAAAGTTCCTGCGGGTCCATCTGGACGCGGGAGGAGACGCAGCCGCACGTCTCACACACACACACACACACACGTGGCGGCGGCAGGAGGAGCAAAAACATGTCAGGAACGTTGAGTTCAATGGAATTCTCAGATCAATCCTGTCCACTGAGGGGAAATGATTTTACGCCCAAATACAAGGTCATTTTTATTATTCTCGTTGGGGCCACGCGGTTGGTGTAGTGGTTAGCACTCTTGCTTTTGCAGCAAGGGGTTCGAGACCCAGTTGGAACAAGGGCCTTTCTGTGTGGAGTTTGCATGTTCTCCCTGTGTCTGCGTGGGTTTTCTCAGACAGCTTTAATGATTAGGCAAAGTGGACACTAGGATATAGGCGTGAGTGTGAGAGTGGTCTCTATGTGTGCCTGCAATGGTCTGGCGATCTGTCCAGGGTGTGACGCTTGTAACCGCAGAGTTGCCACTGTGAGTCCCCGCCAGGTCAAGGCCTGGGCTACTCCCCTACCCCAATCTCCCCAGCCAGTCCCAAATCCAGATAATTGGGAGGGTTGCCGATGTGACATCGGTTTCATGTTTGTTACTCCATCCATCTTTCACCGCTTAATCGAGGTTGGGTTTTTGGGGTAGTAGCTTGAGCAGAGAAGCCCAGACTTCCCTCTTGTCCCGCCAGGTCAAGGGCTGGTGTCCCCCTGAGCAAGGTACCCAATCTCCCCTTTGCTCACTGTTAATTGGACATTGTAAATTGACCCCAGCCACGTCCTTGTGCCCATCCCAAACCCCGACAAATTGGAGCGTTACGTGATATCACTTTCATGCTCGATACTCAATCCATCCATCCATCCATCCATCTTGTACCAGTTATCCGAGTTTGGGTCGCGGGGTTAGTAGCTTGAGCAGAGAAGCCAAGACTTCCCTCTTCTCGGCCACTTGGAGAGGCCTCTCCAGCGAGTCCTGGGTCTACGTTACATTACATGTCATTTAGCAGACGTCTTACAATGGAATTGAGTACAATCAGTCAGGGGTGGAGTCGAATTTGCGACCATGATGTCTTTCGCACACAGGGTACCGGTCTTAACCACTGAGCCACTCCACCCCAGGGCCTCCTCCCAGGCCCTCCTCCCAGGCCCTCCTCCCGGCGGGATATGCCCGGTGTGGTTGGTGAAAATTGTAGAAGGTGTGATGTAGAAGGACCCAGAATCCAGAAGAGACTAATTATGTGATAAGGGTGCGGCCAAAAGGGGCGGAGCCTTTAAGAGATGGCCAAATTTCTTGGGAATATTCCCCGTGTATGAAGCGTTTGTGGCCATCTGATGAGAGAAAAGCTCACGACAGTTAGACGTTAATACAAGGACATAACACTTACATTTATTTCCTGTAGACTAGAAACTTTAACCTTAACCATAAGTACTACTGGCCATAAGTACTACTGGCCTAATCCTAACCCTGACCCTGACCTAACCCTGATCTCAGCTTAACTTTAAAACATGTCTTCACCTTAAAATGTACTAATTTATCTTATGGGGACTTGATTTTTTTCCTCACAAGGAAGACAAGTCCCCCATAATGTGGCTGTGTGAACAGATTCCGGTCCCTACAACATATGGAATACCAGGTACACACACACACACACACTTTGTCATTACTTATCTTTCAGAGTATAATTAGTCGACTCATTGTGAGTCAATCTTTGTGTGGAAGACGGGAGTTATGTAACTGTAAGACTCTGTGTGTGTGTGTCTGTGTGGGGGGGGGTTGGGGTCAGGGGGTCAGGCCCAGTGATGCAGATCAAACACTTAGTACTAATTTGGAGTTTTAACCCTGTATTAAGGCCAGTTAATCCCTCCTTCCAGAAACACACACACACACACAGGTTTGTCCAGCTATTCTTCTGAGGACTCTGCGTTGACTTCCATTCATTTGGACAGACTAAAAAAAAAAAGCCTTAACCATAACCACAATTCAAATCTTGGTCCTAAAGTTAGTTAGAAGTGGTTAGAGTAATGATTAGGACCAGGCTTTTGGTCTCAATGAGGATTTACAGTGTTTTAAGCCAAGGTAACAAATACAAGAATTAGCTGTGTCACATATTGTGTTACACACAGTTGAGACAATTAAAAAATTAAACAATTATCATGTTAATCCTTTTTTTCCCCCTCTCTCACATGAATGAAGTGAGTGAACGTGTGATTTAACGACATTAACATAATGAATCAGTTAACGGTGAAACGACTGGTGTCGTCTCTGCGGTTTACCAGCGTCCTGCTGCGTCTCACTGTCCCGTCACTGTCTCTGTTAATAATAGCACCATCATCACTGTCATTATCGTTGTTATTGTTATTTATAAAGGATTCGTCTGCTGTAATCCATGAAACCTAGGAGTGGCTCATAATATCGTTGGTGGAGAAAGCTATGTTAACCCTTTAAACAGTTTCTGGAAGCTGAGAAGTTGCACGTCAAACAACAACATGCGGTTATTTACGCTAATTTCACTCTCACTGTTTCAGGAAGCCGGCGAATCAGTGTCTTTGTCACCAGAGAGGAGAGAGTTAGAAAAACTGTACTGCCTGTATGCAAGTTTCCTTTTGTTTGTCCTGATTTTTTTAGACATTGAGACAAAATTATACAGTTCAAATTCAAATTTAACACAGGAAATCTGGTGTCCATGCACAACTGCAGTAAAACCTTTAGTTTTTCTTCATTTTAAATTGTTAATACACTATTTTAACATGCAGTTAGTTGTAAATAACTGACAAAGGACAACTTTTCTGGTTAAAATAAGCAAAAAAAAAAGTTCAGACCCACATTTTGAGGCTTAGGTGTTCCCATTAATTCCCAGTCAACTTTGTTTGATATAGTTTCTAATTTGGAAAATTTCCAAAATTCCCAAGTTTCTGGAGATTTACGGGGAATTTTCCCGCCCCTTTGCTAACCCTAGTTCTCCAGTCAAAATTCCACAGCACACACACACACCACAGTTTGAGACCCGTGGTCTATGAGGCCTTAAAAGGGTACCTGTGTGAACCTGTGTGTGTGTGTGTGAGTGACAGCAGAGAGGGTCTAATGCTGTGGCAGTAATTGGTAGTGAGGGCTTTTTTCCTCCAGAGGTTGTCCTGACACGGACGCTAATCCCAGCGTCGGCTCGCCTTTTAATTTAATTACAGTCGACTGTGTTAATATTTCATTAAAGTATTAGAGACAGAAGAAGAGCGTGTGTTTGAATGAGAGCGACGACACTGCTGCTGCTGCTGCTGCTGCTGCTGCTGCGTGATGGTGGTGGTGTTGGTACAGCCGAATGTCGCGCTCCATCCCCTCCCTTCATCCCTCCCTCACTGCCATCCGCTGTCTGCTCATCCGTTTGTTCTCATGAGACTTCCTCATCCTTTCATCCCTACTTCTGACAGAAGTGTGTGCGTACGAGTGTGAGTGTGTGTGTGTGGAATACACATAGTTATGCAATTGCACACATGCATGCAGCAGCATCGGCGAAATGCCCAGGAATATGGGGAAACGCGCACACACACACACACAGAGCTGGTTCTCTCCACAGGCCAGAGCAGATGTCTCATGTCAATGTGAACAAGCGTCAAACGACCAGACTGTCATATTTTCATATTTAACTATTCATCTCATTGTAATTTATGGAGTTCACACACCCACACACACACACACACACAGTCAGATATTTAACATCAACCATGACAGTCTTCTTGTAGCTCACTTGACAGCGCATGTATTTTACTTTGACCTTAAAGTGAGCTTCACTCTCAGTAGGAAATGAGTAAAAAACTTAAACTCAGCTCATAAAATCTCCATCTATCTCTATCCGCACCAAACCCCATGGAGGAAATCAGCGTTTTTAGCTCACGGTGACACAGGAGCTGCCTGTCTGCTGCTGCCCCGTTTGGTAGGTTTGTGTATCTGTGTATCTGAATAAAAGATTTTAAGAGCAGAAGTCACAAAATAACACGTGTAAAGTTAGTTAATGGAGGCAGAAGTGGATCAACAACTCCTGTGTGCTGTGCTGTTAAAATGGCTGATTTTCTCTATGGGGTTTGGTGCAGGGGAGAGGGACACGAGTTTAGGTCACAGTGTTGACATTTAGGTCAATCGTACGTTTTTTGTGGTAGTTTCGAGGGAGTGGAAGCTTAGTGTGTTTACGATTTCAACGTCCACATGTCGTATTCATGATGTTTGTGTGTGCGTAGAATATTTCGGGAAGCACAAAGTTCATTTTTCGGTGGATAATGTGTTAATACGTCGTCATTGGTTATAATCGTCATGGCAAAAAATTATTCATTCCTCTAGCTAGATTCGCTGTTGCCGAGCAACTTTGTTCTCATTTCTTCGCCAAGCGTGACATGTTAACCATGTAGTTAAAGTTAAGTGTTTTTTTTCTGACGTCATTTGTTTGGGTCTGTATTCGAAATCAGAAGATTCATTTAGTTTTTCGGGACAACGTCATGCGCTAACATTATACGAATGCAGGCCGGTGTCGGTGTTGCCGTAACCTAGCAACGGCTTCTTTTTCCCCCTGACGACTCCCCCATTTTAGTTATGTAATGTTCCGTAAACACAATTTCACGAAATTCGATTCATAATAAGACGATGGAGAAAAAGTTAAGAGGAGGATAAAGTTTTTAACACCTGATGTGGATTATGTTTGTGTACATCACACACACACACACACACACACACACACACACACACACACACACACTGATATTAAAATGTGTGTGTGTGTGTGTGTCAGTAATCATATTTGAAGCTTTGATACACAGATGGTGGTGCTGTCTACACCTGCCCTCCACTGGGACCTGTGTGTGTGTGTGTGTGTGTGTGTGTTTGTGTATATGTGTGTGTGTGTGCGCGCCAGTCTCCGACACTTGAAAGAGACTTGTCAGCATTCCTCTCTGAACTCACTCTGTCGTCTATTAATCTCGCTCGTTCATTCTGCCTCCCCCTTCCTTCGCTATCTCCCCTCCTCCTCCTCCTCTTCCTCTGCTTCCTCTCCTTCCTCACTCATTTTAACAGCCTCCTTCTTTTCTCCCTCACTTCCTCCCCTTCCCTCGATCTCTTCCTTGACCTCTCCCTCTATAATCCCTCTCTTTGGCGTCGACCTCAGACTTCCATTAAATGTTGGGTTTCTCCCTTTAACCGTTGGCTAAATAACAACAACAACGCTTCATAATGAACTACACACTCAGTGACCACTTTATTAGGTACAGGGTATGACACAGGTGTATTTAAAGGGTGTTATATGTAATATGTGTGAAAGTGAGGCTGTTTTACATGAAAATTTAAAATTATATTATATAGAGAACAGAGAATTGTCCGTCCCCTTCTTCTCCAGACTCGAGGTTTATTTCTGTTTCAGTAGCCACACTTCACCTTTTCCACAGCATTTGCTGTAAATTCAATTTACTGTAACCCTTAAATGCACCTAGACACTTTTTTTATGTTTTTTTATGCATATTGTTAAACATTTATGCCAGGTTGTCCATCATAAACAACGTTAACTAAAATACTCACACTAACACACCTATGCACCAAAATGTGCTCATTGAAATCACTCTTTTTGATCCTGCTCAAATAGAAAGTATAAAACATGAAGACTTTGGTGCTCTAGGTGTGTTAACCTGAGTAGTTTATGAAATCTGACATTGCAAAAGAAATAATAATAATAATGAGCAAATAAACAAATGTTTCTGCTGATCTTTCACATTATACCAGGCTGCAATAATCAAACCAGTAAAATAATCCAGTTTGCATGAAGAATATTGAAAATGATGAATTTATTGTGGTTTTTTTTAGACCATGAAATGAAGGTGCATCTTGACAAAACCTCATTACATATCATTACATGTGATGGTCAGCAGCACTGATACAGAGACTAACAATACTAGATTTAAAACTAACGGCAGAATATAAAAGTTGAAAGAAGTCGTTAAAGGAGACACTTGATCAAAGTAAAATGCAGTGAGGAGTGTATGGTGTATGTAATGTACGGAAACGAGCTTAAGAGACTGAAAAAAAATAATGTACATTTATGATTTTAATATGCGAAATAACAGTAAAACAGTTTGACTTCCTCAAACGACGGATGTTCCACTGTGTTCTCATCATGCTCGGAGCAGATGTACACACACACACGATACCTTTCATTATCACTAATTTCGTATGTGTTAAAAACATAAAACACACACACACACACACACTTGCCAAGAGCAAATCAATAGGTGGTGAAGTGACTAAAATATGGTTTTATGTTCAGCTGTGAAAAAAGAAACTGTGTGTGTGTGTGTGTGTGTGTGTGTGAGAGAGAGATAATGATGTAATGACTATCGCGAACTGAATAAAAATATAATGTGTAATACAAACGTTTAGTATATTTTTTAATCTATATATCCTCCGATATATTGGAGATAAATGTGGATATAAATAAATCTGCACACAGGTTTATTTCTCTGGATTAAAAATCTCTCAAATAAAATATAATCCAATGTTTATGATCTGTATCACATGATCTTAAAATACACACTTATTAATACACTTTAGTTTCCTGCTTTATTTCTTTAAATGCAGGATATTTACGTATGTTAGAAATTTCACTATAACTTTAAAGGCTTAAAATTAAAGAAGTTTGTGTGTGACGTTTTTTTTTTTTTTACATATAATGGGTTATATATGTGTATATATGTATGTGTATATATGTATATATGTGTATATGTGTATACTGTATATATGTATATGTGTGTATACTGTATATGTGTATATGTATATAGATATATATGTATATATGTGTATATATGTATATAGAGTATATGTGTATATATGTATATAGAGTATATGTGTATATATGTATGCGTATAATATTTAGTGTATTCCACTCATAAATCTGATGATTATCAATGCAACAGCCCTCAAAATGGGATAAAGTCGTCACAGATACTTGCGACAATAACAGATATCTGTAGATCAGTTAAAAATCCTTTAAAAATCCTGTGAACGTCCGTTAATCTAAGGAACATGTGTATTTTCATCTTCCCATTTAGGGCGTGCACACACGAGAGTAAGTGTAGGACAAATCCGCAAAAGTTTTGTGTCGTTATCGGCTTTTTATCCACGCTTGGGAGCGCTAAGACGCCATTTTTCTTCTTCTTGTGTTTGGTGTATTTCTGTGGCAGCGTGACGGCGCCGCACACAGGCCTGGCGTATGTACTGCGGCACTTAGAGTCAAATTTAAATAAGAATGAAGAAAAAAAGGCGGCAGTTTATGGAAAGTTGTGTTGTTTTTTCTTGTGTTTGTTTATCTGACTTTGCTCCCGTTTCTGTCGTGTGTTTGCGATGAGTAATTACAGAGTGAGGTAATGGCTGGTGATTACTACAGACTGCTTATGGCTGCATCAGTAATTAACCTTTCAACTATTAGTCCTGTGTAAACACACAGAGCGACGCTAATGCACACGCTCTAGCTAAAGCAGACGGGCTGATGGGCTTTTTGGCACCACAGTGGTCAGTATGTGTGTGTGTGTGTGTGTGTGCGTGCGCGCAGGTACATTTTATAAAGTCCAGTTTTTTTTACAATCTATGACCTAAAATTGTTGAGTTTTACTGGATTAATTTGATATTGAAAAAAATGAATCACTGAGTCATGTGATCGTGTCAAAGCTTGGCAGCTATCTTAGAAACGTCTCTGGGACTCTTTTGTTTCCTCAACATCAGTCCAAGTCGTAACTTTGCTTTAAATGGTGGACAGGACATATTTTGGTGTCTTCATCAAGTGTTTATAAGACGAGTCCATTTGAGTCTCCACCTCATGTCACAGTTTTGGAAACTTTTCCTGGGTCTGTTTTCACAAAGTTACGATATCTTCATGCTAGCAGTGACCTAGCAATGGTGTTTGCATGACTTTGAGATCATTTGCTTCCAAGTTACCGGGGTTTTTTTGTCCACATGGTTTTCTTTGACTTTGCACGCTATTTTTTACGGCGAGATGTGACGCCTTTAGCTTTGGTTTTCGCTCCTTCCACCACACATTAGGGGACACAACAGCACTTTAAATTCCCGTGTTTTTTTTTACCACAAACTCTCAGAAGTGATAAAACATCTTTTTCTTGGATGAAGGTGAAACGTCTTCACCAAAACTATAATTTGTCGAGGACTTTCAAATTGAAATTAAAGCAGGAACTGTGCAGGATTTCTACCCAAATTTAGCGCGGTAAAACAGCCCTGCAGACCTGGAGTCCTCAGAATCAGGATGTCTTGTAAAGTTTTGAGAGAAACACACATTTCTTTACAGCACTATATACCCACATATATGTACCCCTAGCCAAGTATCTGCTATAAGAAGAAAGCAGAGAAAACTTTGACTGTCTGACCGAACAAGGACGTGGCTCTTGTTCGCCAACTTTTGTTGCTTTTCTTAGTTTAAAAACAAATGCGCAGGATCAGGAGAAGGGGAAAGGAAGAGGTGAGCATTGGTAGACGATGATGATTGGATGTTAATCCAAAAAATATTTGCTCCAAACCTGTAGGGGGAGCTCTGACAGAACCAGACTCAAAGATGTGCGACAAAATCTGCCTAGACAGGTTGGGATGAAAGGAAAAATGGGTGAGCTCTGTAGAGTTAAAGGCGGGAAAAAAAGGGACCAGATTTGCAAAGTTCTGCTTTAAATGAAACCTGTGGTGGACTATAAATCAAGTTTTATTTTGAAGTCTGGTCCATAGAAGAGATAACAAGCTCTGTTTGAGATGATGTCACAGAGTCTGGGTCCAGAGTACGATGTTTAAATTAAGTTTTAGTCCACTTTCCATTTCCATTGCTGCTCCTCCTCGTCCTGTGAATCGTCCACAGCTTCCGCCCAAACACGACGTCGTCGTCGTACGTGTGGTGTTTTCAACACTTTTTCCTCCAGGTTGTGTTCACAGTATTTTGTCAGTGTGGATGCTTTTGTGCGTGCGTCTGAGTGTTAATTGGCACAAAGCTATTAATAAATGACTGGGAGATGAGAAAAGGTGGATTTTTTTTCTTTTTAAATGTAAGAAGCTCCTTCACACGTTTACACTGAGCTGTAATAACCTGCAGGTGACTACGTTTTCACTTAGCACTTCCTACATGTTTGTTTCCTGTCATTCTGCTGTCATTTCACCATATACATATATATATAAAGTACCTTAAAGAGATACTTGAGTAACAATATGTTACCAGACAAATGACTTTGGTAGAAGTTAAAGTCACTTTTTTTACAATTAAGTACACAATTTATTTAACAAATAGAGTAAAAGTACACAATTTATCTTAGAAATTGAGTAAAAGTACACAATTTATCTAAGAAATTGAGTAAAAGTACACAATTTATCTAAGAAATTGAGTAAAAGTACACCATTTATCCAAGAAATTTAGTAAAAGTACACAATTTATTTAAGAAATGGAGTAAAAGTACAACATTTATTTAAGAAATAGAGTAAAAGTACAAAATGTATTTAAGAAATAGAGTAAAAGTACACAATTTATTTAAGAAATAGTGTAAAAGTACAACATTTATTTAAGAAATGGAAAAAGCAGCCTAACTGCTCTGTGTTCTAAGAGTTAACTGTTTATGGTTAAGTTTGGTGATCAGGCTTTGTTTAGGTCGTCCTCATGAATGGAAGTCAGTACAGAGTGCTGATAAGAGTAGCTGTGTGTGAACCCGTGTGTGTGTGTGTGTGTTAGTTGTTGGCTCCGCGCTGTGCGTCTGTGTTTAATGTGTGTGTGACAGCAGGTCTGAGGCCGTAAAGCACCAATAAACCCAAACCTGAGATCATGAAAACGAGGACCACGCTGGGACAGAGAGAGACAGAGAGAGACAGAGAGAGACAGAGAGGGAGAGAGACACACGACAGCAGGACGAGACTTTTTTTTTAAATAAAAAAAAATAAAAAAATCACCTCGGCTCCGTCATTAAAACAGTCACAGTCACCACCGCGTCCCCGAGGACGACACATGGCCGAGCAGTGACGCCACCTACTGCTATATATAGCTGCCACAAACTTCAAAAGTATAGAAGTATATAAAACAAAGTATTTTCTTTCTTTGTAAAGTCCCGCACCAAAGCCCATTGTGAAAATCATCGATTTTTCCATCAAGGCTCACAGGAGTTGTTGATCCACTTCTGTCTCCATCAGGGAGTTCACATGTGTTATTCTGTCACTATTATGTTTTCATATATTTAGTTTAGATTTAACTGAGTAACATAAAACTTTAAATCTTTAATCAAATGAGTCAGCTGTGGACCAGCAGCTCCTGTGTCCCTGTGGGCTAAAAATGCAGATTTTCTCTATGGGCTTTGGTGTGGGAGAGTAAGAGGAGTTTGTGGGCAGAAAAGACTGATTTTGACTGAATTGTTCCCGCCTGTAATGTGAGCCTAGCTTCGGAGCCCAAACCTCCTGCTGGTTGAAGTGTGAACTGCACATGTGATGCAGGACGAGCTACATTAGAGCCTCTTTCATGATGAAACAGCAGGATTTAACGTCGTGTGGTTTCACCTTTCGTAAACATCTCCCCGCACAAAGAACCCCACAGCCTCGCTGTGAAGTTTTAAAAACCTGTATTTCTCTTTGAGCGTGTGGACTTTTCAGCCTCAGTTTAATTAGAGATTTCCTCAGAGAAGAGCGTCGGTGAATCATTAAGTCAGAAATCCATTTGCGTTGCCAGTTTTTCACTCGCTCAAAAACCCAGGAGGTGCAGCAGCCTCGCGTTACCTGTGCCTTCATTTAATTCTACTTTCCTCTCTCTGACGCTTCTCCGCTCAGAACACAAATCCCCCAGACTGAGTGGGAGTAAAGACGGCTCCTAATTGGTGGAATATTAGAAACTATTATTCCTAATTAAACATCACAGAACGCGGCGTCAGAGTTGGAGCAGCGGAGTGATTTAAGACGCGCTGAACCTCTGGCATCGTAACAAAGTCTATTAGCGGAGACAGACGAGGAAGTCTTTAAACTGGCAAGCACGCGATAACGGAACTCTGCCAGGGTTTGACGAACAGGTGTGATTCTCTCTGTGTGTGTGTGTGTGTGTGTGTGTGTGTGTGTGTACACGCAGTGTGAGGAGACATGCAGTGATTTAGTATAAAATATTAAGGATGGGACAAAATATCAGAATGAAAATAATACAATTATCAACATTCTGGTGCCAAATCTCAGTGGATTCATTTAAAAAATCTACTCACTGTCACTGTTTCCTGACTCATCGTCGTCATCGAGCGAACGAGTGGAAAATGTCCTCCTCACATTCTCTCTGTGTTTTTTTTTTTATCAAATTACTATATCTCATAAGCAGAAGAACTAACGAGTTAAATTACGTCATGAAAATATTCCAGCGCAGTCTTTAACCAGTTGACTCTGGTTAGTTTGGACGTGGCTTCTGTCCCCGGTGTTTGTGTCTTTGACAGATAACACTGTTCTAAATTCTGTATGACTGACTTGGAATATATTATATAGCAAATATCACTGTATCAAGATTAAGGGTAGATATATTATCGCAATATAGAAATCGAGATAACATATTATCACTATTTAAATCAAGATATGATGTCATCACAATATATAAATCACAATGCGATATTATCCCAATGTCACAATGCGATATTAACACAATATTTAAGTCACGGTACAATATAATCACGATATTTATATAATGTACGATATCACAATATTTTCGTAATGGTACAATATTATGACGATACTTAAGTCACGATACGATATCGCGATATTGTAGCTACGGTACAATATTATCACAATATTTTAGTCACGGTACGATATTGTCAGAATATTTAGGTAATGGTATGATATTATAAAGATATTTAAATCACGTTATGATATTATTACAATACTGCAAAAAGTATTTGCGAATCATATATTGCGAAATACTCACATAGCTCTAGTGAGAGTGAGCACTTTGCCATCTAGTGGACTGAAATGTCATTTTGTTTTCCATCACTAATCCACAAAATGTTAAACTTGGTTTTGCATAAGCGATATAATATTGCCATGCAAAATGTCACAGTATTTTACTGTATCGATTATTTTCCTCACCCCCTAATCAAGACATTATCATTATCATGTTTATCATATGATGCTGCCGGGAATGACAGTTTTTACAAACTCTTAAACAACAGGGATGCCGACTAAATCTTTTAATTTCACATCCGTTTGAGAGTTCAAAAATAAAAAACAGTTTGCTGTTGTATGAACCATATTCAGATATAAATCTGTGAGTGTGTTGTTTGTGAAAGACGGTTTTCACGCTGGTTGTGTTTGTTGGTGTAAACAGGGTCTGGAGATAAAAGCAGCAAAAGCTGTTTCACAATAAAACGCTCTGATTTCTCTTTCCCTTATTGGGTCAGTGAAGGCTTTTATCCTGTAAATAGGACCGAGCGCATGCACACACACACACACGCACACACGCACGCACACACACTGTTTTCTAAACAGAGCAACAAACACAAATAAAAAAAAGAATCACCCCAAACGGATTTATCAACCACAGCGAGAGAAAGAGGATGTTGTGTTTTAGGATGTCCATTAAAGTAGGTCACACAACAGTGACCAACACACACACACACACACACACACACACATGCAGGTTATTTTTGAGTGTATTTGCAACAAAAGTACTTCTGAAAACTTTAAAGCCATAGTTTTGTGTGTGTGTGGTTGTTTCAGGCACAGACGCACAGTCAGCGCTGACTATGTGTCTGTGAGCGCCACCTGCAGCTTAATCCAGGCGGAGACACGGTGTCACAGTATGATATTATCATGATATTTAAGTCACGGTAAGATATTATCACGATATTTAAATCACGGTATGATATTATCACGATATTTAAGTCACGGTAAGATATTATCACGATATTTAAATCACGGTATGATATTATCACGATATTTAAATCACGGTATGATATTATCACGATATTTAAGGCACAGTACGATATTATCATGATATTTAAGTCACAGTACGATATTATCATGATATTTAAGTCACAGTACGATATTATCATGATATATAAGGCACAGTATGATATTATCACAATATTTAAGTCAGTACGATATTATCATGATATTTAAGGCACAGTACGATATTATGATATTTCGGTCACAGTATGATATTTAAGTCACAGTACGATATTACGATATTTAAGTCACAGTATGATATTATTACGATATTTAAGTCACAGTATGATATTATCACGATATTTAAGTCACAGTACGATATTACGATATTTAAGTCACAGTATGATATTATTACGATATTTAAGTCACAGTATGATATTATCACGATATTTAAGTCACAGTATGATATTATCACGATATTTAAGTCACAGTACGATATTACGATATTTAAGTCACAGTATGATATTATTACGATATTTAAGTCACAGTATGATATTATCACGATATTTAAGTCACAGTATGATATTATCACGGTATTTAAGTCAGTACGATATTATCACGATATTTAAGTCACAGTATGATATTATCACGGTATTTAAGTCAGTACGATATTATCACGATATTTAAGTCACAGTATGATATTATCATGATATTTAAGTCACAGTACGATATTATCATGATATTTAGGTCACACTATGATATTATCTTGATATTTAAGTCACAGTACGATATTATCACGATATTTAAGTCACAGTATGATATTATCACGATATTTATGTCACAGTACGATATTATCACGATATTTAAGTCACAGTATGATATTATCACGATATTTAAAGCCCACATAGACCGGAAGCTCCAATTAACGCTGCGTTTGTGTGTGTGTATCTGCGTCATTACCTCGTTTATGAAACCCTAAAGTTTCAGACCAAACAGTTCAGCCACTGCTGAGAAAATAGTGTTGTATTGTTTTCCTGGGCTCTGCGAAGCGGATCGGCACTTCCGTAGTTTGATGTCGTCATCAAAAATCCTCACCACTCCTCTCACCACCGTAGCGCCTCCTGGTGCGGGCACTAGTCCGGGCACATCCGGTTGCGTACATTCAACCGCAGAAGAAGAAGAACTACTCTCGTTGTAGCTGCTGAGATGCAGAGCATCCACCGTGCCAGAGGGGGAGCTGTGTATCTGAGAGCTGGCCTAGCTATTACGTCACTTCCAGGTACCTGGCCAATCACAGTACAGTAGGAAAGCTCTCGTTGGCTGGCCAATCACAACACAGTCCACATTCTGGGGGGGTGGTTTTGGTCTGAAACAGCGCGGCTGACGAGAGCGTCAGTGAGGAGATATTTTGATCGGCTCGTTTGAAGCGATTACGAGGTTTTTAACCATGAAAACAAGTTAATATATGTAAGTAGACCTCCATAACTAACATATATGTGTGATACAAGCATTCTATGTCGCCTTTAAGTCACGGTACAATATTATCTCTCTCTCACACACACACACACACGTGTACATGTAGGTTAGGTCAGTAGGACGAACACAGAAGTAAAGCAGTCCCGTGACCCAAACAGGAAGGCAGCCATTTTGGATCAAACAGCCATTTTGTGGCGAATTTCAATCTTTTTTTTTAGAAAAAATGGTTTAGTGTTTTCATGGACGTCCATTGCAAAATCTCTGGATTATAAAATGTGTCTCAGGTTTTTTTTAAATTTTAAGTGTTATCACGTGAGCTCCTCTTTAATAATAATAAAAAAAAACATTAAAAAACAAACAAACACACGCAGTGAAAAACTGCACAGCAACACAACAGCAGCCGTTTCCAGGACGCGCTTGATTAATGTTTTTATTTTTCTTTTCCAGCGTCTTGTAAAAGGTTCTCAAACCATCTGTTCCTCTTTCCCCCGATGCCTCGCCCCGAGCCTCCATCCATCCATCCATCCATCCATCCATCCTCTGTCCCCCGTCTTTTCCCCTCCCTCCTCGTAGCCTCTTTCCCTCCTTCCTTCCTCTCATTTCCTCTTCCTCTTTTGTCCCCTCACCCCTTCTCTTCTTCCCCTTCCGTCTTTCAACCCTTTCTTCTCTTTCTCAACCTGTAACCTTCCTCACCTCACTCCCATCCTCTCTTCTTCATCCATCATCCCTCCTCTGTCCTCCCTGTCTTTCCCCCCCCCACTACATTACATCTCCTCCGCTTCGTAGCCTCTCCTTCCTTCCTTCCTTCCTTCTTTCTTCTCTTCCTCACTCTCATTTCCTCTTTTTGTCCCCTCCCCACTTCTCTTCTTCCTCTCAACCCTTTCTTCTCAACCTTTAACCTTCCTCACCTCACTCCCATCCGCTCTTCTGCTCTTCATTCATCCCTCCTCTCATTTTATCATCCTCCTTTCTCTCCTCTCCTCTCACTGAAGTAACCGTCTTCCCTTCTTTCACTCTACCTCACTCCTTCTCCTCCCATTTTTCCACGCTCTGCCTCTTTTCTCCGTCCTCTTTTGTCATTCCTTCCTCCCTCTTTCATTCATCCTCTTTTCCTCCTTATCTCGTATCTCTCTCCCTCTCTTTTTCTCCTCCCTTCATTTAAATCTTGCTCGCCCGTTATGCATATTCATAAACCTGCACGAATTCCCATCCAGTATTTAATCCCTCCCTGTATTAGCTTGTGCAAGTCTTCTTTTTTTTCACATTAACCCTTCTCTCTCTCTCTCTCTCTCTCTCTCTCTCTCTCTCTCTCCCTCACACACACACACACACACACACACACACACACACACACACACACACAGCCTCCTAAACATCTAGCAGCTGGCCGACAGATGGGGCCTGCAGCCAAAAAAGCAGCAGCGGCAGCGCCACAAAAATAAAAATTTACAAGACGCCAGTGGAATTTATTTAAGGGCATGAGCAGTGAGGGAGGGGGGAGTGTGGGGGGGAGTGCGGGGTCCCCCCTCCTCTCTCCTCCCTTCTTGCACCTCCTCTTTCCGGTCCTCATCACCTCTCCTCCCTCCCTCCGTCCGTTGCTCTCTCCGTTGTTTCCTAAAATTCCTTTAAAAAAAAAAAACCCTTCACTGACGACATCAGTGGTTCCCTCACTGGGTTGCGCGATTCTTTTTCTTATTCCTAATCTAAATTTCAAATTTAAATTTCTGTCCTTTGTCTCATCCTTGTTCTCTTTCTTCTGTCACCTAACCAACCTGAAAAGTACAGAAAATATAAATTATGACTGAAAAAAACTTTTAAAAAAAGTCCATTCTTCACAAAGAAGATCAATATTCTAATTTAAAAATCACATTAACATATTTAATGTGTAATATTTAATATTTAGTTATTCAACAGTTTATGTTGTGACACTTTTTGTTTCGCCAGGTGTGTTTTTATGCAGATGATGTTCAGATTTTTCTATAAGAACCCGTAAATAAAGAAAATACTGCTGTTTTTGGTTAATTTAAAAAGTATGAAAACAAAACGAGTAGGGAATGAACTGAACATTTTCACTGAAACTTAAATATAGTTGTTAAATAATCTATTGTATCATGATATTTGGCTAAAACAATCAAATAGAGTTGAATATCCACGTTATTCCACATTCACAGGCACTAACTGCAGCTCACACAGCTATTGAGGCCAAATTTACCAGAAATTTATCAGGAATTTTCCTCATTTGCAACACCACACCTGCCTGTGTGCTTTCTCTAGTTTAAAAAAGAGTAAAAAATAATTAACCATTTCTCACATTTCATCTTCATTTTTGCTCCATTTCTGACAAATGTCAACAACAGGAAAAAGAAGTTAAATGAATAGATGTGTACATGATTCTGAAAGTTCTTTAATGTAAAGGAGGAAAACACACACACACACACACACACACACTGAGCAGGTCAGAGGTCACAGGTGAAGGAAGCGTTGGGGAAGGACTATCTTATCTTATCTTATCTCTCTCTCTCTCTGTCTGCCTGTGTTTCAACCTGACTCGCCCTCTCCTCCTCATCCTCACAATGACATGAAGGAAAGATTAAAGGGATGAATGAGTGAGGGGAAAAAAGAGGATGAGAGAGAAAGAAGGAAAAACAAAAATTAGGAGAGGAGACGAGTAGAGGACTCATCCCCAGGGGGCACTGTTTGTCCTTGTAGGAAGACGAGAGACACACACACACACACAGCTTCTGATTGGCTGATGAGGATGAAGATGTCCATACATGGTCTGACACTGGAATAAGGCAAAGTCACTTGAATTATTATTACATAATTCCACTATATTTTTATCTATTAATATAATATTAAATCTAATTATAATTATCTGTTTAAAAATGCATGTTTAAAATAAGGAATCAGTTTAGCTCAATGTTATTTCATGAATGAATGAATGATTTATTCATAGATAAATACAGATTTAAATGTAATTCCTTCTCTCTTTACCTCGTTTTACAGTATTAAATTGTGTTTTTGACACTTTCACATTAATGCTCACTTGACATTCATGCCAATATAACTTATTTAAATCAAAAAAAGTAAAATAAGTGAAGAAATATATCCATTATAAGTCATTTATTTCATGCTTCATACAATTAAACTTTTAAAATTAGATGAATAAATTGCTCCATCCTGTATGGGAGCCAATTTTAGGTCCTTCCAGTCTCTAGGGGGCGCTAACAGCACTTTACAATGTCGATGCGGAGCCAAAGAAGAATTTGACCATTTCAGAGAGTGTGTGTGTGTGTGTGAGATTTTTTTTTCCTCTGTGAATAAACTAAAATTCCACGCGACCGCAGTTGTACGTTTCTGCCGAGTCCAGCGAGATCAGGTGTGTTTATTTTCTCAGACCTTTTTCATCCGCGGCTGCCTGCAAACCCACCTGTGCTGCACCTGACACACACACACACACACACACACACACCAGGACTAACAAGCAGGCGTTTAAGTGCATGTCAAAACACAGCAGAGCTTGTGCGTCACGGCGTCGGCGTCAGCAGCAACATCATCATTTCTGTCCTCGATTTGAATTATTTTCAAAGCGATTTTTGTCTTCACTCACACACACACACACACACACAGTCCCCTGTCCCCATCTGGTCACCATGCAGCCGTGTGTGTTCTCTCTCTCTCTCACTCTCTCTCTCTCTGTAGCTGCTTGTTGAAGCGAACACTCGTCAGCCTCATTCACGTCCTGTAAAGGTTCCCACGTTGACCTTTGGTGACCTCTGTTGTGGGTGAGTGTGTGGCTCGCAGTCACAGCCGAGGCTTCGGCGTCAAATATAAAGTTTTTTAATTTACACTGATTAGAGTTGGTATTTAATTTGACGTAAATGGTTTTGACAGTATTTAAATGTGGGTTGCTCCACGGAGCTTCTTTGGAAACCACTCACTCTCCAGAACCAAACACCATAGAGAAAATGAATGATTCTAACATCACAGCACAAGGGAGCTGTCGATCCACTGTTGACCTCAGGTCAGTGAAGTCACATGTTATTTTGTGAATTCTGTGTTTTAAATCCTTTGCTCAGATTAACCTCAGTGACAAAAAGTGACCACACGAGGCAGCAGCGGAGCAGCAGCTCCTGTGTCCATGTGAGCTAAAAACGCTGATTTTCTCTATGGAGTTTGGTGCAGGGGAGTGAGCAGTTGATAAACTTAATGTTTCCTGGTGGAAAACAATGTCTAACAACAAGATAAGATTGCAATGCTGGATATGCTGGAGTATATTTTAGTAGGTGAGTCATTTGAAAAGCATTCACAGCTGACTTTGTGTCAGTACCTCTATATGACCACACTTTTAGAAAACTGAAGTGCACCTTTAGCTGCTCATGTTTAATGTTTTCCCCTTGAACATAGAACCAGAAAATCTCCAAATTACAAAATTAATTTTCTGTATTTTCTCTTTTTTCTTTCATTTTCCAACGGGCTCCTTTAAAAGCCTGCGCTATATGATGTGGAAGCTATGAGGCAATGTGTATGTTTCTATATGTCACTGTGTGGTCACATGATGATGAAGTGCAGCATATTAATAATCATTTTTATAAAGAAAATAGCATCATCCACCACACAGATCAGTGCACCGCTGAGTCAGTGTGTCGCACAAAACTTTATTAAACCACAGACAGATTACAGGCTGCAGACTCCACCGTGTGTGTGTGTGTGTGTGTGTGTGTGTGTGTGTGTGTGGGATGTGAAGTCCATGTGAGGGGCTCTAATAGAGCAGAGTGAGGGATCAAAGGGCTTCACAGCTGCTGTGGTCTGCTTCACCATCCATACTGAAGGGGGGGGGTCAAGACAGGTGACAAACATCTGGTCACTTTAATAAAACGTACATGATCAGCAAGTACAATCAGCACCCAGTACTCATAATGTCTGCATGTTTGTTGACTTATATTAAGAATTTAAATGCAATATAATGCACCATCAGTCTCGTTAAAACGGCGTCTTCCAAGAAATGTCTTCATTAACCACCACAAATAAGACATTTTTTTAAGAAAATTCTTAAAATACTGTAGTACATATGACAGGCCTGTATGTGGCGCTGTAGCTCTGGTACAGAAATGCAATGAAAACAGAAGAAGAAGATGTGGAGCATGTGTTTTAGAGCTGAACTGGTTATGGTTAGCGTTAGGGCTTTGTTTAAATTAATGGAAGTCAATTCAGGGTCCTCAGAAGGACAGCAGTGTGAACGTGTGTGTGTGTGTGTGTGTGTGTAGCAGGTTGAGGAAATCTGTATTTCATTAACTGGTTTAGCTTCAGACTCCGCCCTCGTTTCACCCTGTTTTTGGTTTGCTGATGCTTACAACCTGCCGCACTGCCACATCTGGACGTTCAAAGGCTCTGGTGTGTGTGTGTGTGCGTGTGTGTGTGTGTGTGCGTGTGTGTGTGTATGGAGGTATTTTCCCAACAGCTGCCTGCAATCTCTGCAAAGTGCTTTGGTCTCTCTCTCTCCCACTAAACACACACACACACACACACACACACACACCAGTTCATTCAAACAGACATTATTGAAACCATTACTTGACGTAAAACATGAACCACAGCAGTGTGTGTGTGTGTGTGTGTGTGTGTGTGTGTTTGGACAAGAATGCAGCACATGCTAACCCACAAAAGCTAAAGGTGAAAGAAACTGTTTGTTTTTTCTTCACAGCACATTTGATATAAATTATTAAAAACACACATATTAATTCACTTAAAAAAAGCTAATAATAAGGTTCTATTTCTATCACGTCTTTGCTGCTAATGAAGAGTTAGCATAGCTAAACAGCCACTCCCAGTGGGTTTTCCAACAAGAAAGAGGTTTCAGACATGGATGTTAGTATTAGCACGTATTTATTTACTTCTTTGGAGATAAACCTCTGAGAGAAACTCAAATGTTGTTCCTTTATTTCTTTATTTACACTCAATGGTGAATCCTGTAGTGTTTAGCTACACTAGCAAGACATAAAAGTCTTATTTCTGTCAATTTCCTTTCTTTTCTTCCACTGAAGAGGTAGTAGCAAGCTAACCTGCTAGCCGCCAGTGCTGCCTGTCTTATGGTGTTCCAACAGGAAGTCACTGTAGCTTCTAGAAAATTCTTGTCACTGAAGCTATTTTTAGCAGGTTTCAGACATAAATGTTAGGATTAGCAGCCACTTGTTTACTTCTTTTGAGGAGAATGTCTTCCTTTATTTACACTGAAAGGTGAATCCATTAGTTCAAAGCAACATTAGCAAAGAAAACCTTTTGCTTTATTCAAATTATTTCACCCACTTTGTTTCTACTGAAGAGTTAGCATGCTAAGGCTAGGCCCAGTGCTATCTGTCTGTGGCTTTCAACTCATCACTTGGAATTATGAGCAGGTTTCATAATACCAACATAAATGTTGGTTATAGTCATTAACTTACCACTTTGGACTAAACTTCAAATCTTGTCAGTGTCTCATGGTTTAGGTCATTTTTGATTAAAGAGGCCATAGGCCGGAAGTGCCAATTAACGCTGCGTTTGGGTGTGTATATATATCTGTGTCATTACTGCGTCTATGAAGCCCTAAAAGTCCATAACAATCAGTTCAGCAGCTGCTGAGAGCACAGTGTTTGATTGTTTTCCTGAGGCACTTCCGTTGACTAATTACGTCACTGGCGAATTTCACCACTCCTGTAAACAGCAGCGCCTCCTAGAGTCCGGGCACATCCGGTGACGTACTTTCAACCGTAGAAGAAGAAGAAGAAGAAGAACTACTCTCGTAGCTGCTGAACGTATCGGTTGAGAACAAGGATCAGCGAGTGTTTGCTCTGTTCTGTGTTGTGATAAACAGTAGCAGACGCTCCACAAGCTCCCCGCCAATGAGCAAAGAAAAGCTGAGTGGATATCTTTCATATTTGATGGGAATATCCCTGCTACATTTCCAAAATACCTCCGTGTATGCGGCAACCACTTCACGGAGGATTGTTACACAAACGTCGGGCAATACAAAGCAGGACACAGCACCAATATTTACAAACTGTAAAACTGTCTTTGTGTGCTTGTTCTGTTGTTTAGCATTAGCGATACTCAGCTACAGGCTAAGCTACACTCGTTCGCTCGTGTTTCATTTGCATGTGTGTTTATCATCTCGGTAACCACAACGTTATCCAAGCTACAGGCGTCCTGCAGCAGTCTTTCACTGTCACAGTGTCTTCTGACTCTGGGTCAGACTCTGGATCAAATACGTAAGGGATTACGACGAGGGGTCGTGACGACGGCATTACTCAATGTTTTGATAATTGTTAGCGGTGCATCCGCCTTTCCAGAGGGGGAGCTGCGGGTCTGAGAGCTGACGTGCCAATGACGTCACTTCCAGGTAACTGGCCAATCACAAGACAGTGGGAAAGCTCTTGTTGGCTGGCCAATCACAAGACAGTCCTTGTCCTGTGGGTGTGGTTTTGGTCTGGCGAGAGCGTCAGTGATGAGACATTTACATCGGCTCGTTTGCAGCGACGAGGACGTTTTTGACCATAAAAACGACTTCATGTTTGTAAATTCACCTCCATATCTCACATACAAGTGAGATAGGACCATGCTATGGCCGCTTTAACGAGACGTGGCAAAAATAAGTTTTAAAAAAAAATTTCTAGTCGTATTCTGCACATGTAAGGTTTTATGGCATGCATAATGTTAGCGTGTGTCCTCACATTTATAGAAAGACAAAACTATGTCTGCGTGTGTGCTCAGTTTGTGCTTTTTGAAAGACAGAACATTCTGGAAGATGATAAATCTGTGATTAATCCCACAAATCTGTGTGTGTGTGTGTGTGTGTGTGTGTGTGTGTGTGTGTGTGTGTTCCTATGTGCCTCGTGTCCTTGTGAGGACCAATTACTGTTTCCACCTTGAAAGTGAGGACATTTTAAGCCAAGCAGAAAGTCTTTAAAGCGGTGAAGCCTCGCTTCTTCAATAGAAGCTGTTCCAGCACCATGAACCGTTGGATTTGATCAGATTAAATCTCTTTCAGCGACACACGTGAGTCGTACTCAGTTCAGGGAACTTGTAATCCAGTCGTATGTAGTGAGGACATGAATAATTAGTCACTTCACTCTCAGGCTCAGTTCACAGTAAAATGCCAGTGTGAATGTTTTCAGTGTGATTAAAAAACGGATTATAATTAATGTAATTAATGACAATAATTATTATTAACGGTCAGAGGGGAAAAAAATAAAGGATCAACAGGAGATTAAACTGCAATCTGCTGGACATTTACACACACACTGGAATTTAGGGCCTAGACTTTCCAACAATAAACGACCTTTTGTTTAAATACCAGCACACAGAAGGTGTTCAGGCGTGTTGCCAAAAGAAATCTGAATGCTCTCATTAGGATGTGTGTTCATTATTTCATCATTAGAGCGATGAGCTTTTAATAGATTTTCCCCCCAAACTCAACAATATGGCACTTTGTAAACCAGGGTTGCTTAAACTGGGGCCCGGGGGTCAAATCTGGCCCGCCAAAGGGTTTCATTTGGGCCCTCAGACTTATATTTAAAGAAAACAATGTATGTGTATTGACAAAAATGTACATTATAAGCTAAAAGAAGAAGTCTCAAAGTTGATCTAATATTGTGGTATTTCACTGTCATCCCTACTTTTGACCCATGACCCACTTTGAATCCTGGAGTTGAGTATTTTGGTCCTTCAAATTATGTTCCCACACAACTTAACTGTTTCTTAATAATGAGTTTTGTAGGAGGCAAGGTTTACCGAAGCAAACTGACAAACTGTTACTTATTTACACGTCTACAGATGTGCATGTTAATATGATAGCGTAATTGAATGCTTTCTGTGATAATGGGGGAAATGAGGATGATGATTTTAGGAAAAGGTCATGTTTTTTTTTTTCTGCACAGTGTCACGTCATCTGCATAAAGACACACCACGTTCTGGTAGCAGACATAGAGTGTGCTCTTTTACTGTTAACTGCATTTCTGTCTTATTTGTTTCACAGTCAATCAGTCGTACAACTAAAGTAGTGTTTTCTTTTATTCATGCACACGTTGCTACGCTATTTGTGTGCAAAATACTGTATAGAGTGTGGTTAATGACCGTTGTTGCTAACAATGGCTAACCTACATCCATTTTTTGAATGTGATGTGCAAAAATACTTTGGTTTAAAATTGGAATATATAAAAGTGTAACAATAGGAGTTCTTTTTGTGGTAACTTCCTCTGTTGTTTGTTCCACTGGCGATTTTAAAGGTTGGTTGTCAACGTCACGTTCGTGATTCTCAAGTCAAAACTCCTCTTCTGGCAATGACAGAAGGATGAATCCCTATTTTTTAAAGCAGGTTCATGGGGCTTTAAAATAAACTGCATATACTTGCTAATTTGTGTGAAAAAGACACCTGAGTGACTTTATGTGAGTCAGTCTGGCTCGTGTCGGATCAGTTTAGGAAGTGCAACATCCCAAATCCTCCAGGTCGGTCGGTTCTGTCGAGACAGTGCACCGCTCCAGGTTCACCAAAGTTCATGAAAGATTAGTGCGGATTTTATCTGACGAAGACGACGACAACGTCGCCCACACTCACACTCGCACACACTCACTCACACACACACACACACACTCGCACACAGTCCAATAAATACTCATATTTACATCACTGCTGACAGCTGTGTTTTCACAGGATGGAGTGAACATCATCAGAAAGGTTGGAGTTCAAAGCAGCGAGTGCACTCACAAGGGAGTTCTGTGTGTGTGTGTGCGCGCATGTGTTTGTGTGTGTGTGCATGTGTGTGTGTGTTGTGTCCCTAACAAACACACTCCTTGCATCAACTGAAGAGGCTGGGGGCACAAGCTTTGCGACTGAAGTGGTTCTGTTATGTTTTTTTATAGCATCTGAGCTCACACTGGCACACACACACACACACACACACACACAAACACGCGCGCGCGCACACACACACACACACACACACACACACCACAAAGAGCAGACCTCAGCGGCAGCCGTGGCCAGGTTGCATGTGGTGGCAAAATGGAACAGCCTCTCTTTCAAGTGTGTGTGTGTGTGTGTGTGTGTATATAAGTGTGTGTGTGTGTGTGTGTGTGTGTATGTGTGTTTTTGCATGCTTTGACTTGAATTTGGTAGAAACCAACAAATCCCTGGTTTAGCCCCCCCCTTTTCCATCCTCTCTCTCTTTTCCCAGAATATCTTTCAACTTTCTCTCTGTTTGCTGACTCTGCCTTCCCTAAAAAACCTTTCAACACACACTCCAACTCCTTGTACACCTATCTCTGTGGGGGCCGCTGATTGACATAAGACATACTCCGTCATAACTGAATCCCCAACCCTGGGAGGAAAAAAAAAACAACCGAGCCTCTTCAAACTCACAAGGTCCCCACAAAACTCTTCAGACCCCACAAATGCAGTGTGAAACCAGTTGTCGGTCCTCACTGATGCAGCAAAACGAGCCCCCCACGAACACACACTCTGCACTTAAGCACAATAGTTATATCCGTATGTACTCGCGCTGCGAGGCGTCCACGTCCAGTCAGCAGAAGTCGCAGTCGAACACAGCAACCTACATACCGGGTTAATAAATCACACGCAGGTAAAAATAATCAGCTGCTGTTTCATTTTATTTTATTTTATTTATATATTTTATTAAAGATCAAGCTGAGCGACGAGCCACTGCTGATGAAGATGACGGTGATGTCAGTGATGAACGTGAGGTCGTCATGATGAAGAAGGCTTTGTTTCAGGTACAGACACCACACGAGTTTAAAAGAGTGACACAAAGTGTAGTGTACCAAATGTGCCACTAGTAGTCACAGTCGAGCACCAGCATGTCAGCTCAAAACAAGCGTTATAATATGACCCGTGAACATAATGGTGCATTACTATTGCAGAAATGTGAAACAAACTTTATTTTCAGCTAAAAGAGATTCACCTTCATCTGGACGTTGAACTTGTGATCTTGTGTTTACGACATGTGATAACGTGTAAAGCTCATCCTGAAGTCTTGACGTGAGGGTTCAAATGTTATGCTCACACTAAAGTGACTTTCAAGCTAACTATAGTTGGATAGCTAGATACAGTAGTTGTTTGTGGAGGGAATGTTTAGCTAGCTAGCTTCATAACTAGCTGCAATAGATGAATGGATGGATCGAAGTGAAGCTATCAAGTCAGTTCTAAATAGTTGTGTGGGAAGGGAATTTTTAGCTACCGGCCATAGATAAAGAGATATAGATGGATACTTGTGTAGGAAGGTCATTTTAGCTAGGTAGCTATGAAGCTATCATGTCATTTCTAAATAGTTGTCTGTGAAGGGAATTAGCTAGCTGGCAATGAAACTATCATGTTAGCGATCGACAGACAAATGTATAGACAGATACTTGGGTGGGCATGGAATTTAAGCTAGCTAGTTCTGAAGATATCAAGTGAGAGATAGATAGATAGATAGATAGATAGATAGATAGATAGATAGATAGATAGATAGATAGGCTTCGTGTGTGGGAAGAGAATCTTTAGCCAACCATAGCTTCATAGCTAGCTGCCAATCTTATTTGAGATAGATTGATATCGTCACTGCATCATGGAACACAACAATACACACCATGTAGGTGGAATATACACAATGGTAAATAAAGTAAAATTATAAATAATATACTGTATATAAAAGCAGTATGTGTGCATATTTACTTGTGTTTTTAAACACTTGGGATATATATTAAAACCAATGACGTCTGGGAGAAAATCTGGCCCGTGAATACAGGTTAGGTTAGTGTGGAAATGCATTTTTTGTTAGACGTGGTTGTTTTTATATTCACACAGTCATTTTTCCAGTGTTTACATCGAACACATCGTGTCAACATAAACAGAGAGAAGCTTTTACTCCACAAACAGAAGAAAGTGGCCCGAACTTGACCCCAGCTGCTTCATTCTAGCCCCGCCCCCCCTCCCTCTCTGTCACACACACACACACACACACACATACATGCATACTGGAGGCACCTGTGTAAACCACTGCTACCATCTGCTTGGCACCCGCTTCCTTATCCAGCCAGGCCAGGACACACACACACACACAGAGACCTGGAATTCTGAAGCACACATGACACGTGACACCTGCCCAGTTTCTCTTTAACAATCATCACTTCTACCTGAGTGAGCAGGTGGAGCCGCTTGCTCACATTCCTCTCCAGGTCATATGTGTGTGTGAACCCCACAGTTTTACTTGTATAACATATGGAAGAAAGATTACTCATTTTCTCTGCTCATTCTTTCCATCACCAAAGCCCATGGAGAAAATCAACCCTTTTACCTCGCAGGGATTCAGGAGCTTCTGGTCGGCTGCTTCCTCATTAGGTACGTTTGCTGCACTTAGTTTAATCTGAACAAAGAATTTCCAACACTAAAGTCAGAAAATGACACATTTGAACTTAATAGAGGAAGCGGTAATGGCTCAACAACCATGGTTTGTCGTGATGCAAAATCAACGATTTTCTCTATGGACTTTGGTCTGGAAGAGTGGGAGGATTACAAAGTGGAACAAAGTGATGAAAAAAGGATGTGTAGTGTTCGGATTAAACACTACAAAACTTAAGCTGACAGTTTTTGAGTTGAATTGAATGCACAACTATTAATAAAAGAGTTTCTTTCTAGTTTTCTAGAGAAAGACGACATCCCGATGTTGATTACTGCTATAAAAAGCTGACATTTGGAATATTGTGATTTCAATAATTCTGTAAAACAACAAAAACAACACCGGCTTCTTCGTCTGTGTTTGCACGCCTGAGTGTTTTTTTTTTCTTTGGAAGAGGGCGCTTGATGAGTTCAGCTGGAGGAGGAAGAGGACGGATGGAGGAATGTTCCAGAATGCTGATACTAGGGGGACAGATCACAAACACACACACACGCACACACACGCACACACACACGAACACACACACACACACACGGAGTCAGTCAGTGATCCGGGTGGAATCAAAGGGTATTAGCTGTGCAGTGTTCAGTTCCCCGCTCTTTTCCCAGCATTCTCCACAGCTGTACGATTACACAGGTGTTTGGCAAAAACACACTGTTAGAGACCGCGGAGGGGCTGAGCCTGTGAGCCTGTGTGTGTGTGTGTGTGTGTGAGACAGATGAATATGTATGTGTGGTTGCATGCATTTACTGTGTGTGTGTGCGCGCGCGCCACGTCCCTTCAGGAATGTGTGTTCCTGTGTGTGCATATCTGTGTGTTTGTACTATTAATTCCTCTCAGTGACTCAGCCCTGCTATTTCCTTGACCACCACCATCATCATATTTTAAATTTGCTCATGTCGTGTACTTCTTTTTTTCCCCTTCATTCACATCTGCTCTCTCTCTCTCTCTCTCTCTCTATTAATCATCTCATATAGTTTGTTCCAGTTGTTGCCTCGGACGTCTGAAGTCTGAAGTCAGACCTGGAAATGATGTCACTCTCGCTTCAGTTTCCACAAATAATCAGGCTATTCTGTGGTGAGCGAGGTTTGCGAACGAGCAAAAGCTAATCTAGTCCATTTAATGAGCACGTAGACGTCACTGCACGGTGTTTCCTTCACATTAATCACCCTCTCAACACGTCTGTCACACAGAAATGTGTATATGTAAAACAAAAGTGCGAAATAGCAACAGTAAAAATGTTGTTGATGCTCTTAGTAGCCGTCTTAAACTGTGAAACTGTGAAAGTGTGGATTTGAATCAAGTGAAACTTTCTACTTTTAACAACTAGAAGAACTTTAAGTTTCAACCTAGAAGCTAGTTAGCTTACAGGTGCTATAGGGAGCTATTAGCATGCTCCAGTTGCCTCAGATGTTGGTAGTACATTCTAGAACTTTCCACACGTTATTCAACTTGTGGAAAGTTCTAGCTAGTTTTGCTAACTAGCGAGCTGATAAGGTGCAAAAAAAGAAGAAAACAACACTGTTGATGCTCTTAGCATCTATCTTAAACTGAGAACTTGTTTTTTTTGTCATAGTTTGACCAAGTTCAAAAGTGAAACTTTCTACTTTTAACAACTGGAAGGAACTTTTAAGTTACAACCTAGAAGCTAATTAGCGTACATGTGCTATAGGGAGCTATCAGCATGTTCCAGTCGTCTCAGAAGTTGGAAATAGGAACTAAGAATTATGTCACAGCAGAGATAAATGCTATCCAGTTTCCACAGAACTTCAAATACCATGCTCTTTAGCGGGGGTCGCTAACTAGCAAGCTAATCTAGTCCATTTGATGTACACATGGACATGACTACATGGTGTTTCCTTCATGAAATCACTGTCTCAAAAAAAACTTCTGCTTTTACACTGTTGAAGTCCTTCGCAGTGATTTTAAATGATAAATTTGGTTTAAGCTCAGTTCACATGTGTTTAAAACTCAAAAAGATGTGAAACAACAACTGGAAGGCTGTTAAAGGTACAACCTAGAAGCTAGTTAGCTTAGCTAGTAGGGAGCTATTAGCATGTTCCGGTCTCCCCAGAAGTTGGAATTGCAATCTTTGTTTGTAAATATGAAATGTGGAAGACTTTATTATTTCATCCTCTAAACAGATGTCCCGCTAATTTGACTCAGTAGCGTCACTACTCCATGACTCCTGGTGGTGGCGCTAGTCACTGAAAGTAAGGCAACATGAAGCAAAGTAAACACACAGAAGAAGAAGATGTTGATGGCGTACAATAGTTGAAAAGGATATTCTGAGTTTTGTGATGTTGTTGTGGGTCACGTATGAAGATATCTTCACGTCTTTGTCTCAGTGTCGGTGATGTTTGTCGTTCCACTGACACACACACACACACACGTCGTGTCCTCCCTCCACCTTCACCTCCACCTCCACTCAGGATGTAATAACTTGTATCTTTCAAGGATGGTTTTTCCTGTGGCGCGGTTTTGATCCACGCGTGACACCGTGTCCAGTGTCAGAGCGTAACTTTGTGTTCCCGCTCCGTTTCAAGGTGAACGCTCTCAGACTAAACCACGATGTGTTTGCTTGCACGTTATGTAACGCTTTTTTTCCCTGAGTTCACAGAGTAATAATGAGAAGAGGAGCAGAGAGAGAGGAGGAGGAGGAGGAGGAGGAGGACGACAGGTACGGACACTCTGGAGATGTCAAATGGACTAATTATGACTGTTTTTCTGCCTATTATGACACATGTGAGAGTATCCGCAGCAGATACATATGTAGGAAATCAATCAATACGAAAAATAAGATACTTTATCAATATGATTAAAGTTTTTTAAGTGTGGTTGTTTTAAGCACTAGAAAGTACACAAAACAGATTTGAGTCGCTTAACATAATAAAGTATATGTTTGCTTAATGACATCTTAAAAATCTGTTTATCTCATTGTTTGATGGTCTTTTCCAACTGTAAACTGAAGTTTGTGTCAATTTGTGTCACCACTCACTCTTCCACACCAAAGTCTAGAGAAAATCAATGATTTTAGTTGATTTTAGCGCACAGTGACACAGGAGTCGTCGATCCTCTGCCGCCTCCGTCAGTAAGTTCACATGTGTAATTTTGTGAATTCTGTGTTTCTGTCTTTTGTTTGGATTTACCTCAGTGACACAAAGTGACCACACGAGGCAGCACTAGAGCAGCAGCTCCTGTGTCCGTGTGGGCTTAAATCGCTGATTTTCTCTATGGGATTTGGTGTGATGTGAGTGAGTGAGTGAGTGGTTTGCTTACAAACTTTCTTGTTTCCTGTTGGAAAAGTCTGTCTAACAGCGAGATACAGACGTGGACATCGTAGACGTAAGGTGGGGGCAGATTTTGATGCCTGAAATATCACTTTAAAGTTTAATCTAACCTCATTTAGATATATGTATGCTTATGGTTCTTGGGTAGAGTTTATTTAGTAGCCTCAGTTTTGTGTCAGAGTGACTCATCACAGTTTATTATGTCACACATGCTGTATTTCATCCCCATTCTCTCTGTAATTTGGGGATTTCCTGCTCTTCTGTCTTTATATCTCCAAATCACTTCAGCGCTCAGGTTATACATGAAAACAAGTCCTTCATGTGTGTGTTTCTGTTAAAACAATAAGTGGATTTTATGTCTCTGAATGTTTTTATTTATGTTTATTTACTTTTCTGCGAGCGGTGCTGCTCTTTTTTCAGTGAGTTTGAGAGCAAAGGTCTGTGGAGAGGACGACTGCAGCACTTCATACAGCAACAAATAAGCCTTTATGTCGTGCCTGCACCTGTGTGTATGTGTGGGTGTCTCTGTGTGTGTGTGTGTGTGTGTTTTGCAAGCTCTCTTTTTTTTCTCCTTGTGAAAAAACCCGCACATGCAGGGTGTAATTTGCAGAAATAGGCCAGTCATTTCATACCTGCAGGCTGTGGGGCTCTACACACACACACACACACACACACACACACACACACACACACACACGCACGCACAGACACACACGCACATACACACACACACAGGCAGCAAAGTATTGCAAAGTATTTCCAGAGAGGAGGGTTTCTGGTCCTGTTGTGGTTTTAAGTGGTGACCTGCTTGTGTGTGTGTGTTACAGGTATTCCTCATGTTGTGGGGACCTTCATCTGTTTACACAGTCACATTATGGGGACAAAAATCAAGTCCCCATAAGACATGTTGTTAAGGTTAGACCAGTACTAGTTAGTGTTGAGGTTCAACGTGGTGTCCTCTGAAGTCCAGAATGTGTGTGTGTGTGTGTGTGTGTGTGTGTCTGAAGCCCTCATGGAGACCAAAACCTGGTCCCTAATGAGTCGGAACCTCATTTTTTTTTAGTGAAAGTAGTTTAGAAAGTTTAGATTATGGTTAGTTAGATAGTTAGACATGAACCAATTATGATTAATGTTATTAATAACAGTTTTGTTTAGTCTGTCCAAAGGAATGGAAGTCAATGAGAGTCCTCATAAGGACACCTGCACAAACGTGTGTATGCACAAATCAAAACAGACAACAAAGTTAAATTCACACATGAATAATCACATTATTATGTCACTATTGAAGGAAACATGCTGTTTTATTATTATTATTGTTTATTTGTTTTTAGTGTTTTATTGTTTGTTCTTAGGTGCATTAGGTCTCACAGGTACAACACTTTGTTTAAGCTGTTGTTATTGTTCTTAAAGTGCTTTGTACAAAAAAGTTGTCTTTGTCTCCAAAAACAGAGTTGTTTCCTCCCAAGAAAAAAAAAATCACCTTCCTTTTCCAATTAGGCTAATTAAGTGAAATCAGAGCAGCCAATCAGCGCCGCAATCAGCCAATCAATCACAGCAACAACAGAGCTTTCACGTTTATGACGCCGGTGTGTGTGTATGTGTGTGTGTGTGTGTGTGTGAGGCTCGTGCAGCAGCAGCAGGGTGAAGAAGCTAGGTGGCCGCAGCAGCACATGAATGTGAGCGCAGACGCACGCGCTCTGATCCTGGTTCCTGCGTAAAAAAAAGAAAAAAGCACCCGCGGAAGAATCAGAGAGCTGCAGCCGAGAGGAGAGCACCGAGAGCCGGGTGAGGAGCAGCAGCAGCTCAGCCTCTTCCTCTCTCTCTCTCTCTCACACACACACATACACACACGCTCTCTGTCTCGCGCGCGCGCACACACACAGAAGAGGAGCTGACACACATTTCTGACGCGATCTCTCTCTCTCTGTCGGAGACGCGCGCGCTGTGCTGTGTGTGTGTGTGTGCGTGTTTTTACGCGGTGTGTGCGTCTTAGCGCGCACGGCTCGGACTTGTTTGGCCCGGACTTTAGGGGGAAACACGCGCCAGGAGAAGAAGAAAGAAAGAAGGAAGGAAATAAAGAGGAGTGTGGTCCCGTCCCTTCACTCCACACCTCCTTCCTTCTCCTCTTTTTTTATTTCCTGTCATATTTTCTTTTTTTTTTCTTCTTTTTTTGTGTTGTTGCGCGACAGGAACCAGGAACCCAGGGAGCGAGGCAGCAGCAGCAGCAGCGCGCGCGCGCCAGAGGCTCAGAGGATGAACGCGAACTAGATGTGACTGTGCTCGAGATTCTTAATCTGGATTAATTTCGCTTTGGAGGAAAAAGAAGAAGAAGGAAAAGGAGAAGGAGAGAGATCCGGGAGCGGCGCGTAAAAGAGCCGAGGTGTTCCTCCTCTCCTCCTCTCCTCTTTCCTCCTCTCCTTCCCTCTCTCTCTCTCTGTCTCTCGCTCTCTCTCTCGCTCTTTCCTCCTCTTGTCTCCATGTTTTAGGTGCGTGTGTTTGTTCTTTTTTTGGATTTTTGTTGTTGCTAAAATGCATCATCACCAGCAGCGGATGGCAGCTCTGGGAACAGACAAGGAGCTCAGTGACTTACTGGATTTCAGCGCGGTAAGAAGCATCAACCTCTCTCTCTCTGTGTGTGTGTGCGTGCGTGCGTGCGCGTGAGTGTGTGTGTTTATGATGATGAAGATGATGATGAAGATGACAGTAGCACTGTTTACATGCTTTAACATTAACGTAATGATTGTGATAAGAAGAAGAAGCTGCTGCTGCTGCTGCTGCTGCAGCACATTATGAGCCACTTTGCGCACAAGTTTGCGCGTTAAAAACGTGGAGTAAGTGAAGAAAAGTCAGTGTTATAATAATGTTGTGTTTTTGTTGTCATTTTATTTTCTGTGTGTGTGTGTGGAGAATTGTGATGCTGCATTAGTAATTTTGTTGTCTTATAGATGCGAAACAGCGATTTGAAAATGTTCCCAACATCCATGGTAGTATATCCTTCTTTGATTTTGATGTTTTTTTTTTTGAAAAAAGTCTGATTTCCATGTTTTAAAAGGACAAATATGTATATTTATATATAAATGAAAACATGTTTCTATCTGTGTGTGTGTGTGTGTGTGTGTGTGTGTGGGGCTGCTGCTGCTGCTGCTGCGTGTGGCACAGAGCGTTTCTCTCACACACTCACACAAGGTTCGATGTTTGAATCATGAACCTGTCTGTCTGTCTGTCTGTCTGTCAGACACACACACACAGACAGACATGCCGCCGAAAACACCGCCATGTGTCACACTCTCACTCCGCACTCTAACTCTTCCTGCATCAGCCCCTTAAATGCCCCACGCACGTGGTTCCAATGTAAAGTGAGTGTTTTTTTAAAGGGGATTCTGTGAGCTGAACTTGAACTGGACAGGAAGTGGGTGTGTGTGTGTGTGTGTGTGTGTCCGTCCCATGTTTTCTCTCCTCCTCCTCTCTGGGAGCAACTTTGGCCTCAAGAGATGAAGAAATAAATATATAAAATAATAAATAATAAAATCAGAAATACACAGATATTTAAACAAATCACTCAATTTACTGCTGGTACTTTTATATAATAATATTACACACAATTCAAATCTTATTAAATGAACATTAAACAAGGACTGTTATGATTCATTGATGACTAATAAATAACCAGAATGATTCAATTACAACATCATTTGTATTCAAAACTGTGACTTTCAATATAAAAGCACAGGTAATTATTGCTGTCTAAGTGTTTAATTTGACAAATTTACCCAAAGATATTTATTATTATATATAGTAAATATCTATGTAATAATAATAATGATGATAATAATCTAAATGTGTTGAGGCTCTGACATGTTTGAAATCTGAAGTGAAGCTCGACTCACAAACATTTATATCTTGTGAATTAAATCGACATTGCGATGAAATCGTAATGAGACGGATCATTTGTCTGTGGAGGAACAGTTACAATAATATTTAATCCTTTTTAAACAGCCGTCATTTCGTAATAACACAAAATAAACACCTGTAGATAAAGATTATAGTGAATTTTGATTGATATTGCAGGAAAATATACATGTTTAGATTCATATATGCGCTTTATTTGTCACATTTTTGAAGATTTTATTTTGAAATGTACCAAAATGCACACAATAAAAGCACATACTGAGTAAAATATGCCTCAATAGAAATATTAAAGTAATAAAAACAGCTGCTAACTCTTAGTGTAGCAGCACAAACACGATTTAATGTAAAATCTTAAAAATCAATATTGCAATTCAGAATCTAGTGATTTATTTATTTCTATAAAAGCCACATGTACCAACTATTGACTATTGCTGACCTTAAATTTAGTGACACACATTTACACTAAAGTCACTTTAACAATGTTTTAGTGACATTTATGACAGAAATGCTCATAATGTAGTCGCACTAACATCTAACTAACATCACAATATGGTATAAAAAGAGACACAAAAATCCATGTCGTTAAACACAAATCTACAGTCGGTTTACACTACAGTCATAGTTTAAGATTGTTTAAGTCAATTATATTTAGATTAAAACCTAAAATAATGCTATAAAGAGCACATATTTAAGATCGTTAATGTCAATTTTTATGAGTTTAAAGCCTAAAATAATCAAATGTAGCATATAAGAGACACAAATACATAAAAATCAATGCAGTGAAATGCAAATATCGGGTAACCGACGCTATAAAAACACTACAGTAATGTTTCAATGTTGTTTATGTCCTGATATTAGATTAAAGTCGAAAATGATCATAATTTACTATATTTTTTACAAGTTTAAAGTCTAAAATGATCATAATTTAGTCAAATAATGAGAGACAGAATCACATTAAAAGACCTGTGTGTAAAAATGACGCCACAGACGACGATCTCTCAGTATAGAATCACACATTCCTTCACATGCTCTGTGTGTTTGTATAGAAACGACAAACATGTGAATCTTTTCATTCATTCATTCATTCTTTAAACACACCCAACAACAACAATGTGGATTCATGGAAACACAACCCAGTCAAACATCAAGATATGACATTTCTTGTTTATTTGTCATTTTAAAACGTTTTTTAAGCGACCGACTGGAGTGAGTCGCTGTCAGCGTGTGAACGTGTGTGAGATGTGATCACAGACAGTGTTTGGTTATGAATCGGGGTCAGACACACGTGTCACTTTGATACTGACGCTGTACAGCAGGAGGCCTCGCTCCTCGCTCCTCGCTCCTCGCTCCTCTCCTCTCTCCGTGTCTCTTCTTTCTTTCTTTATCTCCTCTTCCTGTAGATGTTGTCGAGCAGATGGCAACTGTAGAGACCTGATGACTTTCTCCTCCTGTGTTATATAGATTATATATATAGATGTGATGAAGTAGACAGGAAGTGTTTTCCCTCCACAATAAAACCGTTTGGCCACAGGGTTTTGACCCTTCAAAATAAAACGTCGCACACACATACACAAATGAGTTTTTTTCTGCCGTGTTTTAGAAAACAAACTCTCTGAGGAACACGTTCACCGTGTCATCTCACTGTTTTTAAACCAAAATCAAAGTTTGTATCGCGCACCAAACTCCATAGAGAAAAGCGTGGATTTGAGCACACAGGGACACGGGAGTTACTGATCCACCGCTGCCCCCGTCAAACACTTCAAATGTGTTGTTTAGTGACTTCGGCATTTATAATCCTAGGTTCAGATTATTCGGATTAACCGCAGTGATAAAAAAGGCACCAAAACGAGGCAGCAGCAGCAGAGCAGCAGCTACTGCGTCACTGTGAGCTACAATCCTTGGTTTTCTCTATGGAGTTTGGTGCAGTTCCAAGAAAAGTCTGTCAAACAGTGAGAAAAAGTGACAAACATGTTGTCGGCATGTTGTAGACTTAAGATGGGGTTTGTTTTATGACATATTATTACTATTTTATATTGGCAGCCATGTTCTCACTAAGAGAGAGAGCACCTGTGTTGTACTATCTGTTTTAAGTCGTTGGAATTTTCCCCAAGAATGTTTTGGCTTGATTATTAGAACTTGTCTTGAATTACCTGAGACAGAAAAATCTAACTTGTCTTACTTTATTCAGGCTTAAATCCTTACTTTACAATTCAATTTAGTCACTAATCTCAGTGAAAAATCTTAGATTTTTTTATTCTTAAGTGTTATTTTAAGGTAAAAAAACAACATTTTTGCTATTTTTTTAATTGATATTCATATAAAAAATAATGCACAGGCCTGATCACGCTGTAAATACTTATTTTCTTCTGAAACACGGCGTTTACTTTACAAACAAACACATTTCTTGACACTTCTTTGCACGATCGGCCAAACGTTGCTGTGGTATTTTGGAGTGAAGCTCTTCTGTTTGTAGCTGCAGTGATGATGATGATGATGATGATGATGCTGCTGCTGGTGTGTGTTGTTGCCGTCTGTCTGTCTGTCTGTCTGTCTGTCTGTCTGTCTGTCTGCAGCGTCCTCGCTCTCAGAGGTAATGTGTGCTCTGTTTGTCTTGTAGATGTTTTCCCCTCCTGTTAGCAGTGGAAAGAACGGACCGACCTCTCTGGGGAGCGGACATTTCTCCGGCTCAAGTACGTCAGCCTCCTCCTCCTCTTCCTCTCCTCCTCCTTCCCTCCTCCTTCCCTCCTCCTCCTCCTCTCCCTCCTCTCACACCTGCTCGCTGCTGTGGTTTTTTTTTATGCTTGCGGTTTGAATTTTCTTGGTGTGGACACACACACACACACACACACACACACACACACACAGACACACAGATGCAGTTGTGTGGTTTTTTGAAGCTGTTTTGCTTTGTTGATCTTATTAATTTCCAGGACTTTGTGGTCGAGCGCTGCACTAAAATATTCCTGCTTGGTGCAGAGAGAGGTTCGCTGGGGTCACGTCGCTTTGTTATTTCACTTTATTTGGATGTGGCTGCAAAAGAAACCTTGATTTTGAGCCACTTGACAAAAGGCTCACGTGATCAAACCTCCACCAGCTGAAGTCTAAAGTATGTGAAGACTGTGTTTATTAAGGTTAAGGTTTTATTAAGGTTTTCTCTACCCAAAACTGAACTTTCTGCCACTTTCTAAACCCGCTCACTCTCCCACACCAAACCCCATAGAGAAAACGGCCGATTTTAACATCGCGGCACACAGGAGATGTTGGTCCACCGCTGCCTCTGTCAGTAACTTCAAATGTGTTATTTTGTGACTTCGGTGTTTGAAATCCTGCATTCGGATTCACCCGATTGACCCAAACTGACCACACGAGGCAGCAGAGGACCAGCAGCGGACCAGCAGCGGACCAGCAGCTCATGTGTAACCGTGAACTAAAAACGTCGATTTTCTCAATGGGCTTTGGTGTGGAGGGTTTGAACTTGTTAAAAGTTGTCCAGCACTGTTTTCTTTGGTGGAGTGATACACACGTTGTTGTTTGTTCCTGCTTGGCGTTGTCGGGTGAACAGTGTTTTTCTGAGCTGGTGACGTGGTGATTCTGCCTTTTTAAAAAGGCGACGTGTTTGTTTTCCAGCTGCTGCTGCGACGACTCGTTCCTGAAGGAGACTTCCTGTTTTTGTGATGCTGCTGCTCATTCTTTTCCTGCCTGTGTGTGTGTGTGTGCGTGTGTGCGTGTGTGTGCGTGTGTGCTGAGGTCAGTGTTATTGTCGGTGTCTAACATGCAACACTTTGCCTTCACGTGTCGTCAGAGTCAGATTTCTTGTTATTTTTGTGCGTCTTCATTGATTCCGTGAGTGTGTGGTCAGTCTGCTGACTCATGGGTCTGTGTTTCACTCATTCATTCATTCATTCATTCACTCATTCAGGTCGTTAAACCGTGACTCAGCGGGTGTGTTTGTCACTTGTTGAGTTGATGAGCGACGTAAGCGTTGACTTGTTCTCTCTGATCACGTCGTGTTTTGGCGATTGAAAGGATTTCGGTTTAAAGTCTGAATTTTAACAAACGATCAGAGCTAAAAAATAATCTCAATAATCTGCTTCCTGTCGTGCTTTTTAAACGAGGGAAGCTTTTATTTTGAATGGAAAGGAAGTGGATCAGTGAGGTTTCATCTTTCATTTTAAGGCGTTTTTTACTAAATAGAAAGTTATTTGGATGTTACACATAAAGATGGTTTCAATTATAGTTATTATTAGTATTATTATTATTATTATTATTATTATTAATAATAATAATATAACCAAACAAATGGCTTTTAAGATAAGATAAATGCTTTATTTGTCCCACAGTGAGGACATTAACATTTACTTTGTCAAGTATCATTATCTCGTCCATATATCCAGCTTCCTAATTTCGTTTCCTCTCCTTCTTCCCTTTCCTTTCACCAGTGTCCCACTTCCTTCTCCTTCTTCCTTCCATTTTCTTCTTTTGTTTCCTCTTTATTTTTTTCAGTTCCTTCCTTGTTCTTTACTTCTTTCCTCACCTTATTGCCTCCTTCCTCTTCCCTTTCTAACCCATATTATGTACCGTTTGTTTCCTTTCTTTTTTCTCCTCATCTCCTTTCCTTCCTTCCACCACGATCCCACTTCCTTCTTCTTACCTCTTTCATGATCTTCATTTCCTCCCTCCTTCTTTGGTTTCCCCTTTATTTTCACTTCTTTTTCACCTTATTTCCTACATCGTCTTTCCTTCCTTTCCCTTCTATCTTGCGTCCTTCTATTGTTTCCTCATCTCCTTTCCTGACGAGGTGACACACACACACACACACACACACAGTTTCTTCTTCGTTTCTTGCTCTAAACGTCGTTTGGAAGCCATTTTGTACGTTGGCTGGGAAACAGAGGCGATGCCGAGTCATCGTCTTTGTTTACTGCGTTGTTTGTTGTTTTTGTTGTTGTTTTTTTTGCGATGATTTAAACGTGGTTGGGACTGGAGCTGGAGTAGAACGTGTCGCGGTCGTTTGGGCCTCAGTTTGCTGCTCGTCTGTCTGAGAATCTGCATTTTTGGAATTGTTTTCTCTTTTGACACACACACACACACACACACACTGACACACACACACTGACACACACACACAGACACACACCGACACAAACACACGAGCGCGCGGCTCACCCCCGCTGTGGCTTTCTGCAGGCCTCGGCGTTCTGATGAGCCCGCCGCTCGTTTGTGAATGCAGCTAATTAGGAAAAGGCACAAGAGCAGGAGGTTTCCAAAGACTGGGGGCGAGGACGGAGGAGCGTACGGGCGATACAGTCGTAACCAGTTGAGGCTTTGACGTTCACCCTGTCATGAGTTCATGTGGCATCAGAAACAACCTTGGAGACGTTAACTTGAATCAGTGTCTGTGCCAGATAATGAGAATCCAGAATGATCGTACTGTGACTTTGTGACAAAAGCCTCAAAACCTTGAGTTTTTGCTTATTTTAACCATAAAAGGACCAAAGAATGTCCTGTAACTAAGTGTCTTTTGCTCATTTTTTTCCAGATTAACATTCCATCTCCGGCAGTTATTTACAATTTACTGCACGTTAAAATAGTGTATTAACAATTTAATATGAAGAAAAACACTGCACTTGTACACAGTGTGTTGAGTTTGAAATTCCAACAGTATAATTTAGTCTCAAGGTCCAAAATCAGGCGTTTTTTCCATCTCTCTCTTCTCTGCTGACAAAGACGCTGATTCTCCGGCTTCTTCCAACGACAGCGCCACTGAAATGACCGTAATAACCACACGTCGTTGTTTGACGTGCAACTTCTCAGCTTTCAGAAACCAGCACACGAAATTCTCCACATTCTACCTTGTGTCCTTTGTTCTATTTTAAGCCATTTAAAGGTTAAAGTTCACAGGTTCACTGTCTTTTTTTTTAGTTTGATCTTGACCTTTGTAACCGTGTGTCGTGTTAAGTGACTTCACGTTGTTTTATTATGTCACCATGACAGAGACAGAGAGTGTCACACACGAGAAGAAAGAGAAGCAGGAGACGAAGAAACTTTTCCTTTTTTAAAGATTTGTGCTTTAAAAAGGAAGGGAAGATGATGGAGGAAGTAAGGTGAGGAAAGGAGGGGAGAAGGTATGCAAATAAAAGAAAAAGGGAGGAACTAAATAAAGTAAAGGGGAGACTTAAGAAGGAGGGAGGAAATGAAAGGAAAGGAAAGACGAAACGATGGAAGGAAGGAGAAAGGAAATGAGGAGGCACAATTAGGACAAGAAAAGGAAGGAAAAGAGGAAAGGAGGAAAAGTTTGGATGTTTGGGGAAATGAGGGAGTAATAAGAACGAGGACAATAAGGAAGGAAGAGAATAAAAGGAAACTAGGGATTAAAGTTAAGGGGAAGGAGGAGAGGAAACAAGGAGGGGGACACAGAAAGGAAGGAAAGAGAGGAAGAAATGGAGGGAAACAAAAAGAAGCTTTTCCCAGAAAATGTCCACAATTTCAAGTTTTTAAAGTAACATTTTAAAACATTAAAACATCTTCCTCCTCTTCTTCCTCCTTCTTTAAAATCTAAAGAACAGGAGAAACAGAGGGAGAGAGGAAGAGGGGGAAAAGAAAGAAAAAAGAGATTTCTGGGTAAAATGTGTTCCATTTAGCAAACGTGTAAAAGCAGGATTTAAATAAAAAGACTGAGGTGTTAAAAATAACGTGTTTATTCGGGACTCAAACCTGCTCCACGTTTGTCGTGTTTTTGGCCATAAATTCACCTTTTTTTTATCGCACTAAAGCGCGTGAACATAATCAAAAAAAGACACCACATGATCCCTGACACGCTCCGCCCACACTCCGCCCACGCTCGTCACCAACCAGGAAGTGGATTATGTGTGATTTTAATTATTGGGAGATGATGATTTTTGTGGGTTTTATTTCAGGATCATCCCTGAAGAGATCACACTCACACACACTCACACACACACACACACACACACGCACACACACACACACACACACATACACACACACACACACACACACACACGCTGTCTAATCTCCTCCTCAAAAAAACCTCCTTCACTGTCGTTGTTCGTCTATTTCAGGTGTGTGTGTGTGTGTGTGTGTGTGTGTGTGTGTGTGTGTGTGTGTGTGTGTGTGTGTGTGTGTGTGTGTGATCTCTTCAGTAAAGGAGATGAGGAAACAAAAGAAGGAACCAAGATAGAAGGGAAAGGAAAGAAGAAAAGACGATGTAGGAAATAAGGAGAGGAAAAAGAAGTTAAAATAAAGGGGAAAGGTAAGAAGAAGCAAGTGTGGGATAGTGGTGAAAGGAAGGAAAGGAGATGAGGAAAAAAGAAAGAAACGAACGGTACATAATATGGGTAAGAAAGGGAAGATGGAGAGGAAACAACAGAAGGAAGCAAGATGAAAGGGAAAAGGAAGTGAAGACGATGGAAGAATTAAGGTGAGGAACGAAAAAAAAGAAAATGAAGGGAGAGAAGAAGGAAATGGGATACTGGTGAAAGGAAGGAAAGGGAAGAAGGACAGGAAACCAAGTTAGGAAGCTGGATATGTGGACGAGATAAGGAAGAAAAACAGGGAAGGAAGAGAAGAAGAAGAAAAGGAAACAAAAGAAGGGAGGAAGATCTAAGGTAAAATATTAGAAGAAGGAAGAGAGGAAACAAGGACAGAACATGAGAAAAAGAAGGGGAGGAAGGAAGGAAAGAAAGAAGGAAACCGGATCAGAAAGGAAAGAAGAAGAGGAAACTAAATTAGGGAGGAGGATATAAGGAGAAGATGAGGAAACAAAAGAACAAGGGAAGGAAATCAGTGAAGGAAAAGAGAAGATGAAGTTTTTCCCAAACTTTCTTTAGAATTAAACTTTTCATAATTAAAAATGAGCTGCTAATATAAATGTTTTTATTCTGAAGAACTTTAACGTTAAATTAAGAATTGTGGTCAAAGTTAGGATTAGACATGGACTGTGTGTGTGTGTGTGTGTGTTGCTATGGAACATAGAGTTGGTAAGGAGAGGAGGAAACAAAGAGGAGAGAAGGGAAAGGATGCTTTTAAGAAAAAAAGAGACGTACAAAAGATTGTGAAGAATAAAAGGAGGAGAGGAAAGGTAGGGATGAAGGAGAGGAAACAATGGGAAGAGTGAAGGAAGAAAGAGGTGAGGAAAGAAACAAAAGGAGAGAGGGATAAAGTAGTGAAGGAGGAAATGAGGGAAAGATAGAAGGTGAAACAAAAGGGGGCGGGACAAAACAAAAGGATGAAGAAAGAGGGGAAACAACAGTAGGAAGCAGGATTTGAGTGAAATTGAAAGGAAACTAATCAAGGAAGCAGAGGGAGGAAACCAAAGAAGGAAATGAAATAAAGGGGAAACTTAAGAAGAAGGGAGGAAATAAAGGTAAGGAGAAGAAATGATAGGAGAAAGGAAATGAGGAGGCACAATTAGGAGGGAGGATATGTGGACAAGAAAAGGACAGAAACAGAGGAAAGGAGGAAAAGTTTGGATGTTTGGGAAAGTGAGGGAAGAAGGAAAAAGAACATGGGAAGAGGAAAGAAGAAAAGGAAACAAAAGAAGGGAGGAAGCACTAATGATTAAAATAGAGGAAGGAGGAGAGGAAACGAGGGGGAAGGAGAAAGAAAGGAGTCAAACTTTTAGTAAGTTTAAGTCAGATTTTAAGATGTTATAAAGTAAAATGTCAAGAGTGTCACGCGTGTCGCGCTGAGATGTGGGTGTGGAGCGCAGACACGGCGGCGATGGCACGTCTGATTCCTGTTCCTCCTCTAACTGCCCGAGCTTAGCAAGTCACAGTTCACAGCAGACGGAGAGAGAGAGAGAGAGAGAGAGAGGGGGAGAGAGAAAAACGGAGGGGAGGTTCTTTAATAAAATCCCCCTCTCTCCCGTTTGATTTGATCCACTTGTACCGAGACAGATAACGCGCTCCAGCGCGGCGAGCGACGCCCCCACCTCCACCCTCTTGTCTCTATTCAGTCAAATCTGCCTCGGTTACGCCCGTCACTCAAAAAAAAGCAGGTTTAATTCCTCGCCCTCCCGCCTCCTCTGAGCAGCTTAAATTGTCTCGTTTCCCTGTCAAAGCAGAGAAAAAAACAGCCATGCTCTTAATTGTGGCGCGGATTAGGGATTAATAGGCGTTTTTAAGCAAATAATGGCAAATATTATTAGCCCCATTTACTTTTCTAATGCTAATAATGACTCTGCTAATAATGGCAGTGATTTCAAGGTTAAAGTCTGTGAGAACTCAGCGTGGTTTTTTTTTAATGTGTGTGGGTTTTTTGTTTTTTTTTTCTTCCCTTTACTCGTTTCCAAAGCTCAGGAGATTGACGCGCCGCTTGCTTCGTCGCGCTGACTCGCTACCGAGTCGCGGCTCCATATGTTTTCCCCAAAGATGACGACGCTGACACGAGCTGAGCCGCTCAGTTAAGACCAGTGTGTTTGAGATTTGGGAGGAATTTAGTTTGTGGGACAATAATCGTGCAGAATTTGGTGGATTTTTATCAAACTTCCACTGAAATCTGTCTGCTTAAGTCTGTGATGTGTTAAGAATGTGTTTTCATGCTTTATCTCGCTGTTAAACATTCTTTTCTCACTGGAAACCGAAGTTTGACTTTCCTGCACCAAACCCCATAGAGAAAATCAACATTTTTAGTTCCCAGGGATGCCGCGCCTCCTGGTCTAACTCTGTATTGTTTGTTAAGTTTGTGTCACTTAGGTAAAACTTACTGAAGAATTTCAAACACAGAAATCACAAAATACAACATTTGTACTCTCTGATGGAGGCTGCAGTGAAATAACGGCTCCTGTGTGCTGGGATGTCAAATCGCTGGTTTTCTCTATGGGGTTTGGTGTAGAAGAGTTAGCATTTGTGAGACAAACTTCATTTTTTCTTTCGCTAAAGGCTTTTTAACAGTGAGGTAAAGTGACAAACATATTCATAAGACATCTTATGAATATGAAGAATACTTGAATTATTGTTGATTTGATCAGTCTAGTGTTTTGTAAAGTGGCTAAAATCTGTCTTTTTCTCATGTTAGCCGCCAGAGCTAGCTTCCATGTTTCAGGCTGGAACAAACACATACAACCACACTTAATACAACAACAAAAGTGTTGGTTTAAAAACTAACCAGATTAACTAACTAGCAACAACTAACAGCATTAGCCTCAGCTGAACTGTGTGGTTAGCGCTAATTAGCATGCTACACACTGAATTAGAGAAGAAGCCAAAGTTGAGTTCTCTTTCTGTTCATGTGATTTACATCGTGATAAAAGGTCATGATGGAATTATTAATCAATAACGTAGTTAACGTAGTATTATTGTCATTGTAAGCATGCTAACACTTCCCTGTGTATTTTGATGTTTTCTTGATGAAACTCAACAAACAAACTGTTTAAATTAGTTCCACGGTGAAAATGAGCGACCTCTCCGCCTTTTATTTGCAAAAACAAATCACGCCAGCCCAAAAATGTACATTTTAGTGGTTTCTTTTGTGAAATCCTGGCCTTTTTCGTAGTGCATTTATATCACTGTACCTAATAATGTGGTTAACATAACACTCTGATGTTAGTATCTAGCCTTATTAGTCACATTCACACCGCAAACAATCTACTCGTTAGCTTCGCTCCAATCAGGTGAAGGTGACTGAATACAGCCGCGCCCGCCGTCTCCGCCCCCCTGTGGCGAACACGGTTTCCTTCATCATTCAGTTTCCTTTTTATTTCCGTAAAAAAAAACCCTGTCGTCGTTTAAACAGCGGTCCGTCTGTGACGTGGAGGAGGCGTCGTGCGGTGTGTGTTTTTTCTTCTTCTGCTCTCACACACCTGTTCGCTTGTACGCGGCCGGCGTCACCGAGAATAATTATCCAATCCTTATAAAAATAAATAAATAAAGAGACAGAAAACGTCAACCAGCCCTGCCTGGCAATTACAGCCGCGCTCAACACCTCTCAGCAACAAACGGCAGTCCAATTAGACGCAGCCAACTTATTCTGGGAGGCGGCAGCAGCGTGCGTGCATGTGTGTGTGTGTGTGTGTGTGTGTGTTTATGCTTGTAAGTGCAAGTGTGTGACAAGCTAAATTGTTTTGGGATTTTAACATTGAAAGGTGTGTGTGTGTGTGTGTGTGTGTGTGTGTGTGTGTGTGTGTGTGTGAGAGATGGGGAAAAAACGTGGCTGTTAATTGAATAGTTGAAGGTTTGGGTATCAAACAGCCGTGTTTTTGTGTGTGTGTTCCCCCCCTTCTCACCACTTGTCCACCTGGTCTTCCTCCTCGGCTTCCTTGTTTTTGTCTCCTTTCCTCGTCTCCTGCGTCCTCGTCGGTCGGTCTTTTTTAAATGAAAACATCCTCTGGTTATGTCACTCGTTTGTTTGTTTGTTATTCGCTTCCCACAACCTTCAGCCGCGGCTGTTTTTGTTCCTGCTCTTATTCCACGTTTCCTGTCCCGCTTCCTTATTTACTGGCCTCATGCACTCATCTGACCTCAGGGGAGATTATATATGTTTGTGAATGAGTGAAGCGTCTACATCCTAAAAAACCTAAAAAGGTTTAAGTCAAACTTATTCCAGACTTGATTTGAACTTGATTTGGACTTGGCTTGGACTTATCTGGACTTGATTTGGACTGAATTTGAACTTGATTTGGATTTCATATGAACTTGGTCTGGACCCATCTGGACTTGAGTTAGACTTATCTCGACTTGATCTGGACTTGAGTTGGACTTGAGTTGGACTTGATTTGGACTTGATTTGAATTTCATTTGAACTTGGTTTGGACTTATCCGGACTTGAGTTGGACTTAACTTGGACTTCATTTAGTCTTATCTGTACTTAACTTGGACTTGATCTGGACTTGAGTTGGACTTGAGTTGGACTTGATTTGGACTTATCTGGATTTGAGTTGGTCTCTACTTGGACTTGAGTTAGACTTGATCCGGAGTTTTCAAAAATATGCATTTAGTGTGGTTTATTTTGAAATCCCGGCCCGTAAGTAGTCCTTATATCAGTGTATCATGTCCTCACTCTACACACTTTCATTTTCATCCTCAAAATCCTCCAGTAGTATTTAGATTGTCTAGTGCAGTTATTTGTATATATACACAGTATATACATGTGTATATATATACACATATATGTACAAACACACACACACATCAGTATGTGAGAGTGTGTGTTTGTCGTACGTGGTTGGCGTACAAATGTGACGCGAGGCGACTTGTCAGAGACACAGTGAACCTTCACACTGCAGAGATCAGCAGGTTAAACCATCTGTGTCAGAGCGAGGGGGGGTGGGGGGGTGGCAGAGCAATGGTTCGACCCAGCTTTTGTTTTAGTCTGAGTCGTTGGCAGCGCTGCCACACACGCAGTGGCACTGCCAAGTCCCTCTGTGTGTGTGTGTGTGTGTGGGATATTTTTTTCCACAGCCCCCCCCAACCCCCCCTTCCTTTTCCACATACACACACACAGAAACTGTAAATTGTCTGGAACACCCCAGTGCCATCTGGTCTTGTGACAGGCCAGACACTGTGTGTGTGTATGTGTGTGTGTGTGCGTGTGTGTTTGCGTGTGTGTGCGTGTGTGTGTGCGTGTGTGTGCGTGTGTGTGTGCGTGTGTGTGTTTCACTCATCTATGTAAAAATAAAAAAAAGTCTGAACTCGTACATTTATCTTTATTTTTATATATTTCTGAGCGATCGAGCTTCAGTAATCATTGTTTCACGACTCGTCCCTGCAGCAGGTCCTGACCTCTGTGACCTCCGTGACCTCTGACCTCTGACCTCTGGTTTGTCTCCTGATCAGTGCAGATTTGTATCCAGAGGTTTTGTTTGGATTAAGTCCAGTAGTTACAAATATACAGTGTGTGTGTGTGTGTGTGTGTGTGTGTGTGTGTGTGTGTCCTCGCTCACATTCCACACTGTCAGGCCTCTGAATAGTTAGAACTCTTCTCTCCAAACATCTCTCTCTTTCGGTCTCTGTTCTCTTTTTAAGAATGTTACTCTGTTCTTTCTTTCTTTCTTTCTTTCTTTCTTAACATTCATTCATTGCATCATATCAAATGCACTTGTTAGACTTGATCTGGACTTAATTTGAACTAGTTTTGAACTTGACTCACTTTTAGAGATGCAACTAACTATTATTTTCTTGATGAATCTTTTGGTAAAACTTGGAAATGAAGATGTTCTCAAATGTCTTGTCATGATTGACTTTTAATGATTTCTTTGTTGTCCGGAGCAAAGAAATTAAGAAAATACTCATACATTTAAGAAGCTTAAACAATCGGAAATCTTGTTTTAATCATGAAAAAAGCTTTGAACCAATGAATCGATTATTAAAATAGTTGCCGATGAATTGTTTCAGCTCTACTTACGTTTGATCGAGACTTGATCTAGACTTGGACTCTACTTGGACTTGATTCAGTCTCAGTCTTGATATTAAGTTGATCTGGACTTGGTTTACACTTGATTTAGACTTAAGCTAAAGGCTAAGTAGACGTAGACTCAATTATTGTTTCTACCAGATTCACATCACGTTGTGGTTTGGATTCAGGATCAGGTTGAGATGCACACGGTGGATTGAAACCAGAGCCACATAAGAACCAGGTTTTGAGGTTTAGAGCCATGTAAATGTGTTCCCAGTGAAACTTCTGAGCGTGATGGTTGCGCTGCAGTTGTACTGAAACATAATCTCCTGAAGAATCTTTGTAAACAGTTGTGTTTGGACTTGGATCCGTCTCGTGTTTTTTTGTAAACTGGCTGTTCATGTGAGCACCATCAGTGAATGTTAATTGAAAAAGTTGCTGTTGTGTATTCAAGGTTGTTTGTCTTCTTTGACAGCTTAGTGTTCGCAGTAACTCCAGGCTGAAACCTTCACTTCCACGCAGCGCTCTTTTTTCCCCGCCTGTGGTTAAGAGGATGCTAAAAAGGACATTTGTTGTTTTCCTCCCCCTCGACTTTTCCTCTTTTCTCTCATTTTCCGGCCTGCTGCCTGTTGGATGGCCATCCTTTGACAGCTTGAAGCCATTTGAAGGACCAATTATCCAATAAATGTGGCTTTATGAAGTTGTTTCCCTGCTGCTGTGTTCTTGGAAGGCAGAGGTATATATCAACAAGATTTACAACGCTGGAGCTTTAAACCAAATAACTGCCATTTGGGAGGATGCGACACCTTCTCCTGCAGAACAAACATTTGCATTAATGTGCTTTATTACCTCGGCTGACAACGTAAAAAAAAACAGCGTAAGTGATTGTTGAGGCGGGGAGAGAAGAGTGAGCCAGACACTGCCACAGTCGACGCTGTTCAGGAAAACCTCCGTCAGGGTGATCCAGATCTGGATCTCTTCTGGGTGAGGAGATCTGGATCACTGTTGGTTTTCTGACTGATCCCAAAGGTTTAAGATGGTGCTGAGATCAGGACTCTACATGGTTCTCTTCACGAACCTTTGGACCTTGTTTACCAGCAGATAGAGCTGGGTGTTATCTATGTCTGTGCTTCAATGCTAATAAACAAATAAAGTTCTTCAGTTGTAGCTGTTAGATCTCGGACAATCAGCTGCGCGGTTATTAGCTCACTGAAGCTATCTGGACTTGATTTGGACTTGACTTGGAACTTACCTGGGATTGATTTGGACTTCACTTAATCTTGGTCTGATCTGGACTTGACCAGGGCTTAGTTTATGTGTTTTTGGTTCCAGTTATTATGCACCATAAAGTTCCTAGTCGGACATTTCAACTGGAACGCGTCCTCTCCACTTGGAAAGATAGCGTAACCTCTTACAACCCCCGACAAAACATTCCAAGATGGTTGTCACTCAATAGTCAATAGTGCCTTGCTAACAAATGCTAACATTGGCTAGCCAGAGATACGTTTGCCTCCTTGTTTTTATCCCGACTTCTCTGAACTGAAACACGATCAACTTATTGGTGATGCCAATCTCGGGTCGCGGCTTCCGACTTCAACATTGCACATCGAGTGACAACACATTTTTGATGTGAAGTGATTTGTGGGAAGTCTGATACTCAGTCGTAATCGTCTCGTAAATCGTAGTACTGTCTCAGGAGATGCGATCTTCAAATTCAGGTGTGAAGTCATGCGCCCCCTGCTGGCTGCTTGGTGAAGATTTGCGTTGCACTGACTGCTAGTTCTAGCTGAAGCTCGTTCTTAATACAAGAAGGTACATGAGTGTTCTGATACATCTGGAACGTACCTACACATTGTGTACACGCTGAAATATATAACATTAACTCCTCTCATCTGTTTTAATTACTTTCCTGGAGTCTTTGTTTATCGTTTATAGTCATTGCAGTCATCGCTGAGGGGTTTGGAGTGGAAATCTAGGGTTTCTGAAGGAATCATTAGACATGGTGATGTATCTCTATATGGTTGTCATATAATGTATTCATTATTGTGGAATCACTGCATTATACATCTAAGTCAACCCTCTAGCCATGCATCATTATGCTAATCTGTGGTTTCTACCATTGTTTACATAACCTCCCTCAAAATGTCCCCACAGAACACTTTTCTAACGGTAAAAAACACGTTACCTGGAAGATGAGTTGAGCGTTTGCTTGTTTGCTTTTTCCCTCAAACACACGCCAGCTGCTTGTTGAGTCCATCCGTCCTACAACTTTCCTCCTGCGCTCAGCGCAGAACAGCTGATTAAATATCTGTACATTCAGGATGTACACACAGTATAAGGCTCTATTGTCTCTCACACGGGCGTCTCTGGGCGCGGCCAGAAGTTTTACATACTTCGGTCCGGACCGAGGAAGCAGAACTAATTGCTTGACTGTGGAGGTGAGGTAAGACCAGGGGTCTGTCACACATGCGTGTGTGTGTGTGTGTGTGTGTGTGTTTCCAGTGGAACTTGATTGAGACCACCTTGTTGACCTAAATTAATCACTCTTAGCGCCTCTCCGGTTAAAGGTATCGCCTGGCGTTTTGCAGGCAGCAGGAATCTGGAACAAATCTCAGTAAATTATGGCGACGATGTTTTCAGGAAAGCGGCCGCTCCACTCCCCGCTTCCTCAATAAACGGGTTTCCTTCTGTGAGGATGCAGACTGACTGTGAGAGGTTTGACCAGACTGTGCACCGCAGCTCTTACAGTCATGTGAATTCACTCTTTGACGAGTGAAAACATGTGTTCACAAGAGCACTACTGCACCATAAATAGTGTCAAAATAAGCTTAGCTCAATAAATTGGAACGACCCAGGTTACAATAAGAGTACTACGGATCAGATCTGTCACAATTATGACAGATTTTTCATAATTATTGTCTTTATGGTGCATTTAAGTTGCACTTAAAAGTGTTAATAATGTTCCAGTTATGAGCCACAAGTTCCAACTGGAATGTCCAGTAATTACAATCAACTCTTTATGTTCACAAATCAGTTTTGTTTTGTTTGTTTTTTGGGCACTTGTGGGTTTTTTTGTGTACATTTAAAAAGTTGTACGTGTTTGTTTTCTTGTTTGAAATACCACATAGTGTGTTTATTGACTCAAGTAGCTCACTAGCCTAGCTTTAATGCTAACATGAAACATTTAGTTTAATTAAAAAAAGGTTAAAAAGGTTTAATTACATCTTCTGGTTGTGCTTCTGTGGTTTAGTGAAGTTTATTTAGCTGCACTGACTGTCAAACTTAAGATAAATGTTTATAAAAGTTTTAGATGCATCATGTCATACTTAAACTGTCCTGTTGGTGTCTATGGACGTGTTACTACAGTGTTTTCATGTATGAAATACTGCGTAATGGAATAGATTATTTTACTAGTTTGCAAACCTAGCTATAATGCTAACTATAACCACAGAATAGCTGGGTAAAATGTATCATTGTTAATTAAAATACATCAGTTAGCAATTCAACTTTTAGATACATCATGTTGTACACACAGTACTGTCCTGTGGACATGTTGCTGCATGTTTTTATGTATGAAATACTGCATAATTTGTATTAAGTGCACTAGATTAGCTCGCTGGTTGGCAAGCTAGCTATTATGCAAACATTAACCACCAATCTAGTAACAGTATATCACTTTTTTTTTTTTTTATGTAGTATACAACAGTATTTTTCTGCTGTGTGTGTCTGTTACCTGTATACATTCTTGTTGCATGTTTGTGGCGTAATTTGCTAATTACTACCACAGTTACGTCTTTAGCTAAGCCCTTAGCATGTGTGGTGCAGCAGTGAAAAGGGTCCCTCCTCATTTTTACGTATACAGGTCCTGCTATATATGAAAAAATTCATATTGTAAAGAAAGTAAATACTAGTTTTCAGTACGAATTGGTACACTGCGTTGACCGCTCACGGTTCTGAATTCAGAGACTTCTGTACTGTAGCATCTAAGCCATGATTCTCAAACTGTGGTGCGGGTACCACCAGTGGTACACCACTGTATTTTATCGTCGGTGCTAATGGTGTTACTAAGAGAGATCAATATTTTCTCAGCTGGTACTTGGTATAAAAACTTTGAGAGCCGCCGATCAAAGCTAATCTCACAACAAACACACGGTTCGCTTCCCGTGTGTGTGGAAAACAGCCAAACTGAACAGGCACCCGCTATGGTCTGTTGGATTTTTATAATCCGACAACTCTTCTAAATATTCCCGAATCCATTCCCGTCTTTAAAGGCTTTGTACGCGTGACGACAAAGTCGTGTTGAAACAGGATAGAAACAGCCGGTGGATGAACACATGTATGATGTGATGTGCGCAGGTACAGGTACAAAGAGTTCTCCGCATACGTTCATGTGTTCACTCGCGGTGGATTCAGTCGCCTGAAGCTAAAGCAAACATGCGTATATGTAGACGTGTGTGTGTGCGTGTCATCGTCGGTCTCTTTTGGCAGCTTTTCTGAAAGAATGTAACCTGACACTCACTCACAGGCATTCCCACACTACCTCTCTCTCCCTCTCTCTCAGATGTGAGCCTTTTGTCTGCCCTCAACCCCCCTTTTTTTTCCCCTCCGCCGTCGTTGCAGGTGTTCATCATGAGGCAATAAAACAAGTAGTGACTGTTCTCCAACCTGAACGCGACCCACGCTCCTGCGGCAGCAGACCCTCCATACCCTCACTGCTGCTCCACATTTACTCAGCTCTTTCTAATTTGTAGCTTTGCGTGTGTGTGTGTGTGTGTGAAGTGGCAGCCATGTTGCATAAATCCTACGTTATGGCCTTCAACACAAGCCTCTTTTGTCCCGTCTGTAAAGCTTCTCATCAAGTTTTTCTCTTTCTTTATTTGGTTGAAAATGTACAGGCATGCAACATTTTTGCTCATATTGAGAGATTGAAGAAAAAAATATAACATTTGTCACGTAAGTTTAGTTTATCACACAAGTAATGTAAGTAAACACGGGCCCAGGATACTTCCTTGACGTACACACATGCATCAAATTTGGGAGAATGTCAACACTAATTAACTTTTTGTGGCTTCACGTTATGACAATTTTTGACCGGTTAAAAAAAAATTCAACTTGAATGAATACAGCAAAAATGCTAATCGTACATTATGGTCCTCAATACGAGCCTCTTTTGTCCTGTCGTCTGTAAAGCTTCTCATAAAGTTTTCTCTGCCTTTATTTGGTTTAAAAAGTGCAGGCATGCAATTTTTTGCTCATATTGATAGGGTGAAGAAAACAAACATTTTTACGTTATTCGCGTACGTTTGGTTTATCACACAAGTAACATAAGTAAACACGGGCCCAGGATACTTCCTTGAGGTACTCTCATAAAGCAAATTTGGGAGAATGTCGACACTAACTAACTTTTTGTTGATTTACGTTATGAGAATTTTTAAATGAATTAAGCAAAAAATGCTAATATTGCATCTTCAATTTAAAAATTGCATTTACTTTTTTCATGCAGCCGGTAAGATAGTGTTGTGGGCAGGAGGTTTGCACAAAAAAAAAATACAAATTGATATTGTTTATCTTAAATGTGGTTTTAAAAGCATAATTTATGATATATTTAACATAACATTGTCCTCCTTCAGTGTGATCCAGTTTGAGGGGGTTGTAATGTTTCTGAAGAACATTAATTCAAGAAACAAAAAAAACCCTCAAAGATTTAAACTGAGAACAGAAGCATTTCCTCAGAAACCTTTAGTAATTGTTTGTCATTTGTGATGATTTGTCAAAAGGCAGTGGGTCAAACTCTTGACTGAAAATCTGAGGGTTTTCACTGTGACTCTGTTTTTATGTCTTAGCTCTTGAGTGTATATGTGTGTGTTAGCGAGCTAAATGAATGCAGCTTTTGTATTTTCCTGTGTGTGTGTGTGTGGACCAGGCCGTGGTTCTCTTAACAGTAATAATGTGAAATGTGAAGCAGTAGGTTCTGTTCTCTGTTAACATAATGACCGCATTTATAGAGTCTGACAGCCACACACACACGCACACACAAAACACCAACACACACTCAATCTTAGACCCTGTTTTGTCATCACACACACACAAAACAGTGAAATTGACTACTTTAGCTTTCTGGGTAGTGAGCTGAGCTAACTTCTGTCTATAAGATAAACTAGATTAGCTTACTTGTGAGTGACTCCAGGTAACTTCTTTATACTGTAAAATGAACTAGATCAGCTTGTTTGTAAGCAAACCAAGCTAATTTAACTTCTAACTTCTGTCTACAGTATACTAGTGTGCATTAGCTTGCTTGTAAGTAACTGCTTTTTATAAAATCAACAAGATTAGCTTGCTAGTCAATAAACATATACCTTCTGCCTAAAATTGAGTAGATTAGCTTCTGAGTGAATATATTATTTATTTAATATGAACAAGATTAGCTTGCATTGTGGTGAATTTAACTAACTTCTGTCTATGAAAGGGACTAGTTTAGCTTGTGCAGTGGTGAACCTAGCTTACTTCTGTATATAACATACACTACATTAGCTTGCTTTTGAGTTATAACTGCTTTTTATAAAATAAACAAGATTAGCTTGCTATTGGTGAATTAAGCTATGTCCTTTCTATAAAAGGGACTAGATAAGCTTACATGTGAGTGAATATAGGTAACTTTATATTTATACTGTATATTAAATAGAAGATTAGCTTGTTTGTTTGCAAACCTAGCTAATTTTGCTCTATCAAAACATTGAAATTTAGTGAATTTAGCTTAGTACTTCTGTCTATAACATATACTACATTAGCTTGCTTGTGAGTTATAACTGCTTTATATAAAAAGAACAAGATTATTAAAGGTACGGGATTAGCTTGGTAGTTAGCAAACCTTTGCTACGTTTGTTATATCAAATGCGCTAGATTAGCTTGCTAGGAAGTGAACCTATCTTACTTCTGTCTATAAAATAGATTAGATTTAGCTTTCTTGTTCGCTAACCTAGCTGAGTTTGCTCTATCAAATGGACCAGATTAGCTTGCTATTGGGGAATTAAGCTACTTTCTGTCTATAAAATGGATTATATTATCTTGTCAGGTAGCTAGAATAACCATAACATTGTGGAAACTGGTTTGTTCCAGTCAGTGCAAAAGATGTTTGTTTTTAATTAAGATTCTCCAGGTGTTTGTCTAAGTCAGTATCCTGTTGCTCTGTCGTCCTTGGATTGTGTCTGATATGATATGGTTGAAACCTGTGTGCAGGAAAATGAATGGGAATTTTTATTTTTTACTTCAGTGAAAAACACAGAGCTGATATGAACTAGTGTTTACAACAGTTTCATTGAAAGGATGATTGTCTGAACCAGGAGGAGAACCATCGTCTTCCTCTTGTCCTCCTTTAACCAGAACAAGTCCTGCCTCTGTGACAGGTCATGTGATCTCTGAACGTGTGTAACACTTAAGTGTTATGAAGGAGTGACTGTTTCATTTAATGTACGTGAGCCCAAATAGTTTTGGAATGATCATATATGTTTTAAGAACTTGACAGGACAAAGAAAGTGTCAGAAAAACTCGCAGGTGAACTGTGATGAGATGGTTGTTGGTACTTCACACACACACACACACACACACACACATGGACATGCTTTAATGTGTTTAGAGGGAGCAGTGGAGCTTTCCTCTGCGTGCCCAGACATGTATTATGTGGTTTTCAAAGGGGAAGCCTTCACTTTAGTGTGTGTGTGTGTTCGTGTGTGTGTTTGCGTGCAAGTGGGTGTTTTCTTCACATCAATGCAGTTATGGAGTGTCGTGACTTTTGACTACACACACACACACACACACACACACTGAGGTCTGTGAGGCCTGTTCTTAGTCAAGTGTCACACTCTGCCCCTCTGACATCTGGTCCCTGAAACCTCTGGAGTCCCTGGTGTGTGTGTGTGTGTGTGTGATTAACTAACCCCGTCCCTGTTTGTGTGACAGTTCTTTGCCGATACACTTGTACTTATGGTAAACTAACCCTCCTGCACACGACACGTCTACATAATCACGAGAAACTTCTTCGTCTGTTGATACAGGAAAAGTCCAAGTGTCCATCGTCTCATGGTCGTTCAGAATTAAATCAGAAAGTCCAGCGTGTTTGTGCTGCACGGTTGTTCTCTGTAAGTCTGTTTAGGTAAAGTAGCCTTATTGTTTTTTTCACTTTCTATTATCCACATTATATGTGGCATGTTTAGTGAAATTAAAAACATTAAATAAAGTCTTAAAAAAAAGTCCAGCCTAAAGGATTATCCCCCAAAAATAAAGAATCATTTTTTGTGCTTTTTATAAGTCGCGTTTTTTTCGTTTGTATTCAAAGGGATGTAATTTCCCAGTCAGGAACTTTCAGTTGTAGCGCCCCCTGAAGGTGAAACTTTGAACTTCTCACGCACTTTAAAATAAAACAAATCTGTAGTTTTTGTACCTTTTTTTTTTTAAGCACTTTTAATTTAATAAATAATACACATAGTATTGTCCTTCTGGTGTCTGGTGACATCACAGCTATTGTTTTTATACGTTTTTATTCTATGTAACACAGTGTTTGACTCGGATTCGGTTGTTAATTATGAATCCTAGCAATACAACGCTAACGCTAACAACCATTATCTGATTGTAGAAGTTCTTCAGAAACTGTAAGGCTCTGAACCTTGGTTGTGATGTCATTCCAAGTTCCGACCTCAACTGGAATGCTAAATATAATGTTGAGCTTTACGCTAGAGTACATTTATCAGGAAGTCAGCGGTTTGTAGTCGCTCAGCTAAGAACAGGAACTCTTGATGTTGGCAGATTTGAAATCAGATTGATTAGATTGGAGAATGTGTCACATACGACGCTGATCTGAGAACACCTTTTTCTGAGCGATAGGTAAATTGTGACTGAATTGCGTACAAGTTGGAGACCTTTGTTTGTAAAACCTGGAGAAAAAAACGGCAAGAAGTTGTAGTTCCTCTGCAGTGTTTGCTCATTTTCTGTCTTTAAAAATTAAATTATCTTAAATTATCTGAAATCTGAAAGCAGAATTTCAAACATTAATGTCACAAAATAAGACTTGTGAAGTTCCTGGTGGAGGCTAAAGTGGATCAACAACTCCTGTTTGCTGTCAGCTTAAATCACTGTTTTTGTCAATGGAATCTGGTTGTGGGGTAAATCATATATTTATATATACCACAATTGGAAAAAAAACATGTAGGATTGTTCCTAGTGAGATTAGAAAACGCTAGAAAACATTGTTTTCCCTCAATTAGCATCAACACCAACAATCCTTACTTGATATAAAAATGTAACTTTCACGGTTTTTCCACCAACGCGTGGAATAAAACCCGACTCCAGCGGTTGCGAGAAGTAAAAAAAACAACAACACCCACACAGTCGCAGCGCGACACGGTGGAGTCTGTTCAGCTCTGCAGAGAATTGGTATGCGTCTTGTGCGCGGTGAGAATGCAGCTTGTTAAGGAAACAGGTAAACATTTTCAGTGCTAATTTGCTCCGGGTTTGTTTTGCCATCAGGCCAATTTGTATTGTTGCAAACACGACGACGCCACATCCTGCCGCAGATGAGATTCATAACGTGTGGCTGGAAACAGCAGCCGTCCAATTAATTCACACTTAACATGCGACACGTGTGTGCGTGAGAGGTTCTTCATCCTCCGAGAGCCTGCTGTTATTTCACCGGGCTGCGGTTATTTTTAAAAAAATATCCACAGCGAGGAAAAAACAAAAGTCGTGTAGAAATAATCCCCCGGATGGCGTCTTTTGTTGTGATTGGCGGCAAAACGGCGACGTGTGGAAGGTTATGAGGCAAACTGAGAACTCCGTCAAAGTCCCAGTCCTCCCATTAACCCCAGTAAGCAGCGGTCCTCAGGGGCTGAATATGTTTGCTACTATAGCTCCAAGATAGACGGCCATTTTGGACTGGAATCTGATGTTTGTGTCGCTTTTTCAACCACTTACTCTCCTGCACCAAATCCCATTGATTTAACGCCACAGCACAACAGGAGTTGTCGATCCACTGCTGCCTCCATCAATGAGTCCTAATGTCTTATTTTGTGACTCGGGCTGTTGAAAATCTTCTCTTGGATTTACTCAAGTGACACAAACTAAAGAAAGGAAGCAACACTAGAACACAGCTCTGTGTCCCTGTGAGTTAAAAACACTGATTTTCTCTGTGAAGTGCAAAAGTATCATAGACTTCGTCTGATGTATATTTGAATCGGTGAATCTTTTGTTAAGTGGCTCAAATCTGCATTTCCTCTCCTTATTTTCCCCTGCTGTCGGCCATGTTGTCACTGAGCGTGAGCCTCCGTGTCTTGAGCTGCTCACACTGCTAACTAACTACCAACTAACTACTAACTACTAACTACTAACTATAGCACTCAAAAAAAACCTGAGTTATTCCTTTAAGGGATAAAGTGGAGTTAATTGTCGCAGCTTTTATTAACATCAGACAACAGATTCATTATGTGCCACAACAACAACAACAACAACAACAACAACAAGACACAAGTTATTTCTGTTGCTAAGTAAGCTTTTATTTTGAAACAGCAGATTTCGAAGGTAACGTGTGAAGAGTAACATCTGTGTGTTTCTTTGTTTGTCTCACACACACACACACACACACACACACACACACCTCTCATTCTTTTTCTCTGTGTGTGTGTGTGTGTGTGTGTGTGTGTGTGAGAACAGTTAATCATGCTCTGTTTTTGCCTTATTAAGACTTAATGCAGGAACAGCTCTGGTTTGAATCAGAGGCTGTGACTGAAATCAATAAATAAAAACCAGCCTCCGCTCTCTCTCCTCTCTCTCTCTCTCTCTTCTCTCTCTCTCTCTCACTCTCTCTCTTCTCTCGCTCTCCCTCCCCCCCACTCTCTCTCTCCGTCCCTCTCTCTCGTTGTTGTATCCAGCGTCTGTCACTAACTACATTAGAGAGCAATTACAGCTTTAATGTCTGTCGAGATCCATTATCAACATTCATCTAACCTTTAAAAATTTAAGGATGATACCACTTTAATTTGTGAGATTTAATGGGGGGGGGCGAGGGCAGTCTTTTCTTCGTCGATCCCTCCCTCACCTTTTCCTCTCTCTTCTTCTCTATCTTTTATTTCCGTCTCCTCGTCGTTTTCCACTTTCATTCATTTATTTATTATTATTAATTTTATTTTTGCAGCATCTGCTTCAAATAAACCTCCAGAAGTAATTAAATTCAATGTAAACTGTGAGAAACTTTAAAACTGTAGGAGGTTTTTACCGCTCATAGATGTCTTTAATGATATGAATTGATTTCATACGTACATCAGTTAAAAATCAGCTGAGTAATGTAGATTTATGAAGATAAAAATGAAGAATTAGAAAATAGGGGAGAAATGACAGTAAAATGGAAAATAAATGATTAAAAATGACATTTTTAATTGAGAATATATGAAGCATTATTGACTTTTTTAAACAGTAATTGAATAAAAACACTGATAAGGAGAAAAAAATGTGTCAGTATGTTTAATATAAGCGATAAATGTCAGATTATTAAAGAAGAAAGTCGCAGGAACCAGAAAAATTGTGCTTTTAAAAGTCTTTAATGGACTGAAAGTGTTTGACACACGTAAAGGTGAAAATGATATACGTAATTTTATATAAGTTCTGCTTTTCCTGTCCCACTCTCAGTCAGCAGTGACGACACTGAAACATCTGCATCTCACTCTCCAATTCCTCATTTTGCTTCTAAGTCCCTTAGAAAACCCCTTAAAGACCCTGGAGACGTCCTCAAAACCCTGTGACTGATGCAACCGTAAAAACTGATTTTTACACAAACGTCGCCTGAAGATCGTTTCTGATGATTTATGTCGTCATTTTTTACTAAAGATGGCACAACACTGACACCAATATCAGTGTGAAACATTTTAAAATTTAGAATTTTTCATTATTCTCATTTTCATTCAGAAAATTTTAGAAATAAAGATTACATGAGAATATACAGAAAGATACAGAACACTTAAGTACATTTTATATCAGAAAATTACTTTTGGTACTTAAATACAGTAAATGTCATAGAAGACTTCAGTCATCTGTTGCTAAGGGGAAACTTGGACTTTTTAAGGTAACATTAGCGTTTAGAACTTCTTATATTAACAGAAAATCCTTTTCTTTTAGTACTTTGTCTTAGTAGTTAACTTATTCTACGTGGTTTAAAATGAAAATGGTGTCTAATTTAACTTGTGTAGACACAGACTCTCAATATGGACAGTTGCGGAAGAGATGTACCTAATAAAATGGCCTGTGTGTGTGTGTGTGTGAGACAGAAGTGTGTTCTGAAATGTCCCTGAATGCAGCACGAGTAGTTAAAGTGACGGAGGTGAAAGAAAAATTCTTCTGCAGGAAAATCAATCAACAAGTGTGAAGAATTACTGCAGGGTGATACACGTGTGTGATACATGTGTGTGTGTGTGCGTGCACCCATGCAGACACGCTAACTCGTTAACAGCTTCTCACTCCTCGTCTCCAGAAAAGGAGGTGCCATCCAGGTGGCAATCCCACGATGCACCTCTCCCAAGTCGGTGTTATAACGGTCGCCGTTGGTAACGGCCGTGTGTCTGGGGAGGAAAACACATTAAAACATCGTAGAACACACAAGCGTTTATACTGCTTTTCCCCCCCATCTCTGTTAAATGATTTTATAAACACACGTGAGCAAAAGTACTCAGAATTCTCCTGACTGATTAGAGATGTGTGTAAGCTACATAGTTTTGTCGTTATTGATCAATAATTAATAATAATATCCTTTCAGCGTCGTGTAAATCAAATGATTTACTATTTTAAAGAGGCCTGAAATCAATCCCTGAGGAACTCCAGGTGTTTCATCCTCAAAGTAACAGGTTTTTTTTCTCCATTTGTCGAAGAATTGATTGAGGTTATTTGTCTGTAATTCCTTATTCTGTATAAACAGAAGCTGTAAGAATATATGTGCAATAAAGAGTGACATATACATATATATATATATATATATATATATATATATTTACTTAAAAGTAACTTAATCTTACGACTTCTGCACAATTGTCAATTGACTCCCGTTTTTTTCAATATATGTGATATAAAGTAAATCCTAACTTTGACTCAACAACACGTAAGAATGACCTTTAAACACACACACACACACACAGGATGTCCATGTAAGGACTGAAGAAGTGGTGTGGGTGTCAGTATTTAGTCATGTGATTATTCCAGAGTGTGTTCAGTGTAAGCTCCTCCTCCTGTCACTCGTCACACGAGTAATCTGTAAATCACCTGTGAACTCGCTGGTTTCACTCGTCGTCTATTATTAGTGAGCAGATCTGATGGAATTCACCTGAGTCTTCGCTCTCACTTCCCCATCGCCATCATCACCATCACCGTCATCATCATCATCATCACCACCACAAAACCAACTGCTACATAACTAATGCACACGCCACTTCCTGTACAGGTGCATGTGTGTGTGTGTGTGCAGCTATTTATAATCCCATCCCAACCGCAAAGATTCACGACACCCAAATTCATCTTTTTGTCAGACTGTGTCAGACTGTGTCAGCAGCAGCAGCAGCAGCAGCAGCAGCAGCAGGGTCAGTCAGTAAATCTGAACACGGTCATTAAAGCTGCTCTCTGTGATTTAAATCTGTGTTGAACAGCTCTATAATCTGACACGTGTCACTCAGTACAGGCTGTGGTGAGTTTATGGTTCCACCGTCCTCACACCAGTGTACGAGAACTCTAAAACAGTTTATACTAAATACACGTTCACTAGTGTTGGGTCAAAATGTCAATTTGCTGATATATGTCGTCGCCCTTCCTCGTGTAAATACGATAATCCCATATTTTAATAAACAAATTAAGTTATTGTATGTTCACGGTGGCGCTGCTCAAATGAATGAATGAATGAATGAGGGGGAAACTTGGAGTGGAAGTGACCCGACCTGAAGAAGAGAGGGAGTTTACAGCGGGAGAATGGAGGAGAAAACTACGTCCATGTTCAATACATAGACTTTAATACATAGACGTTATTGGTATCGTGATGTCATTGGTATCGTGATGTCATTGGTATTGTGATGTCATTGGTATCGTGATGTCATTGGTATCGTGATGTCATTGGTATCGTAATGTCATTGGTATCGTGATGTTATTGGTATTGTGATGTCATTGGTATCATGATGTTATTGGTATCGTGATGTCATTGGTATCATGATGTTATTGGTATCGTGATGTCATTGGTATCCTGATGTTATTGGTATCGTGATGTTATTGGTATCATGATGTTATTGGTATCGTGATGTCATTGGTATCCTGATGTTATTGGTATCGTGATGTTATTGGTATCATGATGTTATTGGTATCGTGATGTCATTGGTATCCTGATGTTATTGGTATCGTGATGTTATTGGTATCATGATGTTATTGGTATCGTGATGTCATTGGTATCATGATGTTATTGGTATCGTGATGTCATTGGTATCCTGATGTTATTGGTATCATGATGTTATTGGTATCATGATGTTATTGGTATCGTGATGTCATTGGTATCCTGATGTTATTGGTATCGTGATGTTATTGGTATCATGATGTTATTGGTATCGTGATGTCATTGGTATCCTGATGTTATTGGTATCGTGGGCCGTGTATCGTGTGTCGTGAGTCAACCTTTGATTTTTAACATCAGTTAACATTTTCCTGAAGAGTTAACATTAGTCTTCATCACTAGTTTGAGCTCTTTTTTAAACTTCAAACTTGGTGTAGATTTTGTCAATCATGGTCTAAATCATAAGATATGGGAAAGAAAAAATTGTAATATAATCCAATACATTTTTTACTATAATATTTGTGACACAGTTGGAGTCTTTGAAATGACTCAGCATAAATGAATGTGTCATTAACAGCTTCATACGTTCATAAATGGTCTAAAATGACTGTGTCAGACTAATGTCTGTAGATGCTCTCATTTGTGATATCGGTATTGTCCCATTCCTGTTTATAACGTCAGTAAACATTTTCCTGAAGAGTTAAAGTTCTCAAGCTACAGTTTCAGCTCTTGAAAGTAGATTTGTACATTTTGTTCACATTTAGAGGAAAATATACGTTAAAGAAAGGCAACTATGAGTGGATGTCAGTGTGATTGACAGCTGGTGTCGTCCAATAGGAGCTTAGTCGCAGTCTGAGCTTCCAGTTACCAAATGTAAACACGGTGCTGGTTAAAAATTGTGATTCTGGAGGCTTAAAACAGTTGTCAAGTTCACTATCGCTAGAGAGCAAATCTGTTGTAGGCTATTGATCAACTCTGCCCCTAAAGTGAGACAGACTTTAAGATTAGACTCTTTTAAACTATAAAAATCATTACAATTGAAGTGAAATAAGGTCAAAAAACTGCACTTAGTTGAGACATTCAACTAAGTAACTTAATCAGACTCTTCGTCCTCTCTCTTGTTATGATTTAACCTGCAGGAACATACTCTGACCTTTGGTGGTGGTTTGTGAGTTTGTCTGTGAGGTCGTTTAAAGAGATGTGGAACCAAAACAAGGAGGTGAAAGAGGATAAAAGTGTTCAGTCTCTTAAATTAACGTCTGAAAACAACAGTTTCAGTTTTGCAGCAGCTTTAAATAAACAGCAAAACTCCCTACTTTTTTTTAGGGAGTTTTTTTTTTAAAAGCCTCCACATCCTCTTGAGCTCATTATCATCATTATTATTATTCATATTATTATATTATTTGTTTCATAAAAGCAGTTTTTGTCACATTTTCCAGCGTCTGATTTTTTTGTTGTTTTGGAGCGAGCGAGGAGAAACCTCGGCGGTGTCAGCGGGGAGGGGCGTGACTGGAGGACGAGAGCAGAGGAAGAGCTGATACCAGTCGAACCCCTCCGGCTCCGGCGCTCAAGTCGTGTTTACACTTGACAACGGGACGCCGTGAAGGAGCGAGGAGAGGCGGGAGATGAAAGGGAAGAAGAAAGAAAGAGGAGAGAGGGGGAGGAAGGAGGGGGGAGAGCAGCGGCGGGAGGAGGAGGAGGTGGAATAAAGGGAGGATAGGTTGTTTTGAGTGTTAATGGAACCAGAAGGTGTAATTCAGGCTGAACGTGTCAGTGTGACACGGTGAAAGTTTAACCTTAAACATTCATTAGTGGCCTCACTTATACATTTATTATAATTACTGCTGCAGCGGCACAGAGTCCGTGCAGAGCGCTGTACTTTTAATATTTCATCACAATAAACAAGTGAAAGTCAGGGGGGGAAACAGTGTTATCTGTTTTAGCTTTAATTAAAATGATCATACACTCACAGTGGAGGGCGTTTTATTTCGACTATCCCTTTAAGCCTGTTTAAAAGTCTGCCCCCACAGAAGCTCCACATATCTGAACAATGTGTTTGTGTCACTCTCCCTGCACCAAAGCATTTACATCACTGCACACACAGTTGTTGAATAAGTCACTGCTGCCTCCACCAGTTACTTTAAATGGGTTATTTTTGTGACTTCAGTGTTTAAAAAACTTTCTTTAAATGTACCTAAGTGACACAAACTGACCACACGAGGCAGCAGTAGACCAGCGACCTCCATGTCCTTGCACACTAAAAAATGCTGATTTTCTCTATGGACTTTGGTGCGGGAGAGCGAGTGGTTCTCAAAGCAAAGCACGCTTTCAGTTTGCGGTCGTAAAAAAACTGTTAAACTATGAAATAAAGCAGTGAAAATTAATTAACAAACAGAGTCGACGTAAGCTGACATCGTTTTTAGCTATTTTGCAATTCCAGGTTATCAGCTCGCTCAAACAATCCAAGATGGCTGCTCCTAGCATAATCGATGTAAAAGCTGTACTTTTGTGTGTGTTAGCACGTGTCGTACACACAATACTTTTTTTAAACGTAAAATATTGCGTATATGTTTATTAAATTGAATAATTTAGTTTGGTAGTTAGCAAAACTAGCAGTAACGCTAACATTAGCCACTGTAAAACGCTAGCAATTCATACAGTTACATTATATGACAATTCTACAGCCATAAAATCAAAATAAATCCAGGCGAATTTGAGGGGAATTTAGTCCTGGAAAGTCCTTGAATGACACACTCTGATATTAAGAGTAGAACAGTATTTTTCATTTTACACGCACCGCAGTTTGAGAACCGTGGCACTAGAGCAGCAGACAGAATCCACCTGCGTTTGTCGGACGATGAATGGAGGCAGTGGTTTGGTCACTTTGCTGCTGCTGACGGAAGAAAAACACAACATGTGGAGCTGTTTTTGATTTATCTGGATAATTAACAGCAGATGTCGAGGTACACTCGTCTGAGCGCGACTGTTTCCTCGTTCTCTCTCTCTCTCGCTCTCTCTCTCCCTCCCTCCCTCCCTCTCTCCAGGCATCCGTCTCTGTCCACATTTCACTCGTCCTCGTCCAAAACCACTGGATGTACGTCCTCCTCCAGCGTCTCCTTGTTCGTGCACTAGCATTAGCTCTGCGCTAGCAGTCATCTGTGAGACAGCTAACTATGAAGCTAACAAACAGAAAAACATTACTTTAATTGACTTGTCAAGCACACATCTACCCAGAGACGGCGTCTGTCTCACTGTCTCACATTTGGACATTTCCCGAGACATTTTCTAATGAAGAAAATGTCAAATTCACTATGATTTGAATCTTTTTTGTCAAAGTCGATGATAGAAGGACTCTGTGATACCGAACTGAGTTTTTTTTCTAATTTGAAGACTTCTCTTGTGATTCTGTGAGATTTGGACAACTTGAAGCCCCACCCCCTGCATATAGCCCCACCCTCTTTTGGTCTGCAAGATTATGTAATCTTGTTACGTTGACATTTTTTCGTCCGTGTTGGTGTGAACATTAAGTCACATAAATCCTACAATAGGCCACATGGTGGGGTAGTGGCTAGCACCGTTGCCTCACAGCAGCATGTGAAGGTTGCCAGTTGAAATCCCGCTCCGATCCAGGGTTTTCTATGTATGAGTTTGGTGTGAATGGTTGTTTGTCCCCATGTTTGACCTTTGATGGACTGGTGACCTGTCCAGACTGTGACTCCGCCTTTAAACTCCTGTCACCTGGGATTGGCTCCACCCCTCATGTCGAGGTTCAATTGGTAGAAAATAAATAAAACGATAGATAGATATATAAATAACAGGAGTGTGGGTGTAGTTTTTTCGTGTTAGTTCTGACCGTGCACATCAGTGGTTTGAAGTCATTCATTCATTCATTCATTCATTCATTTATGACTCTACAGTCGAGTGTCACTGTTTAAACCACATCAATGAAGCCAAGTTTCCTCTGTGAGTTTCCTGATTGTTCTCACTCAGACTTTAGAAAAGTTCTGCTAACTCTGCTGCTTTTTGAGCTTCCGACCAGTTTGCCCACTGTTGTTGTGTGTGTGTGTGTGTGTGTCTGACCGCATGTGTGTGTAGTTTCCTTTTGTTCCTCTGGTTGTGACGGTGTGTGTAGATCTAAGCCACACTTGGCTCGGCTTCACATGAGCCCGCGCTCAGAGACGAGAGGCTTCGTCAAAGGAATATCGGCCGTCGCCGCCACACACACACACACACACACACACACGCACACACACACACACACACACACACACAAAACAAAAGCAAACAAAAAGGACCAGCCTTCTTATTATCAATATTAATCTCTGTTCTTGGAAAGGCATCTGTAAACTGGCTTTAACACACACACACACACACACACACACACAAATGAAACGTGGCTGATTTAAGAAAACCATGTTTGAACTTGCTAATGTTTTTAGTTTTTTTCTCCTCCCTCCCTCCCTCCCTCCCTTTCTCTCACTCTCTCTCTCTCTCTACACGACTCATTCTCTCGCTCTTCATTTAGCGTGCCATTAGCTCTCCAAGCTGTTGTTTGTTTTCTTGCTTTAATGTGATTTTTTTTTTAAACAGCAAAAAAAGAGAGAAAGTAGTGATTGAAATATTAAATGTCTGTGAGGACACAGTTTGATTCAAACCTTGTCTTTGTGAGGACATTTTGTCTTTTTGAGGATTAAGAGGAGCACAAAAGATGATAGATAAAAAATAATTTGTGGGGTTAATGACAATTAGTCGCTATCCTTTAAAATAATTTAGTTTTAGTTGTTTAAGTCATTAATTGTTGCGTACAGATTATATTAATGGACTCTTATTTCCTTTAAACTTAAGCATTTAAGTAAACATTCAGAAACACAGTGTAGAACGGGGTGTTGGTTTAAATCGATACAGTGAAATATCACAATATTATTTGCGTGGCGATATTATCTTGCTTTTAAGATGTCGTTTTTTTAGGTTTTGTATAGTGTGTAACTGATGTTACAAATAAACATTAAACTTTTTATGTATTAGCATAAAAAAAATCAATTGATGTTTCTGTGTGCGATATATTGTATGTCACAATGTATGATTTTGTATTGTGACTTAAACGACGCCTTTGTGTGTATTATGTCTGTGAGTGTCCACACTGAGAATGTCAATCACAGCTGCTGCTGTTTCCTTCACCACGCAGCTCCAATTTTGTTTCCTGGACGAGTAACAGTACGTTTAAAAAAACACAGAAATAACCATAGAAACAAACAGTGTGTGTGTGTGTTCTTGTATGTGTTACCTCTTCAGGACCTTTTTTTCTGTCATAAACACTGACCTTGTCAGGACCAGTAAGTCTTCCTGGAGACCAAAACCTGGTCCTTATGAGGCAGAACCTCATTTTTGTTTAAGAACTATGGACTGCGGGTTAGTCATGAACTAGTTATAGTTTAAGTTATTGATAAGACTTTGTTAGTTTTGTCCATGGCGGAGGAGTCCTGAGAAGAATAGCTGAACAAGCCTATGTGTATAAATACTTGATATCTTTGTGAGGTCCAAAAAAGGTAAGAACCTGTCTTTGTGTCACAACTTTAAAGGGTGTTTTGACTGGTTAAAGACCTGGTGTTAGGGGTTAGGGTTAGGTTAAGGGTTAAAGTTAAGGGGAAGGTGCTAGGTAATGCATTATGTCTATGATGTGTCCTCACTAAGATGTAAAAACAAGTTTGTGTGTGTGTGTGTGAGAGGGCACTGGTTCTAAACTTACTTGGGTCCAGATGTTCTAATTATAGTCGGCTCTGCTGCCTAATGACAGGAAATACTGGTGTGTGTGTGCGCGTGTGTGTGTGTAGTAATATTTCATTGACACACACAGTGAGTGAGTGAGTGAGTGAGTGAGTGAGTGAGTAAGTGAGTGAGTGAGTGCTCGTGACACAGAAACATGAATGAAATTCTCCTCATTAACCTCCTGAACTTACATTTCCTCTTTAAAACTTTTTTTCCCTCCAGAAACTAAAATACTTCACATTTTTTTACTTCTTAAAAATGTAAATATTCTTCATGAAACATGGTTTTATTTTGAGGGAATAAACATCAGAGATATTAGAGACGACTAAGGAGTTTATTTTTACTTTATCTGGTTTAAAAAGTCCATTTTTATTCTCTGTAATGAACGGGTTTTGTTTTATTTAGCACTACAAACCTAAGTTTAGTACTTTTAGCGACTTTACTCATATTTTCACTACATTATAATGTAGTTCATCTGTCCAGATACAGTTTGATGGTCAATGGGCTGGTATTTTATTTTGAAAAATACTAGAAAGAAAGACAGACGTGAGGAGAGAAGGAGCTGGAATCAAGTGACAAAACAGGACATGGTCGACTTCCTTAATGTGACCATGACCTCACGTCCTCTGCCACACACACACGCACACGCACACACACACGCACACACAGTGGGATTAAGTGTGTTAGACAGTTTAAGCAGCTTTAACGGAGAAGATACAGAGATGTAATCTGACTCTTAATTCTCATTGTGTGTGTGTGTGTGTGTCATTAGATTATTTTTTTCCCCTGATGTCTTCATTGTCTTTACATTTGCCTTGCTCAGGGGCACCACACCAGCTCTTGACCTGTAATGGGACTTGAACTGGCAACCCTTCAGTTACATGCCCAGTTTCCTTCCACTTATCCATGTCCAGCATGAGCTAAAAACTCTTATAACCACACTTAACCTTAACTCTCCCTTTAGCGACCACATTGTCACAAATATTTGACATTTTATGAATAAACTCAGATTATTTCATTCATTCATATGAATAAATGTTGTGTCTTTCGTGATTTCATGTCCTCGCTGATACTGGGATTATTGTTGTTATTTAAGAATGTCTGTGTTAAATTATTCAGATTATTTAAAAAACAGAAGAAGGTATAATTATACAATAATAAACATAAGGATTCTGGAGATTTGTTGTAGTATTTTTTTAAACAGATGAGTGCAGCTGGTTTTCACGCACACACACACACACACACACACACACACACAGGCTAACTGTATTAATAGGAGTCTGTTTTGTGTCAGTCAGTCTTTAATAGGATCAGTGTGAGAGACATGGAGCTGTCTGTCTGTCTGTCTGTCTGTCTGTCTGTCACTGTAAGTTCATTAACTGATGATAGATAACTGCACTGTGTGTGTGGGTGTGTGTGTGTGTGTGTGTGTAATTTATAGCCCTCAATCGCAGTCTTATCAGGTGCAGGACACATGGACACCTCCTTGTGTCCTCCTCTCCTCCTCCTCTTTAAAACTCTCACACACAGACTTGTATTTTTCTCTCCTTCATTTCCTCCTCCCTCTCTCTCTCCCTCTCTCTCTCTCTCCTTCACTTCTCAGTGCTAAAGGAATCTTTCTTTAATTGTCCTCCTCCTATTCTGCCACTTCACCTGCAAATGGACTGACCCTCCATCCTTCTCCTCTCCTCTCCTCTCCTCTCCTCTCCTCTCCTCTCCTCTCCTCTCCTCTCCTCTCCTCTCCTCTCCGTCACATTTAAACCACTCTATATTCTCTGAAAATGACCGTTACTGCTGTGTTGTGTGTTGTTGTTTTTTTCCCCTGTAATCTAGATTATAATCTCTCTCTCTCTCAGATATGGAGGAGCGGTCGAGTGCAGGGTCGTGGCCCAGTGGAAGTCGTTCGTCTAAGGTAACACCAACAATGTTTAAAAATAAACATAAAGTAACAGTGGGTAGTGATGTGGCCTCAGGTAACCTGACCTCTGACCTCTGACCTCTGACCTTGTCTTTGTCTCCAGAGTTATGCAGACGGGTCTCAGTACATGGCGTCACATGACAGCATCTCACCACCATACACCAACTCCAGGCTAACAGGTACACGTGTGTGTGTGTGTGTGTGTGTGTGTGTGTTCTTGTATGTGTTACCTTGTTAGGACCAGTAGTCCTCATGGAGACCAAAACCTGGTCCTAATGAGGCAGAACCTCATTTGTGAGGAACTGGTTAAAATTTGAATTGTGGTTGCTTTAGGGTTGAGGTTGGACATCGTGGACGTCTCTGGAAAGTAAAGGACTGCAATCTGCCGTCTGACCATGAGGTGTCACCAGTTCTCACTCACTGGACTTTAACTGGTTATAGTTAGTAGTTTATTAGTAGTAGCAGTAGTGGTTTGTTTGTTAAAAGATTAGAAGGAAGAATAGAAGTGTTCTTGTATGTGTTGCCTTTGTCTGTGAGTGTCCTCACTGAGAATGTCAATCACAGCTGCTGCTGCTGTTTCCTTCACCACGCAGCTCCAATTTTGTTTCCTGGACGAGTAACAGTACGTTAAAAAACACACATAAATAACCATAGAAACAAACAGTGTGTGTGTTCTTGTATGTGTTACCTCTTTAGGACCTTTTTTCTGTCATAAACACTGATCTTGTCAGGACCAGTAAGTTTTCATGGAGACTGAAAACCTGGTCCTAATGAGGCAGAAACTCATTTCTGAGGAACTGGTTAGTTCTGGTTACGGTCGTGGTTTTGTCTTTTTAAATGAATTTCAGTCTTAAGTGAATTGCTGCATGAGTGTGTGTGTGTGTGTGTGTGTATGAACATGTTTTCATGTCCTCATGGGGACCAAAAACATACAAAGCTGCCTTTGTGGGGACATTTTAAGCTTGTCCCTATGAGGTTAAAGGACTTTTTCAGGGTTAAGACCTCAGCTAAGGTTAGGGTAAGGTACTAGGGAATGCATTATGTCTGTGTGTGTGTGTGTGTGTGTGTGTGCAGAGAATTAGTGAAACACTAGCTTACACGAGAGTGGACAGGTCATCACGCACGCGATTTCTCTCTCTCTCTTTATATCTGCATCTTTTTCACTCAGCCCACTGTGTGTGTGTGTGCTCATTTACCCATGATGCTCTCTGCCTCTGGCTCTTGCTCCGATGTGGCGCCAGTTGTGAGCAAATGACTACTGACACAGATAATCTCTCTTTTCCTCTCTCACACACACACACACACACACACGCTCACTTTTAACTGGATGCATCAGATCAAGCTCTACCTGCTCTCTCTCTCTCTCTCTCTCTCTCTCTCTCTCACTCTTGCGCTAAATTGCTTGCGCTTAACGTCTGTCACTGTAAACGTGCACAGGAGCATCATTTCTAGGCTCCGCCCCCTGCTCCACTGACGTGCGGTGATCATGTGATGAAGTCCAGTGAGTCCGTGTGCAGGTGTTTGTTTGTGTCCTCACACGTCTGTGCTGAGAAGTTTTACTCCAGTTTTTCTGACGTTTGTGTCACTGCTCACTCTCCCTGCACCAAAGCCCATAGAGAAAAGCATGGATTCTTACGCCACAGCTCACAGGAGTTGTGGATTCACCGCTGCCTCTATCCTTAAATTCCTACGTGGTATTTTGTGACTTCTGGGTTTTAAATCATTCTTTCAGATTCACCTAAATGACACAAATGAACCATATGTGGCAGCAACACACCAGCAGCTCCTGTGTCCCCGTGAGCTAAAATCGCTGATTTTCTCTATGGGCTTTGGTGTGGGAGAGGAGAAAGTCACACAATCTTCAGTTTTCAGTTGGAAAAACTGTTTCAAGATGAGATAAAGCAGCGAAATATCCCTTTAAGACTCTATACACATACAAATATACAATATATACATATACATATATATATACAAAGTATAGCAAACAAAGGAAAGTATAATAATGTGATGCAAACTGTGTAGAAGTGTCCAAACCTGAGGTTTGTGGGTCGGGATGATCCAGTGTGTGTGTGATGTGTTGTGACAGTGTTGTGATGACGGTGTGTATGTGTGTGTGTGTGTGTGTGCGTGTGTGCGTGTGTGTGTGTGTGTGTGTGTGTGCGTGTGTGTGTGTGTGGCTGCAGAGGCGACACACACACACACACAGTCAGAAATGGAAATACTGTATGTTTCATCTGGCACACCGGCGCCGCAATTTACTTTGATAATGATAAAGCTAAGAGACAGAGACAGGCGGGGATATGGAACACACACGCACACACACACACACACACAGTGTGTCGAACCTGTGACTGTTTCAGTTAAACAGAATCATTTCTCTCTCAGCACTGTTTTTATTTTCTCTCTCTGTGTGTTTGTCTTGATTCACATGCAGAGCGTTCATTAACATCACTGGTGATTTTAACACTTGTTAACACATGCGATGAACTCATTTGTCTCCACAAACACTCGCTACACAAACAGATAAAGAGGAAATAGTCTTTGTCGTCCAGCTCTCATCGTTTTCCCCAGCACAAAACGCAACTCTTAAAGGAATAGTTAAGGATTTATTGTTAATTATGACCTGTACTGAGATGAAGTTGAAATATATTTTTATGTATGTATATATATATATATATATATGTATGTATGTATCTATGCATATATCATTATATATATATATATATATATATTTCCAAGTTTTCAACAGTAAAATTTAGGTTTTTCTCACTCTGAAAACCGTTCACTATCCTGCACCAAACCCCATGGTGAAAACTGGCGTTTTTAGCTCACTTGGACACAGGGGCTGCTGGTCTACTGCTGCCTCGTGTGGTCGCTTTGTGCCACTGAAGTAAATCCGAACCAAGGATTTCAAACACAGAATTCACAAAATAACACATTAGAACTGAGTGATGGAGGCAGCAGTGGATCAACAACTGTGTGTCCCTGTGATGTTAAATCGCTGATTTTCTCTATGGGGTTTGGTGTGTGACAGTGAGAGGTTTTACAAACTTCACTTTCCTGTTGAGAGGTCTGTCCAGGTGTGAGATAAACAAACAGTGAACATTTTTTTTAATGATAATTTAGGATAATATTTTCGGATTATACAACAAGGTGACATAATCAGATTATTCAGGTAATCTGGTCTCTCTGTAAATCAATTGTTTCCCTTCAGTCGGAATTTGAGCGGCCTTGTTGAAGGGTTTGATCTGTGGAGGTGAAGCGCGCGGAGCGTCGTCTGTCTACCCACAATCCTTTGTGTGCTGCTGCTGCTGCTGTGGTTGGGAGTAACTGTAGATGTTTCAGATTATCCCGGGGTTTCTCACCTGAGATGAACTGAAGGTGAAAGATGAACGAGAACCACGGAGTTTAATGAACACATCCTCTCTCTCTCTCTCTCTCTCTCTCTCTCTCTCTCTCTAACCTTGTCTTACACACGCACACGCACACGCACAAACACACACACACACTATAACCGCCCTCCACATCGGATTAGAGTTGATGTTATGCTCTAGATAATCAGCGAAAGGGATTAGTGTCATCTCACCGACCTCACTAGATTAATCTGCTGCCACACACACACACACACACACACACACACACACACTGCATTCTAGATCACTGTGGTTTTTTCTGTGTGTGTGTGTGTGTGTGTGTGTGTTTCAATCAGACAGAAACAACAGAAACACTGACACTCAGTCACAGTGTGATTGTATCTTTCATGTGTGTACTCTGTGTGGTTATGCAGTCTGTGTGTGTGTGTGTGTGTGTGTGTGTAGCTGCAGGTGTGCGGCCATGTTACCCCCCCCACACACACACACACACCCTGCTCTAACTGTCACCTACATAGTAAATGAGCTCCTCACTGTTTGAGCCTGTAAGCACATTTCTCTCTCCTGTTATAAATAAACGATCTGATGCGGCTTCACTCTCCTTCTCATGCACAACAGTGTCGTTCCTGCAGCTTTCGGCGCCTTTTATTTGTTTAAAATAAAGTTAAAATAAATAAAAACCAAACATTTTGTTGATTTAAACCCAGTTGAGATCAGGTTTATTTTTTACCATTTAATAAAATCTACGTCAGCTTAAGTCTACAATGTCTCAACAATGTGTTTGACACTCTCTTCTAACAGGAAACTAACTTTATTCTTACTTTATAAACCGCTCACTCTCCCACACCAAACTCCATAGAGAGAACTGGCGATTTTACATCACAGCACACAGGCATTGTTGATCCACTGCTGCCTCCATCACTGAGTGCAAATGTGTTATTTAATGACTTCAGTGTTTCAAATCATTTATTTAGATTGACTTCAGTGACACAAAGTGACCACACGAGGCAGCAGTAGAGCAGCAGCTCCTGTGTCCGTGTGAGCTTAAATCGCTGATTTTCTCTATGGAGTTTGGTGTGAGAGAGTCAACGATTTATAAAGTGACACAAAGTTACATTTTCCTGTTGAAAATCACATCACAGACCCAAGACCATGTTGTGTAGACGCTTTCATCCAATGTCACATGTCACGCGAGCAGCACAGTTATAAATAAAAGCATGTGGTAAATAAAAACATCCTCCTCCTCCTCTTCCTCTTCTTCTTCTTCTTAGAGTTGAAATGCAGTGAGTCAGCCGTCTGTCTCACCTCTGCGTGACCTTATTAATGAGTGTTGAGCCACGAGGCTGGACTCCCTGTGTGCAGGTCACATCTGGACACTTTATATAGAAACATCTCTCTTTTTTCATCCTCTTCTCCCGTGATTTCTCTGAATTTCAGTCCTTCCTTTTCATTTTCTGGACACATCATCCTGTCATCCTGTCTTCCTCTTTCATCACTTCCCATTTTAACTCCCTTTATTCTCATTACTTTCTTTTCTTTTCTCATCCATGTAAAACCACCAGCCCCCCCCCCCCCTCGCCACCCCCCGTCTCCCTCTGTACCCCAGGAGCCCCTCACCTCAGCTGGGTGTGGTGCCAAGGTCGTCCCCCTGTCGCTGCGTGCTGAGTCTGGATCTTTGTGATCAGAATGTTTAAACCAAAACAAGCGAGAGAACGACACCGGATTTACATTCTCTCTCTCTCTCTCTCTCTGTCTCTCTGTCTCTCTCTCTCTCTCTCACTCTGGTGTGAAAGAGTGTGAAAGTCAAACGTTTTTTAATAAAAGTAATGACGACACAAACACTTGTTCGCTCAAGTCAAATGTATGAAAACCACAACGTTATGGTTCAGGCTGCAACAATTAATCAATTAATCAATTAATCCTGTGTAAACCAGGTTTTTCTGGGAGTGTTTTTGTATAATATAGCAGAGATCTTGTTTTAAATACACACGTGTGTGTATTTAAAACAAGATCTCTGGGGTTGTCATCTTAAAATCGACAGATTAATCAAATCTTTTCCTCAAATTATTTTTTACTAAGATAAATTTTGCATCATAAATACATATTTTATTGTGATTTGTATGGTTCCGTACACACACAAAAGCTTTTATTTTGAAATTCTGTGAAACATAATCACAAATACTGCTACAGTATATCATGGTGAAAATAATAATAATGCACTTATTGTAAGTCACTTTGGATAAAAGCGTCTGCTCAATGGTCATGTTACATGTAATGTAACATGTAATGACGACAACCGCATTGTCGTCATGACCTCGTTTTCCCCACGTTCACTTTCTGGTTTGTTGTTTGTGTTTATTTTTCACAGACATGACTAAACGATCAGGCATAAAATAAAAAAAAACAAAACTCTGTTAATATCAGTGTTGAAACTGAGCGGTGGTCATGTGACGTACAGCGTGTGTTAGTGCAGATGTACGTCACTGCTCGTATCTACAGACACTCTGTGTTTATACATAAAAACACTTCTCACTCATTCACTCGAGCTGGAGATCGAACCCACAACCCACTGTCCCACTAATCCACCGCTGCCGCCCACTGATTGTCGTCTACTATGTTGTGGAGTGTTTAGTGAAGAGTGTGTGCGTCTGTCTGTCTGTCTGTCTGTCTGTCTGTCTCCATGTTTTGTCATCCGTCCAGATGAGGTCTCTAGAGACTGAGCTTAGGTCATTCATGTTACACTGAGTGTGTGTGTGTGTGTGTGTGAATGTGTGTGTGTGTCCTTTATCTTTCTATCTCTGCATGTCTCTGCTGCTATGTGTGTGTGTGTGTGTGTGTGTGTGTGTGTGTGTGTGTGTGCAACTTCCCTCCCTCTCTCTGTTTATGTGTGTGTGTGTGTGTGTGACAGACTGTGAAATGGTGCGTAGTAGCACCTGGGCCCTTCAGTGTTGATTGATCGGCTTGGTCATGTGGAAGAGTCCCATCTGGCCAGCCACGCTACAGTGTGTGTGTGTGTGTGTGTGGCAGAGATAGAGAGTGCTTGTTTGTGTGTAAGAGGTGAGCGATTGTGTGTGTGTGTGTGTGTGTGTGTGAGAGAGAGAGAGAGAGAGGGAGATATAGAGATGTGCAGCATAAAACAGTATGTTTATCATGTGTGTGTGTGTGTGTGTCAGTAAAACTCACCTGTTTTTATTCAAACTCTTCTTTTCCTCTGATGAACGTCTCGTCGTAGTTAAAGGTGCGTTCCAGTTGTAGTCGGAAGTTGGAATTTCAGAGTTCAGGGAGGGGAGGGGAGGAGGGGGAGTTCCTTCAACTCACAATCCTTGACACTGTATTTCAAAATGGCCGCCACAGCTACGTCACATGCTAACGAGGTCCAACTTTTTAGGTTCTGAGCCGTGTGCATCAGAACCAGGTTTCCTCTGATCCAGTGTGTGTGTGTTCCAGGCTGGAAACGTCAGAAACATGTTGTATTAGTTATATTATATGTTTATATCTCACACATCGCTGTTCTCCACTGTTAGCTCGCTTTTTTGCCCCCTCGTTGGGCCTGTGTGAACAGTAAAGTATGAAAACCATGGCAACGAGAAGCTGGAGTAAAAGTCTGGAGGCTACTTTGGGCATTAGCATTGGTAAACATTAGCTCTCAAGCTAGCAACAGAAGATAGCTCCCCTTTAGTTCTTTTGGAGGCTAGATTGGGCGTTATCTATGACATTAGCAATAGTGAAAGTAACTAGCTTATCTTCAGTTGTTTTGGAGGCTAGTTTGGGCGTTATCTATGACTTTAGCGATAGTGAAAGTAACTAGCTTACCTTCAGTTGTTTTGGAGGCTAGATTGGGCGTTATCTATGACTTTAGCGATAGTGAAAGTAACTAGCTTACCTTCAGTTGTTTTGGAGGCTAGATTGGGCGTTATCTATGACTTTAGAAATAGTGAAAGTAACTAGCTTACCTTCAGTTGTTTTGGAGGCTAGATTGGGCGTTATCTATGACTTTAGCGATAGTGAAAGTAACTAGCTTACCTTCAGTTGTTTTGGAGGCTAGATTGGGCGTTATCTATGACTTTAGCGATAGTGAAAGTAACTAGCTTACCTTCAGTTGTTTTGGAGGCTAGTTTGGGCGTTATCTATGACTTTAGCGATAGTGAAAGTAACTAGCTTACCTTCAGTTGTTTTGGAGGCTAGATTGGGCGTTATCTATGACTTTAGACATAGTGAAAGTAACTAGCTTACCTTCAGTTGTTTTGGAGGCTAGTTTGGGCGTTATCTATGACTTTAGCGATAGTGAAAGTAACTAGCTTACCTTCAGTTGTTTTGGAGGCTAGATTGGGCGTTATCTATGACTTTAGAAATAGTGAAAGTAACTAGCTTATCTTCAGTTGTTTTGGAGGCTAGTTTGGGCGTTATCTATGACACTAGCGATAGTGAAAGTAACTAGCTTACCTTCAGTTGTTTTGGAGGATAGTTTGGGCGTTATCTATGACTTTAGCGATAGTGAAAGTAACTAGCTTACCTTCAGTTGTTTTGGAGGCTAGTTTGGGCGTTATCTATGACTTTAGAAATAGTGAAAGTAACTAGCTTACCTTCAGTTGTTTTGGAGGCTAGTTTGGGCGTTATCAATGACTTTAGCAATAGTGAAAGTAACTAGCTTACCTTCAGTTCTTTTGGAGGCTAGTTTGGGCATTATCTATGACATTAGCAATAGTGAAAGTAACTATCTTACCTTCAGTTGTTTTGGAGGCTAGTTTGGGCATTATCTATGACATTAGCAATAGTGAAAGTAACTAGCTTACCTTCAGTTCTTCCTGCTAATTGGACAAACCTCGTTTAACGTCACATGTGATGGCGCCTGTTCATGTACAAAGTGTGACTACTTCCTGTCTAAACCAGTTACGGCCAGTTCAGGGATTTTATAGAAAATAATGTAATATTGTGTTTTTAGTCGTTATTTCTCCTTCTTTAGTGACTTCTTATAAAATAAAATATATGAAATAGAATACATTTCTTCATACACAACAGCCAATCTTGACCTTCCACCACTGTTGTGTTATATTAGCCATAACAGGAAGTAGTGTTTTACGGTAACTGTTTTAGGTTTTATAACAAGGTAGCATGCGTCTGCCTTGTTAGCATTGTGATTTTTCAAACTGATCTTTATTGACAAGTATCAGTATGCAGGACGGCCTGCAGGGGGCGACAGGCTGTATCATGTGTTGTGGTTTTTCACGTGCTAAGCTAACGCTGCCCACAAAGCTGAGGACTGAGTCCATGTCTTACATCACCTGAATGTCCTGAAGTGTCCACATGTCTCCCTCTGTCCGTCACTAACCTGCAAAGAGAAACAATGAAGAATTTAACAAAATCCTCCTCCAAAAAAAGAAAGACGCCACTAACGAACCCCCCCTCACTTGGCTTAATGAATGCCAGACTTAATTAGAGCACCATGATGTCAGAGGCATTAATTATCAGTTGGCTTCGTTTCAGAAAACACACACTGTCTGTCTTTCTGTCTCTCTCTCTCTCTCTACCCGTCTACTTTTTATTCAGCATCTGCTTTTTTTTGCCGTTGTCGTCGTTTTCTTTGTCTGACTCTTATTGAAGGGAAATATGTCTTCCAAAGAGACACAACGTGCCCTAAAAATGTCCTTAATGGACGTGTCCGATACAAATTCACATGCACATTTAATCACGTACATTTTTAAAGGTGCATTCATGGTGTTTTTAACCACTAGGAGGCAGCAGAGCAAAGTGAAAACAACATATAAGGCCACAGACACAGTATATAGACAAAACTATCTTGACTGCCCCCGGTGGCGATCGATCATAAACCCCACCCCCGTCTATGTTAGTTAAAAAACTAAGTTAGAAAACTCAAAATACAAAAAAATTATAATTTTTTTCCACGTTTTTATAAAAAAACAACAACATTCTGATTGGTTGTTTGATGGTTTTGATTGACAGCTGAGACTGGCTTGTGATTGGTCGAGCAGGCGTCATCAACACTCACCTCATCATGTGATGTCATCAGCACAAGATGATATTAACAGTTTTTATAACACAACAGCGGGAGGAAGTGGCGACGCGTCATCAATCTTTATGAACAGGTTTAAAGGTCAACCTCACAGTAAACATGCAAAAAAACAACAACGACAGGACTGAACAAATGTAGTGTTTATTTCACTCTCCTGCACCAAACCCCATGGAGAAAACCAGCGATTTTAGCTCACAGGGACTTTTAAAAGTGTTATTTTGTGTATAAAATCGTTCATTTTGATTCATAAAGTGACCACAAGAGGCAGCACTAGACACTTGCTCCTGTGTAACCCGTGAGCTTAAATCGCTGAGTTTCCAGTTAGAAAAGGCTCCATAACAGTGAGATAATATTCCTAAAGACCTAATGAAGGTATGTTATAATTATATTATGTAGAGGAGAGTGAACGGCAGTGACACACACACACACACACACACACACACACAGAGAGAGAGAGAGAAAAGTGTATGTTGTGTAAATTGAAAAGTAAAGTTTTGGGATCCCTGTCCATTTTTTTGATCGGAGTATTTTCTGATAGCTAATTAGGCATGGAGCGCCCGCCATCGACAGCTGCATTCATCATCATAAAACGTAATAATTAATGACATTCCAACAAAGAAAAATATGCAAATGAGCTCCCCCTCATTAGCATTTTCATATTCAGCTCCCATAATGCTTTTGCTGACAAGGTTGTAATTAATGAAAATTCATGTCTCTTAGCCGGGGTCTAGATTGGATCGCATTCATTCCCCGCAATCCCCCAAACGAGAGAGAGAGAGAGAGAGAGGGAGAGAGGGAGAGAGGGAGGGAGAGAGGGAGGGAGAGAGAGGGAGAGAGAAACACATGACGGGGATCACTGCCAAGTTTTTAGGGAGACGAGCAGGAGGGGCGAGAGACAGAGAGAGAGAGAGAGAGAAAGTGAAACAAGAGTGGAGTTAGAGAGAGAGAGAGGGAATGGATGGAGGGAAGGCAGATGGCGAGAGAGATAAAAGGAAGACGGGTAGTGAGAGAGAGACAGATAAAGTGAGAGAGAGAGAGACAGGTAAAGAGACAAAGGATTTGAGCTGTGAGACGACTGCAAACTCAAGTTTGTGTCACTTTTTTTTTCTCCCGCACCAAAGTCCACAGAGAAAATCATGGTTTTTACCTCACACAGACACAGGAGCTGCTGCTGCTGATGATGCTGCTGCTGATGCTGCTGCTGATGCTGCTGCTGATGCTGCTGCTGATGCTGCTGATGCTGCTGCTGATGCTGCTGCTGCTGATGCTGCTGATGCTCCCCTGTCGCTTAGGTCGATCTGAACAAAAGATTTAGAACGCCAAAGTCACAAAATAATACATAGAAATAAAACATTTTTAAGTCACTGATGTAGGCAGCAGTGGATCGTCAGCTTCTGTCCCTGTGAGCTAAAAACACTGATTTTCTCTATGGACTTTGGTGCAGGAGAGAGAGAGAGAGACAGTGAGAGACAGTGAGAGACAGTGAGAGAGAGAGAGTTGTTTAGAAAGTGACAAACACTGGTGGATAAAGTGAGTCTCAGAGTGGACGTCACAGACTGAAGCTGCTGTCACTGAGTTTGTCAGACACGTGGTTTTGTTGTTTTTGCTGAATCTCAGTTTATTTGTCTGACGTTATCTCGCAGAACTTTTGTCCAATCAGGAGCCAGGACTCGAAAAAGAGGCGGTCCTCACTGCTCGTGTTTATCAGGTGACATAGGGAGGAGGAAGCTAATGACAGCAACGACAGGAAGTTAGCTTAAAGTTAGCTAAAAGACCAGATTACTGACAGCATCTTTAATTTTCTGTATCGGGCCTGTGTGTGTGTGTGTCTTTGTGTGTGTGTGTCTTTGTGTGTGTGTCTGTGTGTGTGTGTGTGTGTGTCTTTGTGAGGACATTCTGATCCACTCAACTTTTAAGGGGCTCTTTGGCTTTTTAAGGATCAAGACTTGGTTTTAGGTTAAAGGTTAAGGTTAGCCACTTAGTTGTGATGGTTAAGGTTAAGGTGAAGGAGGTTAGGGAATGCATTATGTGTGTGAGTGTCCTCATTTCTAATGCTGCACAAACATGTGTGTGTGTGTGTGTGTGTATCAGATCAGTAAGTGTTGTTTATTTTATGTCAGAAAATCTTAAACCCCAGAAAAGAAGAAAACACGTCTGTAAAGTAAACACTGACAGTTTATTGTAGAACACAAACACAGAGTTTTGGTGACGAATCTACACAAAGCAAAATCACTCTGCAACGATGCTGGAATACTGATATACTCTGTGTGTGTCTCTGTGTGTGTCTGTGTGTGTGTCTGTGTGTGTGTGTGTGCGTGTGTGTGTGTGAAGTGCTGGCACGAGATAGTAGTTGCCCCCTGGGCTTTGCCAACGTGGCACTGCCCCCTCTGCTCAGCAGCAGCAGCAGCAGCAGCAGCAGCAGCAGCAGCAGCAGCAGAGGGGCACAGTCTCTGCCTTTGTTGTCAAAGTGTGTGTGTGTGTGTGTGTGTGTGTGTGTGTGTGTGTTGTCTTGGACATGGACTGGTCACGTCATGTGTTGATGTCAAATATTCAGATTTAAGTCTTTCTCTCTTTCTTACTGTATCAGTTTGGCTGAAGTGTTTTTGTCATCACAGTGTGTGTGTGTGTGTGTGTTCTGATCTTGTCAGGACCAGTAAGTCCTCATGGAGACCAAAAACCTGGTCCTAATGAGGCAGAAGCTCATGTCTGAGGAACTAAAGTTTAGGACTTTTGACTGGTGGTTATAGTTAAGGGTAGTGATGATGGTGTGTGTGTGCGTGAGAGTGTGTGTGTGTGTGTGTGAGTGTGTAGGTGCTCTCTCTCTCTCTCTCTCTCTCTCTCTCTCTCTGTGGTTTTGTCTAAACTGAACAAGTCTGTTTTGTCTGAACAGATGTTTCCTGTGGAGGATTTGAGGTAACAGCCTTGTGTGTGTGTGTGTGTGTGTGTGTGTGTGTGTGTGTGTACAGTTATGTATGTACAGCATTTTTTTTTTTTATAAATCACACGTATCTATATATGAATAAACAAAAAAATGTAAAATCCCATCCTTGCAACAGCTTATATCCTGAACTCAGACCTTTATTTTGAAAAAAACTATATTTAAAGAAATGTATGATTTGATATATCATTATTATTATTATTATTATTATTATTATTTTTATTATATGTGTATATTTCTATTCAGAGTTTCCGTCTGTCTAACAATATTTACATATTTTCATTCGTTTATAACATGATTTTTTTCAATGTCGGACATTTTTTAGAAGCTTGAACTGAAACACAGTCCTAGTGATTTAAAAAAGATAAGAGCATTTAAATAACTCCTCCTTTTTAAAATTGTCTTTCTGTTCATTCTAACTCTGCTCATCCTTCTCATTCATTCTGGCCTATCCCTCCCTCCCTCCCTCCCTCCCTCTCTCTCTCTCTCTCTCCCTCCCTCTCTCTCTCTCCCTCTCTCTCTCTCTGTACCATATGGTGCACCATGGTACATTTAGCTTGTCAGTGATAATGGATGGCCATGGAAGCCCAGTTTTGCTTTAAGCGCTAACTTGCTGCTTACTCTCTGTGTGTGTGTGTGTGTGTGTGTGTGTGTGTGAGTGGGATGGGGGATCATGAAGCACAACATGCACTCTTCACACACACACACACACACACACACACACACACATACTCATTGGTCAGTTTACATCAGGGTTTTTTTTTTCACGTCCAGAGCTCAAACTTATGACTATTTTCATAACTGGTTCTTAAATCTTAATTTTGATTATAAATGCAAAGAGAAATATTGAAAACATAAAACACATTTTAAAACGTCTACTCTCAAATGTTCTGCTACAGAAGACGATCAGGGCCACATATGAATGAATGAATGTTTGTGGAAACAAAATTAAATAAAATTCAAACAGTCAGAATTCTGAGAAAAAGTTGGAATTCTCAGAAAAAAGTTGGAATTCTGGAAAGGGAAGTTGGAAACTCAGAGAAAGTCGGAATTCTCAGAGAAAAAAGTGGAACATTTTCAGGAAAAAGTCAGAATTCTGAGAAAGAAGTCGGAATCTCAGAAAAAGTCGTATTTCTTACAAAAAAGTTGGATTTTTGGGAAACAGTTGGAATTATGAGGGGGGAAGTCGGAATACCGAGAATAAAAGTTTAAATTTTACGAAGAAGTCGGAATTCTGAGGAAAAATTGATGGAATCTTTCAGGAAAAAGTCGGGGTTCTGACAAAATAGTTGGAATACTGAGGAAAAAACAGTCCGCATTAAAAAAGTTTAATCTAAATTTAATCTAAAGCTGATTTCTATATATTTTTCACATTGATTTCTGCTGTTTGGTTAAACCTGACATGAGGATCATAAAATAATATGTAGTTCTATATATAAAACAAACGTAATGTGTTTAGTTTTGTGTCCGTGTCGTTTATGTGATCAAATCTGATACCTGAGTGTAGATTATTTAATCCTTGTGATGAAGAGTGACCCTCAGCACTGTCACTGTCCACCACTGTCTTCATGTCCAGACCGTTGGTCGGTTGCCATGGCAGCAACAGCAGATGAGGATAAAGTGGTAGTTTTTTTCCCTCTTTTTTTCCCACGCTTCCATGTTGGTGCCGTGTGAACAGAGGGGGCGGAGCCTCTGCTGGCACACACTGAATGAAAAGTGATCGGACAAAGAAGTGGGAAAAACCTCACCGTTTGTGTTAAACTGCCCCCAAATCTGTTCACACACGAGCTCCGCCCACTGAGCCGGGTCAGCTGACACAAAAAACGATATCGTATCTACGACATCTTATGTCATTCGTTCATCACATACTGGTCCTTTAATGTCTTTGCGATTTAGTTTTGCTTGTTATTTTTCTACGTGATAAAAGCTGCTAAACGACTTACCTCGTTAGAAACAGGCTAATAAGATGTTTGTATTTTTGTAATATGATGCGGATATTTTCACTATTATAATATTTCATAGCTTTTATTTTTTTCCGACAAAGTTTAGCACAGGATGTTTTCACAGCTAAGCGGATTGCGTGATGTTTACGAATAAATTGCGACTTTTCTACAGAAAGTTTCCAACAGAAATCCCCAAAATCGACCCTAAAATGGCTAATGTGCTAATTGTTGGTTAGCTTTTTTTGATGTGTTTTCTTTTCTCCTTAATATTTATTCATTTTCCCCTTAAGGTTCAGTGTATGATAATTAGTGACATCTAGTGGCGAGAGTGCAGATTGCAACAACAATCTGATTGCAAACTCTTCCCATCAACTTTCTGCCTTTATCGGGAAACTACGGTGGCCATCAGAGACCAGAAAGGTGCTTGTTCTTCTTTGTTAGCATAATTAGCTTTGTTTTGACGCCTGAAACGTGGCGTCACAAAATGGCGGCCATATAAAAGGCTGAATCTAAGGCTACGAAAACCATAATTTTTTTTATTTTAAAGTGATTATTGGCTAATACGAAGATACTTGTCAGTCGTATATTACATTTTAACGTATAAACACACCGGACTTTTGCAGTTTTTCTGCTTTATTTCGTCGCCGTCGATGCTTTTTGCGACAGAAACAGGTGACATGTCCTCCCCTCCTCCGTCCTCCGTCCCTTTCTTCTGCTGTCCGTCCTCTCGTCCCCCCTCGCAGTGTGATGTCAGGTGTGCGATGGAGCAGCGTGTGGGAGCAGATATGTCATTATTCCTCAGCCAGGTGGCTGCGCTGACATCACACAGAGCAGATCAGTGCATGTGAATCCTCCTCCTCCTCCTCATCGTCCTCCTCCTCCTCCTCCTCCTCCCAGAACCTGCAGCTTTAGGGTTTTTCTCGACATATTATCGTTCCGTCCAGGTGTTTGAATGCTGTATTTGTGTCTTAAATACAGGGATTAAGTTGAGAGGACGAGGGTTGTCAGTGACGGGGAGGAGGACGTGGGCTCCAAATGTTGGACTCGATCTCATAAAGAGACAGTTGAGGTGTTTAAAATGGCAGATTAGAGATTAAATCGACATCCGCTTCAGTCTGCGATGACTTTAGATTACGTTTCACTGCTTTGTCCTCGCTGTTACTCACTTTCCAGCAAGAAAGTGAAGTTTATGTGAATGTGAATTTATGAGAAAATTCTTTTTTCTCACACGAGTTACAACATCAGACTTTTCCACCAGGAATGTGACATTTGTGTCACTTTGTCAACTCTCCTGCACCAAACCCCATAGAGAAAAGCAGCGATTTTAGGAGTTGTTAATCCACTGCTGCCTCCATCAGTGAGTTTACATGTGTTATTGTTGTGACTTCTGCATTTAAAATGACTCAAATGTAGTAAACGATGCAGCAGCAGAGCAGCAGTCGACCAGCAGCTCCCATGTTCTCCCATGTTTTTCTCCATGGACTTTGGTGCAGACAAAAAAGAGAAGTTTCCAAACTTGAGTTTCCTGCTGGAAAACGCTGCCTCCCTTCAAAATAAAGTATTGTTAAGATATCGCAGACAGAGGCTGGTGTTGATTTAACGAGCAGCGTCTGATGGCTCAGGGTTCCCATGACGTTATTCCATCTCTCGATTACTGACAGATTTTCTGTTTACGTTGGATCGTCTGTCGCTTTAGGCAGAAACAATCGCCGCTTATCTTTTTCTTCTCCAGTCGCAGACTCTCAGTGACACAAGACAGAAGCGGAAATTATACCTAATATTTTACAATAAAAGCTTTTATATGCAATTAAAAATAAAGAGAGATAAAATAGAAGAAAGGTCAGGGGGGAAAAAAAGGAGAATTATTTATTTCAAAAGAGTGAGAGAGAAAGAATCACACAGAGAGAGAGAGAGAGAGAGAGAGAGAAACAGCCGTGACAGTGACGGCAGAAAATCAAGAGTGTGATGCTGAACTCCAGGATCCTCTGACCTCATGACCCCTGCAGTCTGACAGCACCTGACCCATCATCTGTCTCTGCGGGGTCTCTTCCTCCTCCTCTTCCTCCTCCTCCCACAGGAGAGACAGAGACAGAAACACACCTTTGTACCTGCAAAAAAAAATTCAAATTGGTTATTAAAGCATCACATAACTGCATAAAAGTCATTAAAAAATCTATATTTTTTAAGCTCCATTATCTCTGTTAGAGGTTAAAAAAAAAGAATATAGATTTAAGACATCGTTGATGACACTGTTTTGTCTTTAGTGTCCATTGGGAGCACCTTATGAGACAATGACTCTACTTCTTCACTTCTGCTCTCACTCACACCAAACGCCAGAGAGAAAATGGTCGATTTTTACATCACAGCTCACAGGAGCTGTTGATCCACTGCCGCCTCCATCAGTGAGTTCACATGTGTTGTTTTGTGACATCGGCATTTAAAAATCCGGTGTTCTGATTTAAATAAGTGACACAATAAGTCACAAACTGATGTAATGAGGCAGCAGTGGATCAGCAGCTCCTGTGTCCACGAGAGCTAAAAACGCTGATTTTCTCTATGGAGTTTGGTGCGGGAGAGTGAAAATGTTGGAAAATGAACTTTTCTTTTGTAAACGTGTGTTTAATGAAGCAGCACACACAGTGTCAGTGTTAGATTATTCTCATAATCTATTGATTTGTTACCAAATGTTTCCCAAACCTCAAAACAACGTTTCCTTGTTAAATGGAGCAAAGAAATTAGAAAACAAAAGAATGGATTATGTGTTTTGTGGTTCATGTTGACATTTTCATAAACATAACATCATATAAGGCCTTTAAAAGTGTGTAAAATGATGTTTATAATCATGTACTGGATGAAAAACCACTGACATTGATGTGTTTCAGTGATAAAAACGAGGTGTGAAACATTCGCCGCCATCACGGCCTTCTTTCCCGTGTGACTCGTGGAAACCACGTCCATATTGTGCTGCTAATTCACATTTTCACACCTTTTCTCTCTTTGTCTAAAACCCCCTGAAGAACCAGAGTGAACGTGTTAAATCCACGTCTGAATAAAACAAACCTTTGTCTTTTTTGAAGTTTTTAACGTAATCCTGAGCGTTTTACGACTGATTCTCCTCGTGTTATAATTGGAGACGTTGTTTGTTTGTTTTTGGGCTCGCTGCCTCGTGGATGTGACTCCAGATGCTTTTGTGTCCGAGGTATTTGTGAGGAAAACGCTGCCCGAAAATCCTTAAGACAAAGACAGAAGGAGAGAGAGAGGAAACACAACAACATAAAACCCTGGAAGGAATCAAATCCTGCTCCCGAATTCTCATTCAGCAACATTTCTGAACGGAGGGATGACGCAGGGACGTTAAACTGAGACAAAGTGGCGTCCAACCTCACGCCGCTGCTCAGGTGCCACGGTTTTTACATTTCAGCGAAATAAAAACTCACGTTTGCCAAAAAACCCGAGTCAGACCCGACCAAAGTAAACGCCGCCACCATGGAGCGAGAGAAGAGGGAGAGAAAAAGAAGAGGGAGAGAGGGAGAGAGGGAGAGAGAGAGGGAGAGGGGGAAGATTTGGGGCTGTAATGCCAGCCTTATGCGTCTTTTAGTCGTTTCCGCCGTCGGGGTTTGGCAGCGGCTCGCTCGCTGTCAGCCAGCCAACAAAAGTCTGCAGTGCCTGCCGCATTTTCAGCTTTGTCTCAGACACACACACACACACACACACACACACACACACACACACTCACAACATAAGCACACGCCGCCGTCACCACCGCGCGCGCACACACACACACGCTCACTTGCTCGCTAACGGCCAGTTGGCGCCATTTTTGTTCTCGACGAAAACGAAGCGACGAGAAACAAAATGTTTAAAGGAAAATTTTAAAAAAGCAAAATTTATTTGGAAAAATAGAAAAAAAAACGGGATTTTTTTTGCCACAGTTTTAGCATTTTGACGTGGTGACGGCGCGAGGGTTCAGCGGCGGCGTTTGTGGCCTCGTTGTCGTTTGTCCATTGATTCTGTGAAGGAGGAGGTGTGTGTGTGTGTGTTGGTTTGTTCTTTGGGTCTCATTCACATGAACCGGGCACCAAGTGTCATGGCTGCCAACACACACACACACACACACACACACACACACACACAGTTGTAGAATAATTTAGGCCTCACTTTGTTTTCTTGCATCATCGTCACATGACTTCACTTTAATGGAACAAATGCAGTAACATGTGTTCAATATGTGTCTGCTTTTGTTTTATTTTTCTGTATTTTAGTCGTTTTATGTGTTTATTGTTTTATTTTGGCTGTTTTTTTTCGTGTACTTTTGTTGCATTTTTCTTTATTTTTGCTGTGTTTTTGCTGTTTCTTTGTTTATTTTTGCTCTGTGTTTTTGTGTATGTCTATTAATGAATGGTCATTGTTATTATGACAGCACAAAAATTCACTTTTTCTATATGCATTTTAATTTTTCAGTCCATAAACACAGAAGTGGAGAGTTGCCAGTTAGAATCTCGACAGGTCACAGGCCGGGGAACCTCTGAGCAAAGGATCTAATCCCCATTGATTGGGTTAATTGGACACTCTAAACTGTGTGTGTGTGTGTGTGTGTGTGTGTGTGTGTGTGTGTGTGTGTTGGACTGGAGCCTGGATAAATGAGAGATGATAAATGTGACGGTCGAGTCAGGAAGTGAAGAATGTGCCAAACAAAAATATGCAGGTGATTCACTGCAGCGCCCCCTACAGAGAGAAGCTGAGAGAAAACAACACACTCCTCAGTGAGTCACATGACCAGTCAACTGTTGGACAGTTTAACAGAGATTAACAGATTAACAGACGCTGGTTACATTTAAAGATAATCAATACATTTATTTTAGTGAGGACAAAGACACAGAGACTCAGGCCTGCCAGATCAGATTAACACTTAATCTGATCTAATCTACACCAGATTAAGTCTGTGACGTTTTAAGATTATTTTAAGAACATTTTAATGTTTAAATATTACAACATTTAAAAACATGTTAGAAACACAAATAATAACTTTTTATTTACTGTCAAAATTCATAATGTAATTATTGATATTGATGCTGAAACTGGATGATTTAAACTCAGATTACAAGAGAATATAATGAGGACAATCTTAGATTATCTTAAATGATCTTCTCTTATCTTAAATGATCTTCTCTTGTCGTACATCTTATTTTATATTATCTTACCTCAAATTGTCCTGTTTTATCTTATCATATCTTAGATTATTTTATGTTAAAGTGTCTTGGATTATTTTAAGAAACTTTATTGTCCTTTGTACCAAAACAGGTCGACAAAAAGAGAACACACTTCTACACACGTATGTGAATAAATAAGGTATTTTTTCCCAGTTAAAACACTGGTTATAATCTATAACAGACTTTGATCCACATACATGATCAAAAACATCGTTGTTATTATTATTATTATTATTATTATTATCATTATTATTATTTTTGTTGTTGTATGAAAGTAAACAGAGTTGTCGGATGATGAAGTCGCTCTCTGTCGTCGCTCGTATACGTTCGCTCATTCTTCATCTGCTGTTTGATGTATTCACTCGCTTCACTGCCAAGAAATCAATGCCTGCTGGGAGTTTTTGGGATGGGGGGGTGAGGAGGGGGTGAGGAGAGGGGGGGACAGTTACTCATCGACTGTCGTCTGTTAAATTAACAGACGGCGAGAGAGAGGGTTACGCTTTACACGTGAAGACAACGGAGTGAATAAATATATAGATTATTTCATATTCTCTCTCTCTCTGTGAGTGTGTGTGTGTGTGTGTGTGTGTGTGTGTGTGTGTGTGTGTGTGTGTGTGTGTCACCACACATGCAGCACCTTTAAGACTTTGTAGAAACTTCTGGACCGGTGCCCAGTGGTGTCATGGAAACGCTTGAATCACTCAGAGTGATTCATGTCTGCACGGTCCAACCCTCCCCCATCACACACACACACACACACACACACACACACACACACACACACAGCGTGCAGGAAGAGGCAGAGGGAGTTTAACCCGTCTTCTATCCATCTTTCCTCCCCCCGTCTCCCTCCTCTCGCCGTCTTTCTTCGCTCTCATCGTCTCACCATCCTCGTCAAATCGCACTATTAGTCACATAGTTTATGAAAATGGAGTCATTATATGGATGTCAGAGGAGATCTCGTCTTTGCACACTTTCCTTTTCACACACACGCGCGTTGACGTGTCCCTGAAAGCAACGTCAACACTTGTCAAACATCTTCATCTCCTTCCTTTCTCTCTTTCTCTTTTCTTTTAAATCCTCCCTGAAGCCATCATCACTGACTGACATCAAAATAACGCTGACACCTTCATTCCCATTGTTTTCCTGATTTATTGATTCATATTTGGTCCAGAACTGCAAATAAACTGGAATTAATCCACATTTAAAGAAGCTTAAATCACACAAACACCGTCCCAATCATGTCATTTATTAGATTAACAAAGCATTAATGCGTCTAATGTGACGGATAAACCGAGATACAGAGATTTTCATTAACCATGCGAACATAAAAAGTCCAAAACCAGATTCCAGATTGATATCTTACATTAAATAGTTTTGTTCTAATAAATAAAACAAGCATAAAAACAGTTTTATTATTAATTAACAAATTGTTATCAATGGCTGAAATGCTTAAATTAAGCGACTCATTTCACAATAAAAGCCTCTCAGAGTCAATACAATATGCAAATGTGTCAAATTTATCCACATTTATTGGTGAAATTTCATGTTACAGCTTAATATCACTCACACTCATCCTTCTCTGACGCGCGTGTTTCGTTTGAATCACACAAACATAGTAAATGAGATCTATCTCATGTTGTTTGTGTCGAACGCCTGAAATTTGAAATGAGCCGAGAAATAGCCAGTTTTCTGACCCCGTCTCTATTTCTGCCCGTGTCTCTGAGGAAACCCCCGCCGTGACATTTTCCTCCCAGACGATGAACCTAAATAGACTCATTGGAAGAGAGAGAAGGACCCCCAGATGAAGCGGCGCTTGTTAGAGCGACTGTGTGCCCAAGTACAAAAGGTGGAGGAGGGGAGGTCAACCCACTCCGCTGTGTCAAGCCCATAGTGAAGTCAGCGAGGCACGACGTAAAGCAGCTCGCGTGGAGGATATTTTAAACATTTATCTCACTTTCATTCAGCCTTCAACATCAGGAAACTCAAAACTTAAATAAATCACTCTCTGCACTAAAGTCCATAGAGAAAATCAGCTATTTTAGCTCTCAGCGACAAGTTTGAGTCACTTATTTAAGACTGAACAAAGATTTTCAAACACAGAATTGACAAAATAAGACATTTGAAGTTGCTGATGGAGGCAGCAGTGGATCAACAACTCCTGTGTGCTGTGATGTGAAAATGGTTTGGTGTGGAGGAATGAGTCTTAAGATAACATGGAGTCCAGATACTACTACTACTTTAATCTTTTACTTTCTATAAAAGCTAGAACATGACACGTCATCTTTAGACAATAATTTCTAACTAACTAGTGTTAACGTTATCATAAACTCACTGACTCCTCAAAACCTGGCCAGTACTTCATATTTTTCTTCTAATCTTTGTTTACAACGAGAATTCTAGCCTTCGTTTATGTTTTTATCCAAGAAACAACTCAGTGTGAACATGACATGACTTCTTTAGCTTTCAACTTGCTAGCTCCTCTAACTTCTAACGAACTAGCATAAACATTACCATAACCTCACTAACTCCTTAAAACCTGGCCGGTATTTATTTTTTTCCTTCTAATCTTTGTTTACAACCAGAATTATTGCCGTCATTTACATTGTTAGTCGAGAACACAACTCGTCATCTTTAGATTTGAACTTGCTAGCTAACTTGCCAATAACTCCATGAAGTTAACATAAAATAACTTCACTAACTCCTCAAAACATGGCTGGTTCCATTTTTCTTTTGATATTTGTTTTCATACAGAATTAGTGCTGTCATGTAAGTTTAACATAATAAAAAAGTCAGAACATGACATCTTTAGATATCAACTTGCTAGCTAGCTTGCCTCTAAAGTCAAGAGTTAGCATTAGCATAACCTCACTAACTCTTTTTTCTTTTGGTCTTCATTTACGTTCGGAATTATATTCATGACAACAACTCGGTCAGAACATGACATGACATCTTCAGATAGCAACTCGCTCGCTAACTTGCTGTTAACGTCTAACTAACTAGTGTTACGATAACCTCACTAACTCCTCAGAACCTGTCTGGTTGATATTTGGTTATGTCCAGATTTATTTTTGTGTAAAAATGTCGGGTAGTGATTGTAATATTCAACATTTAGCCTCAACATTAAACCTGGGAACTGTTTCTAATGTCGTATTTGCTAAATCTGTGTGTTTTCCACAGTCAGTGCATAAAACTAAATATTTGAAACGATATAAAGTAGGTTTTAAGTCACATTTTTCAAAGCAAACTCAAACAATTTATCATCCTGCTGCAACATTAGGAGCAATTTCCAGCTAATTATTTATACAGATGATTTTCTGTTCCCTAAATTACCCCAAAAACATTAATGTCTTTTTCTTTATTATTTGGCTGGATTTTTTTAAAGTGATTTTGACAAAGAAAAAGCAGAACGAGGCCAATTACTAATGTTTTCCGCGACAGAAAATGTCCATATTTCCTCTCATATTAGTTTGATTTGCTGGTTTATTTATGACTAACATAGATCACTGCTCTCTCTCATATGCTGGACAAAAGAAAATTCAATCATGTTTCATAATTGAGACAAAAATGAGAGCGTTCAAATGTCTCTCTTAAAGGAATAATCCACTTTGGTTTGTTTGTTTTTTTTAAAGTAGAACATAAAACTGTATCTTGATCTTTTTAAAAATCACTATTTTCTGTTCCCAAGTTGTGTGTGGGTGTGTTTACACATTTATTCATTATATGTACAAATACACTGCAAATACACAAGTGAGTTTATTTTTATTGATACGTTATAATATTACAATTCAACCAAAAAACAAGTAAAATATTTAGGCAAATAATATGACAGTTAAGAAACATATCCTATATATTTATTGTTTAGATGCAGTAATAGAGTGATGTAAATTAAATAATGTGTAGCTCTCTGGGAAAAAACATACAAATACACAGAATATTGACACAAAATAAATCAATAAATAAAATACACATTTCACAAATTTACAAATGTAGATTCTGATTAATGACAGTAAAACATGGAATTGTAACAATATTACGGTACAATTTAACTACAATCTTTAAATTTGACTTTATGTATGGTGTATAATGAGCATTTTTTTTAAAGTTGGACATTATTTCTTTTTTATAAAAAAGAAAAGAAAAACAGAAATTATCATTAAATTAAGGATAAAAGAAAAAAGCATTTAAAAAAGATAATTGACATACATTTTTACTATTAGTAGACAATTATAAGAGATTAAAATCTGATTACAGGTCTTTAAATCCTCAGTGTGTGTGTGTGTGTGTTATTTTTTCTTTAATTTAGAGATGTGTGTGTGAGGAGACAGAACTCCTGTAAATGTTGGCGTTTGTCCATTTTTCAGGGACTCGTCCACACAGATGGACGGAGTCATGTGGAGACAGAGAGAGAGAGAGAGACAGAGACAGAGACAGAGAGAGAGAGAGAGAGAGAGAGAGACAGAGACAGAGAGAGAGAGACAGAGAGAGAGAGAGAGAGAGAGAGACAGAGACAGAGAGAGAGAGACAGAGAGTGGAGCGGCGGATCGATCACTTCCGTGCATGTGAACGTCGTCACGGAGAAGTCGTGTTTGTGTTTGTGTTTGTGTTTAAAAACAGAAGCTTCACCTCGTCACGTTTCTCTTTCCTCGTCAGCGCTTTGATAGAAAGATTCTTCCAACAAAGGACGTCTGTGAATGAATGAGTGAATGAATGAATGAAAGGTTCCTTGAATGAAGTGAAATCTCCTGTTAAACCAGTATGAATCGACTTCAAATGAACAAATTAGGGCTGACAGTAACAATTATTTTTCATATGTGTTTCATGTTTCTTTCATAAAATCAAAAGTTATTACATTTCTCGGCAAAAATACTGAACATATTAATTTAAACTGATTAATTGATGGTCAGACATAATTGAATTATTGATTAATAATCAAACTAATTTAAAAGAATACATATACGTTGGACACAATGACTGGATGAATCGGTGAGATCTGATTTAATTCAGCTCCAATTGTAATATTTAATATGATATTTTACAAGTTTGTGAGGCTGAGACATGAAAAACTGGCTTTAAATAAATTAAACTTGTAAACAATTTGTTAAATAACTGTGTTTAATCATCTTTTTTACATTCATTCATTTGACACATTTCAAAAAAAACATTTATCGACTATTAATAATAACAGCATGTAGCCTGTATTTTTAATCAAAACATTTCAGTTTTAACTGATAAGAAATGCAGATTTTTTTAGATTTTATACAGAATGCAGAGACGTGTGTGTGTTTATTATTGTATTTTTCAGGAAACTTATGGATAAAAACCAAATTGAGGAAGAGCAAAGACAACGGGCTCCGCCCTTTTCCAAAATAAAAGCATATACGTACTGTTATATTAATTTAAAGGCTTATTTTAATTCATTTATATCATGAAATCTGTGTGTGTTCTTGTATTTGTAGATACAAGAGGACCTCTCTTTTTTCTGTCATAAACACTGACCTTGTCAGGACCAGTAAGTCCTGAGTGGATGCAGTGTCCTGAGAAGAACAGCAGTACAAACACACACACGGCCGAGTGTGTGTGTGTGTCTTTGTGTTCGTGCCAAACCAGTCCAGCTGGCATCAGCCGAGGCCTCTGTGTTCACACACACACGCGCACACACACACACGCATACACAGACACACACAGGCACACGGCTGTAATTATCAGCCTCTTCTGCATCGACTACCATGTTGGCTTGTATTCAGCGTGCGTCTATAGTCGCCTGATTCAGACCCTTCACCGCGTACGTACAGCGCTTTCGTTCTCCCGCTCGCTGTGAAACTCCTCCAGTTTCTGGTCTCGTGTTCGGCCGCTCGGCGTAATTACACACTCACTCGCTGTGGTTTGATATTTAGACTGGCTGAAGATTTAAGTGCTTTCATCCCCAAAAAACCAACGTCCATGTGGTTAAATATAGGCCCCGAAGTAGCAGCAGAAGCACAAGCTCGAGCTGGAGAGGAAATCAGCTTTGTTGTCTGATCGACCGTCGCTGCTGCTGCTGCTGCTTTTTCAGAATAAACCAGATTCTGGTCCCGTTTGTGCGTTAAAACGTTGGGTTTGTTTCTCCTCTCAAAGATCAGGTGTTGACCTGAGTCAAAAAGACACGTTTGTATAAACGAGGTTTGGTTCAGTGACGACTGTGTCAGTGTTTCATATTTCACTGCAGGTTAATGCAACAGAAAAATCTCACTTTACTTAACTGTAAACCATGGAAAACGTCACATTTAAACACTCTGTATGGGATTAAATCTTAAATGATCATATTTAGAGCAGCTAACACCTATTTTCATAAGTGATTTTCACTCTTGTTTAATGGAATAGTTTTATTTTGTCCATAAAGTGTCAGGAAATGTTGAAAAACGTTTCCCGAACCACAAAATGATGACAATGTTCTCAAGCGTATTGTCCACAAAGTTTTTATGAATTTTTTTTATATCGCAATTCACGATGAAACTGTCTGTATCGTAACCTTCTTCATTTCACACGATACGTATTTGCCAAGAACTACACGACAATTTTAGATGAAACTTGTGAGGATTTGTCGTGGATTATTGTAGTTTTATGAAGATATTCTGATGTGTTTTAACGCAGATTATGTTGCGATGTTTTAAAGATATTCTGATGTGTTTTAACGCAGATGATGTTGCGATGTTTTAAAGATATTCTGATGTGTTTTAACGCAGATGATGTTGCGATGTTATGAAGATATTCTGAGGTGTTTTTACGCAGATGATGTTGTGATGGTTTGAAGATATTCTGATGCGTTTTTATGCAGATTATGTTGCGATGTTATAAAGATATTCTGAGGTGTTTTTACGCAGATGATGTTGCGATGTTTTGAAGATATTGTGTTGCGTTTTCGCACAGATTATGTTGCAATGTTATGAGGATTTAGGTGTGTTTTACGTAGATGATGTTGCGATGTTATGAGAATATTCAGTTTTTACGCAGATTATGTTGCGATGTTATGAAGATATGTTTTTACGATGTTTTGAGGTAACATTTTTTAACCCTATCAAGCGTATTTTTGCACATAAACCTAACCATAGTTTATTCAACGTACATTAACTTAAAATCATTTATAACCAAGAAAGGATTTTGTTATTTACCACCACACACTATCACCTGAGGATCACCTGCAGGAAGTTGTGGATTTAATTAGAGTTGACTCTCCTGAGGTCCACGTACCTTGTCTCACTTTGCGTCTGTCTTGTCTGTGCTCAGGACGACTGAATCTGCACCTAAAGGAAATGTGGGGAATGAAAGCTGCTGTTTATGATCCTGTAACATAAAGAGTTTGAGGATCTGTGCGTCGCCGATGTAGCATATGTCGTCTCTGTTGTGCAGGAAGAGCGGCGCGTACAGAAAATCATGCAGGGACAACAAACAAGCAGACTAGAATATGTAAATGTATGATCCTTTATGTGAAAGCAGGATTAAAAACTAAATTATAAATACTGGGCGAACGGAGATCAGTTAAATGTTATTTCTCAGGAAGCTACATAGTGTTTAAAACCAAAAATGACAACCTTGAATTGAATTAAAATGCAATGTAATATTCAGTCTGTATGTACAGTATATCATATGCTTTAAGCTTTATGTTGTAGTGTTCTGTTTTACCCACCAACATGTCAAGATTAGCTAGTAGTGATGACTAACACTGACTCTTAACAATAGGAACCTTAAAAAGGGGGAAAATAATCAGTGTGAATGTCACAGATCATTCAATTCCTTTGTTTTTACTCATTTATTTATATTAATTAATGTATTTACACTATGTATGATTGGATGAGATGTTTATAATTCCATTGGCCTCACAGATTGAGTGGTACATGAGAGAATAAATGTATTATTTTTGTTGGTATGATTCACTAACTGTTTCTTTTTCTTTTGTCTTCTGCAGGTAAATCAGAGAGGAGTTCATATTCGTACGGCAGAGAGTCCAACCCACACTGTCACCAGGTCAGTCTAACAGTGTTTTTAAAGCTGACGCTCAGCTCTAATGTTGCCTTGTTTGTGTGTTTGTGTTGTTGTTGTGTGTGTGTGTGTGTGTGTGTGTGTGTGTGTGGTTAATGGTGTATGATCAGTTTAGCAGATGAAGGATACAAGCCTCCTCTCAGACTGGATTTTACGTCAGTAACATTGAAAACATGACATTCATAAATCACATCATTTTCATTTTAAAATATTAACACCTGCCGTGTTCACTATCCTGGAGTTTTGGTGAACTTTAAACTACTTAATTTGTTGTTTCTCAGTGGTAGACCTCTCTGAAGCTAACTGCTAACTGTTTACATGAACAGTGTTTGATTTCTGCTGTGTTAGCATGAACATAAACAGTACTGAGCTAAAAACACTGTCTGGATGGTACAGCAATTAGCATGTAGCCACTTTCCTCCATTATGCTCATTTTATTTTATTAGCATGTAGCTTGTTCACTTGACCACTTGTAGTTTTTGTCGTACAAACAGCAAAGCAGCTGCTACTTTAGCGGCAACAATAGTTGTTTGACATTAGGAGCTGTACTAGCGGTTTTGACTTTAGCAGCTATGTAGCTGTTTGACAGGAGCAGTTAAAGTTGGTCTTTAATCTGAGTGTTTTTCAGGTTATGTATTACTAAAGCAGCTATGGTAGTTTTTCACTTTAGCAGCTAAAGTACTTATTTAATTCTAGCAGCTAAAGTAGTTATTTAAGCTAAGGTAGTTTTTTCCACTTTAAAGGCTGAAGTAGCTCTTTGACTTGAGCATTTTTAAGTTGATGTTTGACTTATGCAGCTAAAGTAGCTCTTTGATTTGAGCAGCTAAAGTAGCTCTTTCACTTTAGCAGCTATGTTAGTTCTTTCACTTAAGCAGCTAAAGTACCTCTTTGATTTGAGCAGCTAAAGTAGCTCTTTCGCTTTAGCAGCTAAAGTAGCTCTTTCACTTTAGCAGCTAAAGTAGCTCTTTCACTTTAGCAGCTAAAGTAGCTCTTTCACTTTAGCAGCTATGTTAGTTCTTTCACTTAAGCAGCTAAAGTAGCTCTTTCACTTTAGCAGCTAAAGTAGCCCTTTCACTTAAGCAGCTATGTTAGTTCTTTCACTTAAGCAGCTAAAGTACCTCTTTGAATTTAGCATTTTTAAGTTGATTTTTGACTTTAGCTGCTATAATAATTTGCAGAATTGTCAGTGATATTGAATAGAAAAAAGTGAATTTGTTTTGCTAATCCAATGTAGTAGAATATGAAGTTTGAATTTTATGCTAAAACTTGCAAAAATAAAAGTTGTGTTGTTTATGACAAACATAAACAACAGATGTTGTTCTGTACATCTTTATTTTCCTGTTCTGACATTTAACTTTAACATTCTCTTTATTTCTAACTTGTTTTAAACTTTGTTGGTTAATTGTTTATTGAATGAATTATAGTAAAAGTGTGTGTGTGTGTGTGTGTGTGTATGGACGGACGAGAAGATGCACAACAGTGATTAAAACAGAATTATACAGATGTTGGCGTTTGATACTTGTGGTTGAATATGAAAGAGCGAGATGTGCTCGCTGTAATTTGATCGTTTTTTTCCGTTCCAGCACAGGTTGTTGAAGTTGTAGAGTCTGATGTTTAAGGATTAATTTTTGTTCTTTCACTCTCAAACGTCTGTTCATTAAAGTCTTATCTAACGAATGCGAGAATTTGAGAATCAAAGAGAAAGATGTTACACATTATGATGAACGCTGCTGGGTTTGTGATCGGATGAAAGCTGAGTTTTGATCATTGCGGAGAATTAAAACAGATCGTCGTATAATTCATATACTGTGTAATTCTACGTGCAGGACATCTTTAATATCTCACACATCAGAACTTTTAAATGATAACAAATTATACACTGAAAACACTACTTGTCTCTCCAATTTACATTTTACGTCTTTATGTGAGAATTTTCAATAAAAATAATCAGCTCATAACAAAGATTTCTGAAAACAAAAATGCGCAATCTTTAATAATTAGCTACTAACAAATAATAATTAGCATTGGACAATTGTTAAAAAAAAATGCAAATATTGATAAAGATTATTCAGTCTACCTCTAATAATAATACTATGTTGTCATAGTTATCATATCATTTCCAATATCTGGATTATTGTGAATTATTGAGGCAATTATTATTAACTTGAAAATACTGACTAGCTCACTAATGTACATTGAAATGTGCCACAAGGGGGCGCTTACACCTTTCCAATCACTCCAGGACCTTGTGATTTCATATGATCTTATTGAAAATAAGTTGTTTTACACAAAGAAATTTTAAAGTAAAATTATTTTTTTTATGTTTTCTAGAGAGGTTTTTTTTTTAAGTTGAAAGGTGATTTTAAACTTCTACGAAAATGCAAACATTTTAGTCGGGATAATCGCGACATTACATTTTCTAACCTGAAAAATAAATTGTAAGATATAAATATCAATACTTAATATTAATGTTTAAAATTTTAAATATGGCAAGGTAAACTGATTTCTCGCCAAGTAACTCTACTATATGTCTCCTGAAGGTGGCGCTGATCTCTGTAATTAGTGTAACGTGAAGGTAATTTAAGTTTTCACAGCTGTTTAAAAACATTTTCCTAGGAGTGGCACAAATGATCAATAATGTGATTACAAATTTATAATTTTATTAATATGTAAGTTAATTTTAATGTATTTTAGAGAATTTTTTTTAGCGTTTAAAGACGAAAGTAAACAGATTTCTCGCCATTGTGACTCTACTTCATGTCTCCTGAAGGTGGCGCTGATCTCTGGAATCAGTGTAACATGAAGGAAATACTAATTTTTTATAGTGTAGCCTGACAGATATTGTGCTGTACGGTTAAATAAGTGACATATGTAGATTATCACAGAATCGATGTGTCATGATATGAGCAACAATGTGCGGCATGTTTTTGCATATCAGGAGTCACCCGGTGACCCATTCACATAATGAATGGGTGAAATAATGTTTCTGGAGGAGTGGCTGCCAACACGGGGTCCCAGTGTGCTTTCCAGGGGCAGCTGGTCAGTTATTACTGTCTGTGAGTGACAGAGTGAGCACAGGAGGTGGAGAGAAGGAAAGTGAAGGCAAACAAAAACACCAGTGTGACTCCTGAACCCCTGAAGGACAATTCTGCCCCTTCAAAAGCAACGGAAAAAAGAGAAGACCTTCCTCACTTTTACTGTAGCTTTGTGATGAGTTTGCTTTTGTCATGAGGACACGGTTTGTCCCTGACAACACGCACACACACACACACGCACACACACATACACGCACACACACACACACACACACACACGCACGCGCACACACACACACACGGCAGTCGTATTTGCCTGCTGCCAAACGAGTGTCAGTTGTTACTGGAATAGTTTTCACACAGAATTTTTCCACTGCTGAATTCAGTTTAAATATAGCTGCTGTTTGACTTTAAGTCTCTTTGTCCTTTAAGTCACTCATTCACCCTTTCATCACTTCATGAAACATCACTCATGTTTTAGTTGAGTTATCTGTTGATTTACGTTCTTTTCATTTGTAATAATTTACATTGTTTTCATGTATCTGCTTATTTATGTGAACCAATAGGCCTTATTTCACTTATTCATTCATACATTCATTCATTTATACTCTAAGTCAGCCTTCCACTTCAACCCACTCATCCATTCACTCATTCGTCCATTCACCACTTTATGAGGTTTTTCTAAATACTTAAGTTTAACTTTTCTTTCATTCATTCATTCAGTGTTCATCAAATATACATAGTTTATTCATTCATTGTTTGCCAATGTTTGTAAGATTTTTTTCGAAATGCTTCAGTTTAACTCATTCATTCATTCAGTCATTCATTTATTCAGTCATTCATTCATTATGTCAGTTATTGATTGAAAATGTTAATAGGCATTTTCCCAATACTGTAGTATAACTTTCCACTCATTAAGTTATTCATTCATTTGTTGGTTTGTTTATCAGTCATTGTTTATCACTCAACTTTAGGTTCATTCATTTATTCATTCATTCATTCATTCATTCATAAGTCAGTTTGTTGTCCATTTTGTAATCACTGACAAATCCATTCAGTCAGATGATTTGTCCATCATCCATCCATCCTCCCTTCATCCATCCATTTATCAACCATCCACCCATCATCCATCCACTTATCATCCATCCACCAATAATCCATTCATCTATCATCCATCCACCAATCATCCGTCCACATTCCTCCTGTCATCAGTGATGAGTCCGTGTCTCATGCAGCTGTGGAGTTTGTGAGATAAATCAAAGGTTAGTGCTTCACTGTCACATGATGCTGCTGCTCAGTGTGAATGTGTGAATGGCTGCTGATGGAGATTGTTTGGAATGAACACGCTGGGCTGAAGTCCAACATCCTCTGGCTTCATCTTCTGCTCTACAAAAGGAGAGAGAGAGAGAGACTGAGAGACTGAGAGAGAGAGAGAGAGAGAGAGAGACACTTAGAGAGAGAGGATGACGTTAATAGCAGGAAGGTTTCCAGTGACCTCTCTTTATTCCTGCAGTCTCTAAAGCGTCCAAACACATTTGTGTCGCTGGAGATTTGAGCTCATTCAGGTTGAGTTTCCACACTTTGGCTCTGGTTTTAATGTCAGAGTGGAGAAGTTTTTACATTTAAAACACATAATTAGCTTTGAGTGCAGCAGCAGCAGCAGCAGCAGCAGCGACCACACATCTGAAAACTGTCCGCTCGCGTTATTTTACTCCAAACCGCTCAAAAGTGGACAAGTGTTAGTTTAGTCGCAGCTGAATTAGCACTTTGTCAATGTAATGGCTAATTTCCCACGTTGCATTACCCGTGCGAGTAAACACAACCTGCTGTAAGCTGTTTTTTTGTTATCGAGAGGTTTGGACAGGAAGCTGTTGTGGCTGAAGCAAAGGCTCTTATTTTGAAAGCCAGAGTAAAAGGGGAAGTGAGGTGTGTTAGGGCAAAAATGTTAGCGTCTAAAAATTAACAGTCAAATTGCCGGCAGTTCCTCTTTGACTTCCTGTCCAAACCTCTTGACAACAATAGCTTACACTGCTAATACTCACCTGTGGCTGATGCTAGTGCTAACTCTGTTTATAATAGTGCGCCCAAATTAGTATGTAGTCAATTTTGTTGCGTGCTTAATGCGAACATAGGTTCCCATACATGTCAGATTAAACAAAAGCGCAGGATGAAGCGGTAGAAGATGAGTGAGCGAGGCTAATAAAGCTACGTTGTTGTATTAGCATCACCTGCTCGTTTTGGTCAGTGTTTGTTAAAAGTTTAATTACAATAAGGCTAAATTTGAATTTTCCTCTCAGTTGTGTCAATTTAATGGCAAATGTTCACATTTTATTACTCACACCTGCAACCTGCAAATACTTTGTTTTGAGTAAAGTTCGACCAACTGTTTGAGTCAAGAAGTTGTCGAAGTTAGCATGTAGCCCAATTTTCTTGCTTACTTTCCAGCTTACCCACCCGGGGCAGATACAGGTTGAATATTATGATTTTTTTATTATTAAATTAAGCAAATCAAGCGATGTTGAGATTTGCACCACAACTTTCTTTTGCTAAATCTGGGTATTTTACGACTGCATCTGATCTCATCATTTTAGATAGAAAGCACCTTTAAGAGTTGAAATTGTATTAGAACTAGGTGTGTGATAATATGATCATTTTATGTCTGCGATATCGTAATTGCTCCAATTGCATAAAAAAAAAGAACTGCTGTAAACATCACAAATTCTCAGAAATCACCTTTTTTGACATTTTGGTAAGAAAAAAAATACATATTTTTCGTTATATTTACTTGTTAAACTTACTTAAAGTAAACAAACCACTGTCAAACAAGTAGCACAACTTCAGAAGTAGCTTTAGGTTCATTATGAATGCATCACCTCACTTTAGATAGCTTTTATCAACACTAATGTTATTCAAAATGTTTATTTTTATAGGGCTTGCGACAATATTTCTATTTAACAGTAGCGATTTTACAGTGTGATATGATAAAAGTTGATGTATTAATGTGAGTTTCTGTCTTTTGAGTTAAAAATGGACGTCTTGTGACTGTCTGACTCGACAGTGACGACACTGAGCTGTTTTGTCTTGAGCTGTGGTGTTTGTGTCAGGGCCGAGCTGGGAACCTGTCGGGTTGGCACTGAACCTCTCCTGGTCCTGATCGAGGGTTGGTTGGGGGGCAGGGAAACGTGGCCTCCTGCCAACGCTTACGAGCCCAACCCCCCTACAGGCGGCTCTGCTCCCTCTAAAAACAACCAAACCCTCCCCAAAAACAGCCATTGTCTGCTGGCAGAAGGTGACATGAATACACTCCCAACTCCAGCAAGGATGGAGAATGTGTCGTTTGAGTCCATGTGACTTTTAAACCAGGTTATATTTAAATTTACAGAGCATTTTATTTCTGTATAAAGGGTGAAAATGTGGAGTGGACGAGATTTGTCTCAAAATATACTTTTTATTTTTAAATTTCTGAAAACATGTAGAAAGACAATAAAATACTGTAAGATTTACTGACTAGTGGCTTAAATGTCAGGATTTGATGCTCGTTGGCCGTGTAATTGTCGCTACGTTAGCTGCTAGCTGCAGAACTTTGTTGTACATCTCTAATTATACTCACAAATAGCAAAGTTAATGTTGAATTCACCTCAGTTTCAGTGTGTGTTGTGTGTAAATACGACAAATACACAGTTAAAACTAATGTTTTGTGTTGTCTGTATTTGTTAGCGAGGTGATTTAGCATTAGCTTGACTGATGGAGCTGTGTTGTGTTCAGTGGAAGACGCTTTGTGGCCGTTTTAGCAGAGTTTCCTGAACTGAAGCTAATGAATAAAGTAGTAATTGTTGTTAGTAGTAATAAAGTGTGAACCGTGTCGCCTGTGTAATGAGAGGCAACTTTCATTCCAGCAAAATGAACACGCTTAACCTTAAATTCTCTCACTTGTGTTTCAGAGAACGAGGGTTAATTCCTTAAACAAAGGTTTGCTGCCGTCTCATACTCTATGCTACGAAATGTATATACTTTTGTAGTTTATTCTATTTCTTAGAATCTTAAAAGTCGATATCTTCTATATTGAACATTCGTAGATGTGGAAATTCACGTTTATTATTTTTTACTTTACTTACTGTCTTAGCTTAGCTTAACTTAGCTCAGTCATGGTAAAAACGGTCAGTCTGTGTCTCCACAGACAACAAAAACACAGAAACAAAAAGAGAGACGTGCTGTGCGGTGGATTTTCATTGTTATTACATTTGTTTATGTTTAAAAGTTACATACTACAGCTTTAAGTAGCGTGTTTGGTCAGTTGTCGTTGATGGGTGAACTTTTATGCTCCTAAGCTTCTGTCCTTTTTGCGTAATAGTCGATTTGAGCTGAAGATTAATTGTTAATCAATGGAAACGTCATGAACTGAAGGATCCTTCGCAGATTTGATCGTACGTACGTGAGGATCTCCGGACCTCAGTTGTCACCGTCGTTCTCACCCCCGTCCTCCGCCGGTGTTTTTGTTGAGGTGTCACCGGCGACTTTCACACTGTAATTGACTCGACAGTCACTTTAAAGCTCAGTAATCACACGTCAGGAGCGTGTTTACACCTGTCAGACAGACTCATTAGAACAAACTATTGACATCCACACAATCCATGTTTTTAAAGCTAATCTGACATGAGCTGCTTCTTTTTTTTAAACCCACAGATTTCCTTTATTTATATTTAACCGATCATGAGAATTGTCCTTACACACATGAGCTGAATCATCATTATATTCATGTTGTGTGTGGGGATTTCTGTGGCTGCACAGCTGCTGTGAGGATCACCTGAACCCCCATAACCACAGGAGAACCAGCCTCATGGGTCGTATAATATACAGCTGCACACACACACACACACACACACACACGTGATATCTAAAGCCGTCTAAAGGGACATTCTGTCTACATAAGCAGAAAATACCACATCTATAGAATGAAGGAAGATGATGTTCCTCCCTCTCTCGCTCTCATTAGCACTTTATGTCTATATGTTACTGTCGCACCTCTCGTAGACACAATATACACTGTACATCTTTCTTTCTGACACTTTTTAATTGTTTTTCAGCACTTACACCTGCTTTACTTTGTATATCTGTACATCACACACACTCGTGCGTGCGCCTGTCAGATCAGCAGGTGAGACGCCACAGCTGAGGCAGCGGTGGACAGCGATGAATGCGAGGTTCAGTCCGTCAGTGAGAAATTGCTGAATCTCAGCGTTTCACTGGAGCTCAGAAGCTTTTTTTTTCTCCGGGCATCAAACAAACGTGAGACTTTCATAAACATTCACATGTCGTTTATCATTTAAAGCTGCGGCGCTGCTACGCCGCGCTGAGCTCCCGTCACCTGCTGAAGCAGCAGGCGCCAGGTTCATCTCCCACTCCGCTCTTCATCCGTCCTTAATAAGCTGAACTGCACCTTTAAACTGAGTCTGAGTGCTCCTCACACACACACACACACACACACACACACACACACACTGTAAATGATGATGAAATCTCACAATCCAGATTCATCACGGTTAAATAGTGTCCATTTAATTGTTAAGACACGCCCCCAAAACGCAGACTGGCCAATCACAGCACAGCATACTGTAGCACAAACTCCCATCATGTCTGACACGTTCACGGTGGCGCTTCGTTGATTCCAATACAAAAAAATTGTTTTTTGCTTGTTTTGTACTTTGTTTTCTTTCAAAATCCTTACAAGTTTCCATGGTTACCATCTTCCTCTTTGCCTCTTTTGATCCAAACGAGATTGTGCTAACCCAACCGGACAGGAAAGTGTACAATATAGCCTGTAAACTGACGTTTGTAAAGCGTTCACTCTCCCGCACCAAATCCCATTGGGAAAACCAGCGATTTTAGCTCGCATGGACACGGGAGCTGCTGTTCTGGTGCTGCCCCGTGTGGTCACTTTGTGTCACTGCGGTGAATCCGGATGAAGGATTTCTAGCAGCCGAAGTCACAAAAATAACACATTTGAATTTATCGCCGGAGGCAGCAGTGGATCAACGACTCCATATGTGCTGCGCTGTAAAATCGATGATTTTCTCTATGGGGTTTGGTGCGGGAGAGGGCGGGGCCAAGTAGTGAATCAATAGGCTTGTCTGAAACGGACAGCAGTGAAATTATGAAGTGGATTAAATTTCTTTAGAAAGAAGGAGTTGAAATAATGTTGGGTTAAAAAAAATAATAGATTTTTATAAAAGTAATTTTAAATAATGGTAATGTGTGTGTGTGTGTGTGTGTGTGTGTGTGTGTGTGTGTGTGTGACATCCAGCTGCCGGTTGCTCTCAGGAGACTCAGCCGTCATTCAGTCTCATCTGTCGGCCGCACAGATCCACTCTTTATTTTTGTTTTAACTATCGATCGCAAACACACACACACCAACACACACACACACACACACACACACATGTTGGACATTCATGACTTGAGGGGACATTGCATTGACTTGCATTCATTTCCTGGAGACTTACTCTAACCTTAACCACAATTACTACTGGCCTAATCCTAACCCTGACCCTAACCTCAACCTAACCTTAAAACATATCTTCACCTTAAAATGTAGTCATTTACGTTGTGGGGACTTGATTTTTGTCCCCACAAGGAAGACAAGTCCCCATAATGTGACTGTCCCCACAACATTAGTAATACCTGCACACACACACACACAGAGGCTGCTGTCAGAGCTGTTGTATGAACGTACACAAAGTTAAATGAAGCTGTGTGTGTGTGTGTGTGTGTGTGTGTGTGTGTGTGTCTGTGTCTGTGTGTGTGTGTGTGTGTACAACAGCTGCTAACAGACGGAGAACAGAACTGAGCTGTCACTGCTTCTACTACTGACCTCACACACACACACACACCCACACACACACACACTGGGTTTTATAGCTTAGTGAGGACACAACCAAACATAATGCATTCCGTAGCCCCTTACCTTAACCTTAACTTTACCCTTAACCTTAACCTTAACTGTACCCTTAACCTTAACCTTAACCTTAACTGTACCCTTAACCTTAACCTTAACTTTACCCTTAACCTTAACCTTCAGTGCAGTACCTCACAAACCCTGAACTGTGCCTTTAACTGGCAGGAAAATCTGACATTGGAAAAAAATGTTAATTATTGCTGAGTCATGCTGTTGATTAGCATGTGTGTGTGTTGTACTGTTGTTTTTCACCTGTGTGTGTGTGTATGTGTGTGTGTGTGTGTGTGAGTGTGAGTGAGTGAGTGTGTGTGCGGGTGTGTGCGTGTGTGTGTGTGTGTGAGTGTGAGTGAGTGAGTGTGTGTGCGGGTGTGTGCGTGTGTGTGTGTGTCACATGAGTAAAGTGAAGCATGATGGGAATGATCAGTTCAAGATGACATCGTGGGAGAAGTCTATTCTTCATTCTTTCTTTCATCTCCACATATAAATCTGTCTCTCTGTCCATCATTCACTCATTTCCTGTCTCCTCCTCTGTTCTCTCTCCTTCATTCCTCTCTCCTTCATCTGATCCCTCTCTCCTACATTCCTCTCTCCTTCATCCCTCTCTCCTTCATCGGATCCCTCTCTCCTTCATTCCTCTCTCCTTCATCTGATCCCTCTCTCCTTCATTCCTCTCTCCTTCATCTGATCCCTCTCTCCTTCATTCCTCTCTCCTTCATCTGATCCCTCTCTCCTTCATTTTTCTCTCCTTCATCTGATCCCTCTCTCCTTCATTCCTCTCTCCTTCATCGGATCCCTCTCTTCTTCATCCCTCTCTCCTTCATTCCTCTCTCCTTCATCGGATCCCTCTCTCCTTCATCCCTCTCTCCTACATTCCTCTCTCCTTCATTGGATCCCTCTCTCCTTTATCCCTCTCTCCTACATTCCTCTCTCCTTCATCCCTCTCTCCTTCATCGGATCCCTCTCTCCTACATTCCTCTCTCCTTCATCCCTCTCTCCTTCATCGGATCCCTCTCTCCTTCATTCCTCTCTCCTTCATCTGATCCCTCTCTCCTTCATTCCTCTCTCCTTCATCTGATCCCTCTCTCCTTCATTCCTCTCTCCTTCATCTGATCCCTCTCTCCTTCATTTTTCTCTCCTTCATCTGATCCCTCTCTCCTTCATTCCTCTCTCCTTCATCGGATCCCTCTCTTCTTCATCCCTCTCTCCTTCATTCCTCTCTCCTTCATCGGATCCCTCTCTCCTTCATCCCTCTCTCCTACATTCCTCTCTCCTTCATTGGATCCCTCTCTCCTTTATCCCTCTCTCCTACATTCCTCTCTCCTTCATCCCTCTCTCCTTCATCGGATCCCTCTCTCCTTCATTCCTCTCTCCTTCATCTGATCCCTCTCTCCTTCATTCCTCTCTCCTTCATCTGATCCCTCTCTCCTACATTCCTCTCTCCTTCATCCCTCTCTCCTTCATTCCTCTCTCCTTCATCCCTCTCTCCTACATTCCTCTCTCCTTCATCCCTCTCTCCTTCATTCCTCTCTCCTTCATCGGATCCCTCTCTCCTTCATCCCTCTCTCCTTCATTCCTCTCTCCTTCATTGAATCCCTCTCTCCTTTATCCCTCTCTCCTTCTCTCTCTTCTTCTGTTGTTTCCTTCTGCATTTGATTCATTTCCTCTCCTCAGTCTCATCCTTTTGATTCTTTTCCTAGTGAGTCCTTCCCTCACCACCCCTGTCCATTCTTCCTTCTTGTCTTCCTTCCTTCCTTCCTTCCTTCCTTCGTACCTTCTCTCCATGCTTTCTTCCTTCCTTCCTTCCTTCTTTCCTTCCCTCACTCCCTGCATCATTCTACCTGCCTTCCTAACCTCCCTTCCTACTTTCCCATTCTTCCTCTATTCATTCGTCTTCCCTCCCTTACTTACTTTGTCCATCCTTTCCTCCTTACCTCCGTCCTCTCTCTCTCTTCCTCACTCTTCTTTCTTTCGTTCCCTCATCCTCCAACTTTTCCTCTCCTCTTCCCGCCTGGACTTTTATTCCCTCCCTCCCTTCCTTCTTCCCTACCCTCCTCTCCCCCACTGTCCCTCGCTCCCTTGTCTCCTCACTTTGAGTTCCATCATCCGTCCATCCATCCTTCCTTGCTTCCTGCCTTTCTCTCATTTCCTCCATCAGAGGCACAGTTTCATCCCTCCCTCCCTCTCTCTCTCATGTGTGTGTGTGTGTGTGTAGAGGAAGCTGGCAGATACAGTGAGGTGTAATGTGCTGTCTGATTTCTCTCTAAGTGTTCTTAAATGATCGCTATTTATTTGTCAAGCCAAGCGTTGAACGCTAATTAAGGAAAAATGCTTTGAACTGCTGTGTGTGTGTGTGTGTGTGTGTGTGTGTGTGTGTGTGTGTGTGTGTAGCTGTTAGAAGATGGAGGAAGTGTCATTTGGGTAGTCGATCCCTGGCTGCTCGGTGTGTGTGTGTGTGTGTGTGTGTGTGTCCCTGTGGTTTTTCTTGCACTGACATCATTTTAAACACACACACACACACACACAGAGAGAGAGCAGGTGTTTCACGGGCTCGTGTGCTCGTGTCAATGGCGTCTTTGTTTGTGTGTTTGTGTTCTCACGGCCGTTGCTGGATGCTGATTGGCCGCCTCGCTCTCCAACTCTGATAGTGTGGTGCGTTCGAGTGTAACCTCTTATCACAACCTACAAGAAGACTCCGCCGCCATGTTTGTGCACGCTCTCAGTTACTAGTCGGGGAATCGAACCCCTGACCCTGGCGGTGCAGTGGCCCCCACATTGTGTCCACTATCAATTAATCTGTCAATCAGTGGTTTGGTTCGTAAAATATCAACAGATTGTGAGAAATTGTGTTTCCCCGTAATGATTTTACTCTCAAAGAAACCAACACATATTCATGTAGATCACACACCAAACTCCAGAGAGAAAACCATGGTTTTTAGCTCACAGGTGTTCAGGGCCTGCCCGTGTGCTGCTGCTGCTGCTGCTGCTGCTGCTGCTGCTGCTGCTGCTGCTGCTGCTGCTGCTGCTGCTGCTGCTGCTGCTGCTCCAGCGTTTGTTGAGTTTATGTTACAGAGAAAAACCTGATTAAAGTTTAACAAACGCCAAACTCACAAAAGAACACATGTGAAGTGACTGACTGAAGCTCTGTGCTGTCGACCTACAATCAGCACTTTTCTCTATGGGATTTGGTGCGGGAGAGTAAGCGCTCTGCAAACTGCAGTTTCCAGTGAAGTAAAGCAGGAAAACATACTTTTAAGATGTCATAGACTTACAGTACTTACAATAATAACAATCATATGTGTATAAATGCATCACTAATTAAGGATATGTGTGTGTGTGTGTGTTTCAGCTTCTGTGATTCCAGTTTAATTCAGTGTCTCTGCTGGTTTCACTGTTTCAGGTAGCAACAACCTCAGGGCCTCACTCCTGATGGTGTGTGTGTTTGTGTGTGTGTGTGCACGTGTGTGTGCACGTGTGTGTTAGTGTGTGCGTGCACATGCGTGTGTGTCAGCTGGAGTGAAGCTGGCATACAGGTGCGCCGCTGCCTCGCCAGCACTTCCTGGTAATTAATGACTTCTTCCTGCCTCGCCCTCCCTCCACCCCTCTCTCTCTCTCTCTCCCTCTCTCTCTCTCTCTCTCTCTCTCTCTCTCTCATATTTGCGATGGTGTAAATTAACGACACGTGAGCATTTCAGTGTCTCACTCACTCACTCGATGACAGAAGCTGCAGGATCAACTTTATTCACTTTGACGTTAAACTCTCGGTATAATTGTTTCAACATTATGTTTTGTTTTGTTTCCTGACGGTGACAGAAGAACTCATTCATGGACCACCTCGCTATGACAGGATGTGGTTAGCTTAGCTTAGCAGAATTTTTTTTTTAAAGGAAACAGAGGTAAACAATTAGCTGAGCTAATCATTAGGACCAGAAATAAGGGGGAAACAGTTAGCTTAGCTTAGCTTAGCAAAAAGCCTGGAAATACGAGGGAGCAGCTAATGTATAACTGATGTCTTATAAACACATGACAAAATAAAACAGGAAGATGTGTGTGTGAAACAAATGAAGCTAGCTTATATGAAGGCTCAGCATATCTTTATTTAAAAACAGAATAAATAAGATAATAAACTGTTAGCTTAGCTTAGCAAAGGACCAGAATTAAAGGGAAACATTTACGTTAGCTTAGCAAAAAAAAGCTTAGTGTAGCAACAATTCTGGAAACAGGAGGAACCGTTAGCTTAGCTTAGCTTAACCCGAAGAATAGAATTTTTTTTTTCACTTTTGCTCTTTTTTTTACATCAGTCTGAGTCAACTCTCTCTCTCTCTCTCTCTGTGTGTCTCCCTCTCTCTCTCTCTCTCTCTCTGTGTCTCCCTCTCTCTCGCTCTCTCTCTCTCTCGCTCTCTCTCTCTGTCTCTCTCTCTCTGGTAATCTATCTTAGTTAATACAGTCTCTGTGAGCAGCTGGGTTCCGAGGCAGAGTCAGCTCTGAGAAACAGACCTCTGTGTGTGTGTGTGTGTGTGTGTGTGTGTGTCTCCCCCTCTCTCTCACACACACACACACACACACACAGACACACACACACACACACACAGACATGACTATCATCGAGGCTGGAGTTTCACTTCTGTGATGATGAAAACAAAATGTTCCCCTGGATCCGAGCAGAGCAGTGCATTGTGGGTAAATGTAGGTCACAGTGGACGCGTGTCTGTTCCCCCTCTGAACAACAGGTCGCGCTCTGGACACAGAAATCCTGTTGATGTGATCACAACCAGACCGTTTTTTGTCTGCGTAAAGTTTGTTTTGAATGACGAACTCGGGGCGTGAGTACGACCTGGAACTTCAAACTCCAGGGGGCCAAACTTATGCTATTATTTTATATTTGTTCAGAATAAAAGCTTTGAATGATTCGATAAGATCATTTAATTCTTTTAAATCATCTCTCGGGCCACATACTGATTGCCGGGTGGCTCAGTTTTGGCCCACGTGCCAGCAGTTGCTGACCACTGATAAAGCAGTTTAAGACAAGGCCGTACACAGAATTAAAATGCTTTCAAAAAATGGATGTTCAATCCAAAAAGGCCGACTTCCTGTTGGGTTTGGATCATGGTCATAATGGAATTTTTTCTTCAACCCGACCTCTTACACACGTCTACGGATTTTCATGCATGTACGACAAACCTGCCGTTCAATCCGGAATTAGCCCCTCCCACGTCCAGTTTTTGTCGCACATTCACTGAAACGCTTTCAGACGTAAAGTTTGGGGCATGAAACGTGATGAATTGCCAGGGTGGGGTGCAGTGGCTCAGTGGTTAAGACCCGTACCCTGTGTGCCAAAGACTTCATGGTCGCAAGTTCAACTAAAATACAACTGAAAGAAAAACTCAAAATATGAAATAAAACAACAAAAAGACGAGTTTTAAAAACAGATAAAGTCGTCAGTTCCTTTTCATCACCTTTAACATAAAGTTAAACATGTGACTGAGACGGCAAAAGACAGACAGACAGACAGACAGACAGACAGAGAGACATAGACGCTGGCTGTGTTATGTCTCCAGCCTCTGGCTCGTCCAGTTGCCGGGGCGACCGCCCGGCGCTGGCTCGATGCTCGAGTGCTGGACGAGAAAAAAAAAAAAAAAAACGAGAAAGAAGAAGAGAAAGAAAAAAGCGCCACAATCAATGAGAGCCTTTTTGTTTTAGTGGGAACCCCCCTTTACTCCCACACACACACACACACACACACACTGAGGACTGACTTTATTTAAGACAAGCCCTCTTTTGTCTTAAGCAGCAGAGAGGCTCACAGACTCAGGCCTGGCCCTGTAATTGGTCCACTTAGACCCTGTTTAGCATGAGAAAGGCCGTCCCTTTGGCCTGACACTGCCAAGCTAACTCTTGTTTGGAGCCACAGAGACGATGATCTGAATTCAGATTAGACTCCGCCCCCTGCCCCCCCCCACAATCTCCTCCCCCTCCCCTCTGCTTTAAATACACTAATTACTTAACGAGAAAGCTGTGTGTGTGTGTGTGTGAGTCTATTTAAAGGATGGGGGGGGGGGGGGGGGGGGTGAGAGGGTGAGGATATGTGAGGGTGAGAGTTTTTTTTTGTGACCTCCTCCCTCCTGTCTAACTTTTTGTGCCACTTGAAAAAAAGGCTTCCTCTTCCTCTCCTGCTGCATGCTTCTCTCCTCCTCTCCTTCTGCTTCTTCTCCTTCTTCTCCTTCTTCTGCTTCTTCTCCTTCTTCTTGTGCTTCTTCTCCTTCTTCTCCTTCTTCTCCTTCTTCTTCTGCTTCTCCTTCTTGTGTCGATTGGTCGCGTGACTTGTTGCTCGACGCGTCGTTGAACTTTAACTAACGCAGGACAACGTGATTAAATCCAGTTTGAGTCAGAGAGATAAAGAGAGGGAAGAATCAGAGAGGAAGAGGAGGAGGAGGAGAAGAAGAGAAGTGTAGATCACTGAGCAGCATGAGGTAAAGACCTTCATCGTCATCTTCATCATCACTGGGGTTTGGTGTTGTTGGAGAAAGTCAAGTGGATGAATTCATTCATTTATTTATTTATTTTAAGTCGTTGTCTTTGTCGCTAATAAAAAACAGAAAATAGTTTTAAATTTATTTTAGACATTTATTCAAAGTTCTGTGAAGACGATGTTTTTACTGTGGTTTGAATGAACTTTATACTTTTATATGTTATTTTTATCATTCATCCATCACCAGTTCATTCATCATCCATCTATCTGAGGTAATCTGGTCATTCCTCATGTTCAGATTAACCTCTTTGTTCTTCAGTGTCAGTAGATTAAAAACTCTCAAGATCAAACACAAATAAATAAATTCACTTTGATCAAAGTTAACAAGGTTTATGAAGTTGTTATTTTTAGTTTGAATGAACTTAATGAATTATTCAAACGTCAACATTTGAGGTTTTTAAAGTTGGTGCAAAGTCATTTCACCAAACACCATCAATCACCTTCACACCAGTGTCCTGATCATCAATAATCTATAATAATCCATGATAATCCACAATAATCTATAATAATCAATAATAATCCATAATAATCCATACTAATCTATAATAATACATAATAATCCATAATAGTCCATGATAATCTATAATAGTCTATAATAATCCATGATAATACATAATAATCCATAACAATCAACATTTGTGAAGATTTGTATGTTTTTTTCAGATAAAACATAATCTTTCATTTTCATTTAAAATTTAAAAACAAACAAAAGTAAATGTTATAATAGAAATGAACTCCGTCACTGTTTCAATATATTTATAATCTATTCAAATGAAATTAGTCATCAACGTATGAAACGTGTGTGTGTGTGTGTGTGTGTGTGTGTGTGTGTGTGTGTGCGTGCGTGTGTGTGTGTGTGTGTGTGTCCTGTTATTTTCTGGTTTTATTTTCATGTCGATGTTTTTCTTTCATTGCAACTCAAGTCACATGATCACATGACTGAAGACTGAGCTCCCAGATCAATACTCTCTCTCTCTCTCTCTCCCTCCCTCTCTCTCTCTCTCTCTCTTCCTCTGTCTCGGTGTCTCTCGCCCAGTCTGGACTGGGTGGTGAACTGGGTCTGGGGAGTCCGGGCGCTGCGTCGCCCCCCAAGTCGGCCGCTCAGTATTACCAACACTACGGCTCCAACCCGCGGAGGAGAACGCTGCCTATGGACACGATGGGTGAGAGAGACAGGCACACACACACACACGCACTTACACACACACACGCACACACACACACACGCACGCACACACACACACTGTTCTCTAAACAAAAATGTTTAGAAGAAAGAACCAAGAAATTTCCCACATACTGTCGTTTTTGTTGATTTAATTATACACCCAGATTAATTAAATATTATTAAATATTACAATAATAGCATCACATTATTTAGCCTAATACAACTGAGACAAATTACATTTATGTTTATAATGTTTATTAATGTGAATGTTTACATTGTTTTTGTTGAAACTGTGGTTCAGTCAGTAGTAAATTATTTTATTATTTATTTTAACAAAAACAACATTTTTAACAAATAATCAATTTATAGTCATAATATATAATTTAACTGACACAATATGTTTGAAACTTGTAAGTTTTAATATTTTTTTGTTTGGTTCGTAAAATATTGATCGTTTTGGACCCAAAAACCACACATATTCATGATTATAATAAACGAGTAACTTAAAATGAAAACATTCGGACACGGAAAATCGCTTAATAACTGAATAAAAACAACCTCCAACATGTAATAAAACAGTTTGTCCTTATTCTATAAGGATTTAAAGCCCTGAATGTAATTATTTATCTGCGTTATTTATATATTTAATGTTTTAAAACACACTAAAATCAGCTTAAACAAAGACGACGTGACTCGACGAGTCCAAACAATCGGAAACTTCTGACACTGTGGACACTTTCTCTTTTAAGGTCCGTCTGAAACACACACACACTCAGAAGGCCGCGTGTGTGTGCGTGTGTGTGTGTGTGTGTGTGTGTGTGTGTGTGTGTGTTGTTTTCAGAGGGGGGAGTTTTTTACAAAAAGGAAATACAGGGGAGAAAGTCTTTAAAAAGCAGGACAAAAGCGACTGCCATGTAGCCTTGGTAGCATTAGCCTTGAGAGGACACACACACACACACACACACACACACACAGTGTCCAATCTTCCTCCTCCAAAAAAAAGAAATGCTCTTTCATTTTTCCATCAAAGTCTCACCTTCCTGCTTAATAGAGCGCTCGCTCGCTCGCTGACTTCCCTTTGAGAGAAAACCCTGAAAAATAATATAAACATGTCAGAAGCTGCTTTTTCTTCTTCTTCTTCTTCTTCTTCTTTTTCTTCTTCTTCTTCTTCTTTTATCAAACAAACAAACAACAACAAAAGAAGAAGAAAAAAGGAAACAAGAAAAACAAATCAGTCCTGTCCAGAAAATGTCCACATCGTCTGTGGGAAAAGTGTCCGTCCTCCGTGTCCTGCGTGTCCTCCGTGTCCTGCGTGTCCTCCGTGTCCTCTGTGTCCTCCGTGTCCTCCGTGTCCACCTCAATCCAAACAAATAAAAAGCAGAATGTCCCTTTACTTCCTCTTCATCACCGTCGTGTGTTCTCTCTCTCTCTCTCTCTCTCTTTTTAGAGATTCACACAAAAAAAGTACGGAAGGTCCCTCCCGGCTTGCCGTCCTCAGTAAGTGATAACATGACACTTCTCTCCGTGTGGTTGTTATGGTTATTATGGTCTGTGAGGTGCAAAATGGCTGCTGCTGCTGCTGCTGTGTGGATGATCACTTCCTGTTGTTTTTTTTTGTTTTGTTTTTAATTTACAGCTGATTTTTTGAAAAACACGATCTTTATATATAAAAAACTTCATAATATACGCAGTAGACGCGGTGGTTATGCTATTGTTGCTATTTCAAAAAATTTAACGTCATAGTTACTTTAATTGTGATATAAGTTAATTTAAGTTACATGAACTCAATTTCATTTGTTTATTTTTTTACGTATAACTTCTTTAATTTAAGTTATAGCAACATAACTTATTTACTCAAGTTATATCCACGCAACTTAACATACAACTTTAAAATTAATTTATATATATATATATATATATATACAAAGCTTAAGTTATATGAAAATAACTTCACAATTTTGCTTCTACTTTAGTTTAGTTATATCAAAAGAATTTCACAGTTATTGATTGATTGATTGATCAGCTGATCGGTTTATTGTGCCTCTAAAATGAGACAAAGACAGACTTTTGTTGTTGTTGTTGTTTTTTGAGAACAAACAGAATGTCGTCTCGTCTGAAATGTGTCGTAGATAAATCGTGAAGCGTTGTTGTTGTTGTTGTTGTTGTTGTTGTTGTTGTTGTTGTTGTTGTTGTGACTCCTGATTTAGACGCAGTTAAAGGACATTTATTTGTGAATTTCCGCTCGGCCACTCAACAATAACACTTTGTCTCTTTGTCTCTTTTGTCGCCCGCCGAGGTTCTTTCATGTCTTGATTCTCTCTTCAGATTATTGACTTTAATCTTCATTAAATCTAGAGTTTATATACATACACATATCTATATATATATTCTCATGCTGACCTCATGAATGGACGTTTAACGGCGGCTGAATGCAGCGTCGTGTCGGCCACGTCTTTGACTCGGTGGGAGTCTGTCTTTATGGGGCGCTTGTCCCGCTGTGTCCCCCGTGTCCTCCCCACCTCTCTGTGTCACATTCATTCAGTGTGTGTGTGTGTGCGCGTGTGTGAAGTGGACGGATGGGGACGTTTCCTGTGGGACAAAAGGAAGGGAGATGTTATTTTAAATATTAAATGTATATATTTTTTTACTTTTATTGTATGAAATGTTATTTCTCTTCATGTGAGGAAGTGAAAACGACAGATTAATAATGTGTTTGTTCAGTTTTAGCTTTAATTCGTCACATTTATGTGCTCACGTACATGTTTGCTGAGGTAAAATGTGGAGGTTTAGGATTCAAAAACATCAGTTTTCACGTTAGGAAACAAACAATGTCTGTTTGTTGGTGTTTTTCTCTTCAAATATTTAGAAATTCAGGTGGTTTATTCCCAAACCTGCCCCATCAGTTACTTAAAGCTTGGCTAGGAGACATATTTTTGTTGTTATTGGAACGTTTAATCTGTAATAACTTTTAGTTTTAGAGTACAAACATAAATCTCAGTGATCTCAGTCACGTGCAGATGAGGTCGATCTAAATCTTTTATTGATGACATTTATTTGAAATGGATCACATGTTCATTTGAATTCAACATTTTTGACAGTTAACATGTTAAAAACATGTTAGCTAGCTAGCACAACAGACACACAGTACAGGAGCTAAGTTAGCTACAGTTTGAGTTAGCTGAAATACAGCCGCACTGACAGCAGCGTAAGCTAATTATAAGCTGTTTTAAAATCATTTTTTTGTTAAGGGGAAACAATTTATGCTAAAACACTTTTATTTCAGTTACACGTCTATTTTGGAGATTCTTTCCAGTGTCGTTTCACTGTGTTTTAGTTTAGTTTTTCCTTCTTTGTTGGATGTCAGATGCTAATTGCGCTAAACAAATGATAAAATGTGTGTGAAAACTCAGACAGGAAGTTAGCTAAAATACAACATCACTGACGGCAGTGTAATTGTAAGCTTATTTAAATCCTTACTAAAGATCATGTTGTTGTAAAATGGTAGAAAATTTAAAGTTTATAAAAAAGTTATTTCTCTACTGAACAATAGTTATTACACTTTTATATTATTGTAGTTTGTTTCTCTTCTTTTTGTCGTCTCTTTGAAGAACGATGGTGGACGTAAACACATCATTAAGCTCCGTGTGTGTGAACTTCTTATAAGTTTATGTGACTTTATCCTCCGTGTTTTTATGTAAGTTACGTGATTCAATGTGTGTAAACACACACACAGTTCAAGAGGTTGTGAACGTTATCAGGAAGTGAGCTAAAACTTAGCCAAAACAAAACATCACTGAAGCTATTTTAAATCCTTCATGAAGGCCAATTTTAACAAAATAAAGTACATAAAGAACACTTATTAACGCTTACACTTTTATTTTTGAGACAATTTAGATTTCCAGTATCGCGTCACCAACAGGAAGTTAGCCAGACAGCTAATTATCGTCCATCTAAAGTCTAAATTAAAGATCACCTGATTGTATAATAGTGTTAATATTAAGAATATGACAGCGGTTACAATTTTATACATTTAGATTTCCATTGTAAATTTCCTCCCTTTTTATTCTTGTTTTTTCTTCTTTTTTTACATGGTTATTTATTATAAAACATGTACAATAAAAAGTACGCGCTGAACATCAGATACTTTAAATTTTGGGGAATAAATTTAGATTCTAGTTTCATTTCACTGTGTTTTATTTCGGTTATTTTATTATAAAGTACGTACAATAACGTGACCTTGATTCCTTTATTTTTGGGGGCATAAATGAAGATTTCCGGTGTGGTTTTACTTTAGTTTACCTTGTTTTTAACCTGCTCACCTTCCACATGCTCCACCTTTAACAGTCTTGTCTCTTTGCTTTTATCTGTGTTTCGCATCCACCGCAGGCGGCGGCGACAGCGGCTCTTCTCTCTCTCCCCCCCCCCCCCCCCTCTTTTTTCTAATTAATTCATTTCTCTCCCCCCCCCGTCTCCCCTCTCTCTCCTCCTCGTCTCCCTGCGCTGCAAGTTTGTTATTGCTATTTGTCAAATTTAGTTTGCTGAGTTGATGATTTACTTTGAGAAACAATTAAACGTCACTTGAGAGGAGAGCGTGGGACGTCTGTGTAATCAAAAGGAAATTAGGCATCAGTTGCTAACATTAGCAGGTTGCAGAGTGCCGTCTCGCTCGTCTTCTTCTTTGTTGGTGTTTTTGTTGGTGTGGGATTATCACTGATTTAGTTCATTTGTTGTTCAGGCTGATAGAGTCTCTGTCTGCTCCTGGGAGCTGTGCTGACGCTGGGAGACGGAACAAAACGCACACACGCTCTGGATTTATCAAGATTATCTCGCCAATAAATGGTCACAAAGAAACTGGGAAAATGAAGCCGTTAAATGAAATGTCAGAATGAGAAAGTTTAATGTTTTTTTTGTTTGTTTGTTTGTGCCTTTTGTTTTGAACATGAATCAGTTATGTGACACGCGAAGGAAAACTTTCAAGTTTTGTTTTTAATGAAGCGCAATACACCTGCAATACACCTGCCTGCCAGCTTACGTCTACGATATTTTAACAATGTCATTACTACTGTAGCTCGCTGTTCCACACACAAGAAAGTGGAGTTTTGTGATACAGTTCACTCTCCCTTTACCTCAGTGACACAAACTGACCACACGAGGCAGCAGTAGACCAGCAGCTCCTGTGTCTCTTTCTCTATGGACTTTGGTGTGGGGAGAGTGAGCGGGTTTACAAAGTACCATAAATGTCAGTTTCTTGTTAAAAAAGTTAAACAAGATAAAGGAGTGAACATATTCTTAAGATATTGTAAAACTAAGCTTACATAGATTGTATTGGGTTAGCACGTTGTCATAGTTTCTTATCTCTCCAAACCATCATTTGTAGAAAGATGTCATTAAATTGATAAAGTATTCTGAAAGCAAAACACAGGTTGTTGAAAATGCCTCAAAAATCAAAAAAATGAGATGGTAATTTCTGGGAAATAATAAGTCATCATCTCAGAGAACACTGCGGCTCGTGTCTTCATTAGCAGCTCGTTACATGATAAAGTGATGACAAATCCACATTTTTCTACATAAATGTTTCACCCTGAAACCATGACTTTATTTTACGTTTTTTCTCCATTTATTATTTATTTTTTAAAGTTTAAATTGAGAGAATCCAACAGACTCTATTTGTTTTGGTATCAGTCATCGGAAGCGTCGGATGAAGGAGCAAAAATTTAAGTCAGGGAAATTTTTCTACTCCCATCTCTCTCTCTCTTCTCTCTTCTCTCTTCTCTCTGCTCTCTCTCTCCCTCTCTCTCTCTCTCTCCCTCTCCCTCCCTCTCTTCTCTCTCTCCCTCCCTCTCTTCTCTCTCTCCCTCCCTCTCTCTCCCCCTCTCTCGTCAGCTCAGATGTGGTTGTGTTTAAGGTTGACAGTGTTAATTAAATGAAGCCACAGTAGGAGAGACGGCAGTCCCCGGTAGGCTGTGAGTGGTGGTGGTGGTGGTCCAGGGGAGTGGTTTGGTGAGCCCTACTGCCCCCTGCAGGCAGGTCCATGCACCACATGAGGAGCTTCAGACCCCTAACATGCAACCACTGAGGGCTAACAGCAGATCCTTGTGAAACCAAACAACAAAATAGTATCAATCATTTTCAATATTAATACCAGAAATCACTGAGTTTTGACAATAAGCTGATGTTTTTTTTGTTGTTGTTTTTTTTTTAAATAAAAACTGTTTTAGATTATGTTAAAGGAGTCTGGGGGGTCCTGTCAAAACATTTCCTATGTATTAGAATTATATCACAAAATTCCATTATGATAACAAAACTATATATCTGACAATATTTCTCCTAAATGTCCCAAATAAAAGTGTTTGTTTTGATAATGGAATGCTATATAGTTCACAATCATAAACATATTTATCATGCAAAATGAATCTAACAGTTGATATCAATTTGGCGGGCCACATGGAATTGACTGGAGGGCCACATGTGGCCCACGCACCGCATGTTTGAGACCTGTGTTTTAAGCAGTTAAAAACCGTCCACATACTTTTGTCTAATTTGAGTTCCTTTTCCTATATAATATATATAATAATATCATTGTTACCAATTACAAATAGTTTTTTTTTAAATAAATGCTTATTGAACTGTTAAATGATTTAAAATATTGCCGTTTTGTTTGGAGTGACACACATTTGTGTGTATGTGTGTGTAAGTGTGTGTACGTGTGTGCATATTAACTATGTACTTGGCTCGTGCTGTCCCACACACACGGCTGCACCGCGGCCGCCATTTTGTGTCAGATGGGAAACTGCTAATTGAATCACAAGGCATCGTTTGTGAGTGTGTGTGAGTGTGTGTGTGTGCGTGTGTGTCGTGAATTCTCACACAATGGTATATACGGTAGCTGCTGTACATACATGAACCTACACTTCACTACACATTCAACACGTCGGTTAAAAATGTGTTGATTTACTTGTGAATACTTTAAATTAGCATAAATGTTTATTTAGAAGTAAACAACTTGAGTATATGACGTTTATTTATTTTGTTTGATTTGGCTCAAACTACAATAAGATGAGACATTCAAGCAGAAAGCCTTTAATTTATCATGGTTATAATAAAAAAACTGGACCTTGATCTTTGTAGCATCAATGCTAATCGCCCACTGTTTGACTAAGGTTTAGCTCTGCTATCATTGTTAGCTTTTGAATCCTGTTTAATTCCATGCTTTGCTGTTGTTATGCTAGCCTTAGTGACCTGTTAGCTGATATAGGATTAATGTTAGCCTATAGCAGCACAAAAGCTGGTTTATACTAGTTTTGTAACATGTTATGTTTTGCTGAGACTTTAGTGTTTTCTTTTGTGTGTTTAACCGTTTAGCTAATGTTGGATTAAGATGCTTTATGAGAAACACAGTTAGATTTAGCTTCTGCCATGTTAGCTGCTATTAGATCAACAATACCCCATATACTACAACTGCTACTACTACTACTACTTTTACTTTTACTATTACTGCTACTACTACTACTACTACTACTGCTGCTGCTACTAATACTATTGCTAATTCCGAAGCTACTGCTGTCAGTTGTTGATGGTTTAAGATGCTTTAGCTTCTGCCATGTTGGCTGCTATTGGATCAACAATACCCTAATTACTACTACTACTGCTACTACTGCTATTAGCTGTTTTGGATGAGTGGGCTGTGCTAACCCCACAAATGCACAGTTTGTTAGCTACTGCCCTGCTGTCTCCTGTTGCATTGCCGATATGCTGTTTTAGTGTGTTTCAGTTGTACTTTTGTGTGTGTGTGTGTACAAATAGCGCCACCCTCCTAATGTCTGTTGACATGACGTTGCTACGGTGTTTTATGATACTGTGTTAATCAAATGGACTACATTAGCTTGCTACTTGGGGTACCAAGCTGTAATGCTAACTGCCAGATTATTCAGATTATCCGGTTGGACAGTTTTTGTTTCCATAAAATGCCATAAATTGGAAGAAGAAACCGATCAATAACATGTATTTTTTTTTATATTAATAACTACTGAAACGTAATATAACTTTATTTTATTTAAAAGTAAGTAGCCACACTTGTGCGGAAAACAAATACGTTTTCTGGTACTGATCAAGTAGCGACACCCACTAATGTGATGCTAGCCACAGTTTTTTGTTAGCTCATAATGGTTTCTGCTCGAGCGTACACACACACACACAGGCCACACTAACAAACAAGTCCAGTCACGTCCTGGCGTGGTTTTCCAGTCAGTCGTTGATGCCCAGCGTGCAACCTTTACTAAACCAAGGAGTCAAATTTTCCCTCTTAGTGCTCCGGCAATGTGAAATGACCTCAGCCTGAAGACGCCTGCGGCTGTTCTGTCCTTGTGAGGACATTTGGCTTCTACAAAGACCTCACACACACACACACACACACACACACATACTGAATGCCTGCTGCAGATGTTAATGTTCCCCAGTGCATTCCTGAGCCCAAATATTTGGCTGCAGTAACAGGCAGCAGAGCGACACAAATTTTGCTCCAAGGCTACAATGAATATCACATGTTGTCTCTCTATATCACACACACACACACACACACACACACACATACATCCGCCTGTAGATCTACATGTGGTAACAGATCTGCTTCATAATGTGTTAAATGTTTCTCACTTGTCTTTCTCGGCTGCATCGAAACGTCAAACTCCAGCTTTTTTTTCATTTGGTTTCTCTTTTCTTTTTTGCTTATAATGTGTTAAACTCATATTACTCACTGTGAACATGGCTGTGAAGGTGGTGATGTTCCTTCACAGGGAGATTTGAGACGTTTCAGGACAGATTGTTGTCATTTTCTTTCACCTGCTTGCACATGAGGTGAAATCATCCTTAAGTGAAAGACCAAATATTATTTGGAGAGTGATTCATGCCAAATTGCTGTGTGCCCTTAAAGGGATAATACCAACGACCTCTCATTATGTAACAGTATTGTATTGTATATGTTTGATGCTTTATCTCAGTGTTTGACGGCCTTTTCCAACAGTAAACTGAAATTTGTGTCACTTTGTAAACCGCTCGCTCCCCCACACCAAAGTCCATAGAGAAAACCAGCATTTTTAGCTCACACTGACACAGGAGCTGCTGGTCTACTGCTGCCTCATGTGGTCAGTTTGTATCACTGACTTATAGAGGAACAGTGCATCAACAACTCCTGTATGCTGTGATGTAGAATCACTGATTTTCTCCATGGGGTTTGGTGTGGGAGAGAGAGCGGTTATAAAGTGACACACACTTTGTTTTTGTTGTGTTTTTTGGGGAAAAGTCTGTCTAACAGCAAAAAATAGTCTTAAGATATAACATACTTTAGATTTTTACTACTAATTATCTATCAAATCTACTTTATTTTTGAATAATTCAATTTGTGAACATGCTCGAAAAGAAAGGACCGAAGAGATATAGAATACAGAATAAAAGGAGCAGAAAGAAAGAAACTGGATTTAAATGAAACAACAGGCTTCTTTATTGTTATTTTTTTTAAACCTTTTTATAATGAGATCACAGGCTTCAACAAAGCCTGCGCCTTAGCGATCTAAATATCAGCCTCATAAAACACACACACACACGCACACACATGCTGGTGGTGCAGATTAGCCTCATCTTTAATCATGGTTTTCATTCTGAGCACGCTCTGTGTGAAATATACCTGCACGCCACACAAACCGCTGAGCGGCTCTTTCCTCCAGCAGCAGGATTGACAGTGGCTTTTTGCACCAAATCAGGCCTAAATAAAAAAAAAGGATCTTAGTTTTTGTCAGTTGAGGCTCAAATTCTCCAAAAACAGAGTCCAGAATCATCATCGTTTGTTTTGATCAACTGAAAACATGATTCTGCTTTGTCTAGTTTGTCCAGAAAGCTGTCAGAACTATTACTGTTTCATGGCAGTTGTTCCCAAAGTTGGTATCTTTCAATAAAAAAGTGTTTAACTCATGGTGGCGCTAGAGTAAAGATCACGGGTGGTTGGTTAAAGTTGAGGTTCATGTTTGTTGGTGGACAGGTAGAGCAAAACTCTTTGTTCTGTATGTGCTAGTCCTACCAATAATGTAATATTACAATTCAGTTGAAAATTCCTCTAGCAATCATGTGACAACACTGGCTCCTCCCACTCTCAGGAGATCGGACTGTGATGGATGGTAATCCCGACAGTTAATGCACTAATGTTAGTTTAACATGAGTCCTGGCTAGGGTTGAACCTTCCATGTTTTCATTTGTAGGTAGTGGTGGATTTCCTCATACAGTCTCAAGCCTCAGGTTTGCATGGTTACCGTCTTCTTCATTGTCTCTTTTGAGCAAAACAGGAGCGTGCTAACAACTCGGCCTGAAAAATGTTAGTGCTAGAGGGAGCAGGTGCAGTCAGTGGTACAGTCCACAAAGAGTCTAACTGGAAATCTGCAGGTCCACCTGCCAAAATTGGTAGATAGTATGACCCGCCCCTCAGAAAGAAAAGTCATCACATCCAGCGAGTAGCAGATGAGCTTCTCCTAGCTGCCCTTTGAAGACAGAGATGATTCCCCAACACGGGGTCAGGACCCACAGATGGGTCATGGAAGATTGTCTTTGGGTGCCCAAAACTAATTCTGGAGAATTTTCTCACCCTTTACTCACGACTTAAGTGTCTATGTTTTGAATAACATAGCTAATTTACGAAACATCTCTTGGAATTGATTGGTTTATTAGATTTCATAGATATGGCTGTAAATTAGCCGCTACATTTTGCACAAATTGGCTCTTGTCAAGAATTTGGGTAAAAGTTGGTCCTCATGTCGAGAGTTTTGGAAACACGGGTCTACCTGCCCAACAAGGGTGGATAAAATTCAGTGGAAGTATTGTACATGTCCGACAATGGTGAGTTCCCTTTGGAGGACGTTGTCTACGTCAAAGGAATATGGCGCAATTTGGTAGAAGCCGCATAAAAACTGCAAGGGCTGAACCAAAATGTAGATGGTCTGGTGGGTACTTCATTGCTCGGGGAGGGAAGGAAAAATTTGTAGGTCACATTTAGTGGAACCTTTGAAATGGTACAGTCCGGTTTCTGTTCTGTGACGGCCTATGAAGGAGGCGGAGCCTGAGTTGAGACCAGTTGAAAGAGTTTCTATGACTGTTTTTGACTGTTGACCAGTATTGAGCATCTTACTTACTAAAGTAATTAGTTATAGTTACAAATTACTTCTCCCAAAAAGTAATTGAGTTGGTAACTCAGTTACCACATTTTAAAAGTTATTAGTTACTCAGCAAAGTAACTGACATTATTTTTTATGTTCTATAACGCTATTACATTCTTTAACATCCCATATGTCAAAGATGTTTATAATACCTGAATGAAGAATAAAAACCCTATGTACAGTATTTAACAAGTCACACGTTACATATACATTCTTTCCTTTTACCTTGGTAAGGGAGAAGTAGTGTCGATATTTCCACTTAAAAAACGCTACGCTTCCCTGGCTCGTCGCCATTGTCTTAGAGCGTACAGTGAGACAGCGTGAGCAGGTCACCTGTCCACCCAGCCTATCATCATCGCATTTGCAACGGTGTCGTCATCAATCATCTCCACGCCTGATCTCTCCCGGCAGCTGGTGTGTGGCTGTCAGATAGCCCGACACCGCTGTGCATCATTCAAGTAACGCGCCACTTTACATTCTCAGTAACGGTAACGGCGTCACAATGATAGGAAATTTAATTAATTAGATTACTCCGTTACTGAAAAAATAACGCCGTTATACTTAAACGCCGTTACTCCCAACACTGCTGTTGACTCTGGAATATTCAACACTCTGATCAGAAAAAGATCTTGGGCAGCCCATAGGCAAACAGAACTTGGCTTGTGACCAAAGGGTTGCCAGTTCAAGTCCCCGGCAGCTCGAGTGCTGTGAGTACCCATCCCCATTGCTCTAAATTGACCCCAGCCACAGAGGGGCCACATTACAGTGTACTCCTGGTGTCGGTCCCAAGCCTGGATAATTGGGTGGGTTGTGTCAGGAAGGGCATCCGGCGTAAAAGTCTCTGCCAAATCAAATATGCAGATCATCTGCTGTGGCGCCCCCTAGAGACCTAGAAGCCGAAAGAAGAAAGAACTTCTCCACTTTGTCTCTAAAGCCATTTTTCCACCGAGTGGAATGGTTTGGTACAGTTTGTGTTTTTTTAAAATGACCCTTCCTTTGGGGTACCAGAGTAAAAATGGTACGGTCAGGGTGGGGATGGCTCCACCCATGACAGTCAGCTGATTGGGCAACAGAACAACATCACTCCCTCATGGCTGGTGTTGCCTGACCCAGGTGCTTTACCGTTCCAAATTGTACCAGACCATAATGGACACATGGCTTAAAATAACCTTAAAGTGAGTTTATCCACCTCCTCTATAACTCATTTATTCTACAAGTACAGAAAGTTGAAGTAGGAATGTTGTTGTTGTTGTTGTCGTCATAGTTACCTGGTAACCCCTCCCTCTCTCCCTCCCTCTACCGTAACACTTCCCTCCAATTTGTTAAATTTCTCCAAATCTTCCGTTTGTTCGACTGAAAAGGGAAAAAAAATCACAGAAAAATCACCATAAGGGCTGCTTTGCATTTTTAATTAAGAAACTAACATATGAATATATTTGCATATTATTGAGTTGCAGATTAAATCATGCATACATAATTAGTGTGCAACAGCGCTCGCTCACACACACACACACACACCTTCCTCAGACAAACACACTTACACTCCCTCTCCCAACACTTTTGATACTCTCTCTCACTCACACACACACACACACACACACACACACACACACACACAAACACACACACACACACACGCACGCACGCACAGAGTTTGTGTTTTGGAGGAAAATTAGCGTCTGATTTTTCGATGTCAGAATTGAGGCCATGTCAGTTTCTTTTTTTTTATAAATCCTGATTACACACAGACACAGACAGACAGACACAGACAGACAGACAGGATGAAGAACTCTCTTCGTTTTTCTGTCTTTTCGCTCTGATTCCGTCCGTCTCTCTGCGACGCCGCGCGTCACGCTGTTTTTGATCATTCTTCTTCTTCATCACTCGTGTAAAAACAAAAAGCTCAATTACTCAGCGAGGAAACGTGAATTTGTTTGAGTTGTTGTAAAGGTTTTAATTCAATGTAATTTAATAGAATGTTATAATGATTAAATAACATGATTTAATAATGTCCTGTTTGCAGTTTAACTTGTATTGATATCTTTGTGAGGACATTTTGTCTGTTCCCCACAACTTTAAAGGGCCTTTTTCAGAGTGAAGATCTGGTTTTGAGGTTAAGGTTAAGGGGCTAGAGAATGCATTATGTCTATGATGTGTCCCCACTAAGACATACAAACAAGTGTGTGTGTGTGTGTGTGTGTGTGTGTACAGGCTGTGAGGACACATTTTGTGTGATATTTTTGTCCATTTCTCACAACTTTAAAGGACTGTTTGTGGGTTAAGACCTGGTGCTGGTTTCAGGGTGATGTTAAGGGTTAAGGCTAAGCCTTAAGTGTGTGTTTCAGGTATTCCTCATGTTGTAGGGACATAAATCTTTTCACCCGGTCACATTATGTGGACGTGTCTTCGTTATGGGGACAAAAATCAAGTCTCTAAAACATAAATTATTATGTTTTAATCTGTTGTAATATATAGTTAGGTGTCTGTCTGTCTGTGTTAGTGTGTGTGTGTGTGTGCGTGTGTGCGTGCGTGCATGCGTGCGTCTGTGTAATCTCTACAAAAGTAGAGATTATAATCCAGGCGTCATAATGTCACAGAAAGTCCAGTCGGTGTGAGATCAGGATGAAGTGTGAGATTATAATTCAAACACACAAAAAAAACTACTGTCTTTAGGGATGGAGTGTCGAAGGAAAGAAGGAAAGAACGAAGGGAATGAACGCTAAACGTTAGGAGTTGAAACGTGGTGTCAGGAGAAGAGAGAGGAAATGAGGAAGGAAGGAAAGACGGGAAGGAAGGAAATGTGTGGAGGGAGATGAACAGAGACAGAAGGAGAGAAGGAGAGGGCCGTGAAGGAAGGAGAGAAAGGAAAGAAGGAAGGACAGAGCTTTACAGTAAAAGAAGAGATGAAGAGAGGAGATAGAAAGATAGAAAATAAAGAAGGAAAGAATGGTAAGGAAGGAAGGAAGGAAGGAATTTGTCTGAGAGAAAAAGGAGAATAAAACAAGCATGTGTGTGACCTTTGACCTCGGAAAGATTTTTTTTGTCTCTGTTCCACCTTAAACAGAAGAGAGGACATGGAATAATCTGCACCACCTTAAGGTCAAAGTTCATTCTCCTCCTCTTTTCTCCTTGTCACCTCACCTCTCCTCCTTCCTTCCTTCCTTCCTTCCCTTCATTCCTCACCGTCGCCTCCTGCAGGTTTGTGGACAAAATTAAAAACGCTGTCTCGGCTTCTTTGCCTCAACCGGGTCACTCTTTTTTGGGTTCTATGTTTTTCTCCCCTCTCTCTCTCTCTCTCTCTCTCTCGCTTCATCCCGTCATCCTTTCATTTCCCATGCAGTCTGGTTGGTACAATGCTGGGAGCCAGCCAGCGCTGCAGACAGATGGTCCACTTATTAGATGTGCATCAGTCCTCCCTCCTCTTCCTGCAGCTCGCTTTTTAATCAAATTAAAGCCCGAAAGAAGAGAGAGAGACACAGAGAGACAGAGAGAGAGGGACACAGAGAGAGAGACAGAGAGACAGAGAGAGACAGAGAGAGAGACAGGGAGTTCGGGGAGGTCTGCGTTCTTGTTTTGGACTCCATTATTTGTTTGAACAGGATGAATGATGACAACATTAATATGAAATTTGGAGACTCACTCAAAGTCTGTCTCTTTTTTAAAGGGACGTTCCACTAATTCCACCCGTGGAACTGTCACTGTCACTGAAACCTCAGGAAAGTCTGGGTCTCAAAACAACGGCAGCCATTTTGGCGACGCCTCAGAGGAAGTGAAAGTGAAAAGGCCGCAAATAAAAGGTTTTAAATACAATAATCAAAAACCATCTTTATATGGGACATACATTTTAAAAGTTAAAATGCTAATAAAACATTTCCTGTGACTATTTCAAAATAAAAGTCTCCGGACCAACCAGATTATTTAAAATATTATGTAAAACAATTTGGTTAAAAATGCAACATATTCTTAGCTCCGCCTCTGTCTGTCATCACAACTGCTAATATCCAGTCCAACTTTATTCATAAAGCACTTCAAAGCGACCACATTGCTGTGCAGAATAATAAATAAAAGACGTGAAAGTTCACATGATGCAATGACATACCTCTGAAAATGAAAGCAAAATAAATGTGAAGACCTAAAACGTGGGTAAACGTAAGTGAAATACGATAAAACGCAATAAGAAATATCACAAAATGAAATAAAATTGACTTTTTGCGGCCCAGATCTGGGCCCAGACCCTTATGTTGCCAATGTGTACACATGAGGCCAACCAAGAAGTAAGAGTATACTGTATAGCCACCAGGGGGCGACTCCACTGGTTGCAAGTTTCAGCTTGTTCTTGATTAGAACACCATGTCAAATTTGTAAATTATGTTCATATTTAAGATAAAATAGACGAAAATAAAAGTGTTTTTTATATGGAAGGTGATCTAGTTCACAATAATAAACATATGTATGATGTAAAATGATTAAAAAACACAGAAATCACAATATAACTTGATATTAAGTCATAACTTTGATTTTTAAAGGTCCATTGTGAAGGAAATAGTGACATCTAGTGGTGAGACTGGAGACTGTAAACGCATTAGTCCTTGTTTGTGGGTTTCTGCTCATGTTGTTGTTGTTTCCTTTACGTTAAAATTAAAGTACAAGTGTTTTTGTTTGTAGAAAACTTAGTTTAAACCTCATTTAATGAGAGTTTTTTCGGTCCAGTAAAAAGACGACGGTGAAGCTTCTGTGCTGCTCTGAAGTTTACTTTTAATTTCCTCGACAGCATCTGAACACTGTGACTGACATTTACTCTGAGTCACGTTCAAACAAACACTGACGGAGCTGCTCGTCTTATTGTTTTATCACTTTTTAATCCACGTCAAACAGTCGCAGTCGCTCGTGTCGGATTTAAGTTGCACTGGAGTTACGGCCTTAGTCTGACGAGAAGCAGACTTTTAAAACACATGTAAACATGTTAGTCTGACTGAAGTTATACGGGATTACATTCCTCAAAGTCGGGCTAAAACACACAGATTATGCCATTGTTGGAATCCACAGAGCTAATAACCAGGAATTAACAGGCGACAAAGAAGAAAATGTGCCAAAATTTATGACTATACTTTTTTAATTGATTTTATGCTCTGTTAGCTTAAAAGAAGTGGATATTTTTAAGTGAAAGGATGCTAGGAAGACATGCTAACAACTAGCTCCATGCTAAACCATAAAAAAAAACCCGCTTAATGCTAACAGGTTAAAAGAGAGAGTATCACCACCTAGTGTCACGGCTGTGTTGCTGCACCGTCAGGTGGTCTCTATGGTTACCATAGCAACCCACTTTATGTTGTTGATGATTTTTTTCCCCAAAAAAACCCCAATAATTAATAAAACGAGAACTTTACAAAAGTTAAGAATGGAAAATTTTACTTTCATTTTTATTCCTATTTAATTTTATTTAACACAGGTAATCTTAATTAAACATGTAATTACTGATCGCACAGAGGAATTAAAATAAAAACAAACCAACATTCCTTAATTTAAATAAAGAGAAACAACAGGTGAAAAAAGATGTAAAATATATAAAATGATAAATAATCATAAAATATTTATAAAAAAAGAGAGGAAAATAAAGTATATGAAAATGACTGATATACTTTTTTTGTCTGTTAGATAGAACAAAATTATATTTGGTTTATATCAGGGGTTTCCCTCTGTGGCCCACTGGTGGACATCACTGGTACTGCAGGTAGACTAAAAAGAAACATAAAGGTTTTCTTTGTTCTGAGGAGGAAAAAAAGATAAAATAAATATATTTGATTTTCAGATCATTCATTCATGATGGAAATCAACATGTCTTTTTTAATTTAAATATGATTTGTTTCTTTAATATTTTGCTTCATTCTTGTTGTTTGTCAATGACGTTGGAATACGTGAGATGAACTGACGCTGATTTAAAGTTTGATTTTTGTACAATTTAAATGGAAAAAAAATAAAGTTTAAATGTGACGGCATCAAACCTTTTAATGTGAGGACAAACAGAGAAGGAGGAGAGGAAGGAAGGAAGAAAGGAAGGAAGGGAAGAGTGAGGGAGGGAGGGAAAAAAAGAGGGGACGAAGAGAGAAGCGGAGGGAAGGAAAAGACACAAGGTTAGGGAGGACATAGGGAGGGAGGAAACACGGGGAGGAGTGAGGGGATAAAACAGGTGATGAAGAATAGAGGGAGAGGAAGAGAGAAAGTAGGGGAGGAGGAAACAAGAAACAGTGGTAGGACAATAGGAGGGAGGAAACAAGTGGGAAGGTGAGGAAATAAATGGGAAGGAGACATGAGAGAAGAGGAGGAAACAAGGAGGGAGGAAACATGAGGGGAAGGGAGGGAACGAGTGAGGTGATAAAACAGGTGATGAAACGTGGTGGCAAGATGGAGAGGAGGAGACAAGGAGAGGACGAGAGGAGAGGAGGAAACCAGGTAAGGGGGGGACAAGAGAAAAGTCTCGAGGAAGGAGGAACCAAGATGAGGAAATAAGGAGGGAAGGAATAAGGAGGATGAAAGAGCAGGAGTGTGTGTGCGCGTGTGTGTCAGCAGTGGAAAAAGTGAATATTCGGCTCAGTTCAAAGGCAGCGCGCGCGCGCGGGCGAGCGCGTGACAGACAGGGATGGCTTCCAGATTTTTTACTGTGGAAAGTTGAAAGAGTGTCGGCGGGCGCGCGTGCGTGTCCAAGGCAGCAGCAGCAGCCTCCCTCCTCTGTTTCCCGTGCGCGCGCTTAAGGGTGCGTGTCACAGAGAGAGAGAGAGAATGGGAGGGGCTCTCTCTCTCTCGCTCGTTCTCTCTCCCTCCCCTCTCTCTCTCTCTCTCTCTCTACTTTGCATATTGCGCGTGCCTCGGCTCGGCCATATGGGAAAATGCAACTGAAGGAATTGTCGGCGGGGAAAAAAAAAAACACGCGCAGGCAGGAGGAGCACGCGACACCGGAGCGCGAGAGAGTTTGAGATCATAACAAGCGCGAGCGAGAGAAGTTACAACAAGAGGACAAACAAGAGGAGAGAGAGACATACAGAGAGAGAGAGAGGGGCGGGGGGAGCGTAAACATCAACAAACAACAATAAACAAGGAGAAGAAGAAGAGGAAGAGTGTTCCTGTGGATCAGTGGAAAGATGTATTGTGCGTACACGATCCCTGGGATGACAGGCAGCTCACTCATGTACTACTACAACGGCAAAGCGGTAAGAGAGAGAGACACAGAGAGAGACAGAGAGAGAGAGAGAGAGAGAGAGAGAGGTGTGAAGGTGAAGAGTTGTCGCTTTTTTTACGCACCAACTCAACAGCGCGCGCCACGGTTCCGCTTCTGCCGCTGATGCTGCTGCTTCTGCCGCCGCGCGGCAAACAGCGCGAACGGACTGTGTGTGTGTGTGTGTGTGTGTGTGTGTGAGAGAGAGAGAGAGTGTGTGTTTATTTTTGGAAAAGAAAAGGTGTGCGTGTGTGTGTATGTGTGTGTGTGTGTTGGACAGACTCTCCTGAAATGTGATGAAACGTGCGTGTTTACAGTGTGTGTGTGTGTGTGTGTGAGCGCGCGCTCTCGTGTGTGTGTGTAAACCTCAGCTGTTTTTCCGTAAAAACCTTCTTTATTCTTGTTTATTTTTCTAATTTTCTGCTGCGCTTTTTACTCACGCGCCACTTTCATATTTAAAAACGTCTTCATTTTTTTGAAAACCAAACGCTCACGTGCGTTTGACGCAGCCGTTAATTTGCTGCTAATTAATGTGGAAAAATGCTGTTGTTTTGTTTTGTTCTTAAAACAAATTGTGCTAAATAGTCATTTATTTCGTTTTTAATTTCACTTTGGATTATTCTCACACTCACACACACACAGGAGAATCATTTACCTCACACATGAAACACATACAATTAAAAACAAAAACACACTCAGCCTTTTTTAAAGAGATTTCTCATCATCATTTGTTAAATTCTCATTGTTTTAATTAATTCATCACAATTTGTGCTTGAAGTGTTTTTTAATCTTATAAATACATCATTTACATAAATTTAGAATACATGTAAAGACTGTGTGTTTATGTAAATATGTAAAGGTGCAGTATGTAAGATTCTTACTCTCAATTCAGGCTTTAAATAAATAATAATAAGAAACACTGAAGATAAATGGAGGGGGGGGGGGGGCATGTTATGTGTCAGTGTCTGACCTTCTGTGAACCTGTCACACACACACACACACACACACACACACACACACACACACCTGCAAAAAGTGGAGAAAAAACCTGAAGAATTTCACGCTAAAAAAGCAGAAATCGCTGCAGGTGCAAATGAAAACAGAAAGACTGGGATTATCCTACACCTGTCAGTGTGTGTGTGTGTGTGTGTGTGACCTTTGACCCGTCATGGCTGCTGCTTTCTACAAGTTCAAACGATGGCGAACACGAGCAAAAGCCTCGGGAAACGTTTCAATCTGGAAATATCATTTCAAAAAAAGCACTGACACTGATTTTAAATAAAAATAATTGTTTAATTTAATATAGTCTTTAAAAGCATAAAAAAATACTACATTTTTTTACAGAAAAAAAGACGTAGATTTGAACCTTTTCGTTGATTTAAATCCGTTTTCCCGTCGTGCAAATATTAATATGTACATATGAGCTAAAAACATGCGTGACATACATGTTTAAAAACGTGTTTACTCAAATATACACCTTTTACAATGGTTGTTTCATATATGTATGTTATATTATATAAGTCAAAATAAAATAATCCTATGTTAATCCCACCATGAGGTAAATTTACATTGTCACAGCAGCCGAGACGGTCAAACGCAAAGGTTATAAATAATAAAACGTGCATTTTCACATATATAAAAAAATACACTATAATATACAGTAAAGAAATATATGTAAACATAGGATTACACATTTTTGTGAATGACAGTGGTTTAATTGCATGTATTTATATTTGTATTGAGTTACATGAGGTCGAGTGACAAACATCAGCATTTATTTCACATTTTAATGCACTTTCAGTGTCTGTGGAGAGAAATAATATTTTTTTAAATGTGATTATTTGTGGACACATAAATAAGGTTTCTATTTAAACGTGTGTGGGCTCCTCCGTGCAGCGGCGGCGGCCGTCGGCTTGTCCACACACCTTCTCCTTCTTCTTCATGTTTGTCCCCGCTCTGTCGCCGTAGCTCCCGGCCTTCTTTGTATCTTTGCTCAGCCTTAAGTTGTTGGGGTTTTTTTTCTCTTGGATTAGAAGCTGCGGGGCCTCGCTGTGACACCGGCCGGAGCTTTTGTTTTAAGCGGCTGCGGCTGCTGGATGTTGCCGACGGTGTTGATCCGGTGCCAAACTCCGTTTCTGTCTTCACTTTAACACCCGACCCCCCCCCCCCCCCCATTAATGTGTGTGTGTGTGTGTGTGTGTGTGCGCATGTGTATGTGTCACAGCTCATTTGGTAAAAAGACAGAAAGAGAAAAACACGTAGAAAATCATCAGAACTGTGGTTTAAAATCGACGTCTCGCGGTTCTCATGTGGTGTTTGAGTGGCTGCTTTGAGGTGTTTTTACTGTGGTGGCACGTTCACGACATACAGTGTGTGTGTGTGTGTGTGTGTGTGTGTGCGTGTGTGTGTGTGTGTGTGTCACAGCTCGTTTAGTAAAGAGACAGAGAGAGAAAAACACGTAGAAAATCACAAGAACCGTCACTTAAATTCTACGTATCACGGTTTTTACTATAGAGGCAGATCCAGGACTTACAGTGTGTGTGTGCGTGTGTGTGTGTGTGCGTGTGTGTGTGTGCGCGTGTGTGTGTGTGTGTGTGTGTGTCACAGCTCGTTTAGTAAAGAGACAGAGAAAAAAAAACACGTAGAAAATCATAAGAACTGTGGTTAAAAATCTACGTATCGCGGTTCTCGTGTGGTGTCGGAGCAGCTGGTTCACACAGTGTGTGTGTGTGTGTGTGTGCGTGTGTGTGTGTGTGTGTGTGTGGACCTAAATCGGTTACACACACACATGATGGGGGACGTGTCTTCTTTATGGGGGACAAAAAAGAAAAAATCAAGTCCCCATAAAGTTAGGTGAAGGTTAGAGGTCAGGGTTTGGATCAGGTCAGCAGTAATTATGGTTTAGGTTTAGGAGTTAGTCTCCAGGAAATGAATGTAAGTCAATTTTAATGTCCTCTGGAGTCATGGAAACCAGCATGTGTGTGTGTGTGTGTGTGTCACAGCTTGTTTGGTAAAAAGTGTTGTTTTTAAAAAAAATCTCTGTATCACGGTTCTTTTTGAGCGGCTGGTTGTTACTGTGGAGGCAGATCCAGGACATACACACTGTGTGTGTGCGTGTGTGTGTGTGTGTGTGTGTGTGTGTGCGTGTGTGTGCGTCTGTGCGTACGTGTGTGTGTGTGTGCGTGTGTGTGGAGGTATAGGAGTGGAAACTGGGGCAAAGTGGTTGCCGTGGCGGCGGCAGCAGAATCAGTAGCAGCGAGCGATTGAGCTCCGGCCCCTGGTGAGACCACACGGTGGTGAAGAGGCTGAATCTACGGGGCTTATTGGGGGGGGGGGGGGGATGAGGATGAGGATGAAGAGGAGGAGGAGGAGGAGGAGGTGCGAGGGCCGAGGCCTGAGCTCCGGTTAGCTGCTGTCGGCTCGCTAACTTAAGCCGCGGCGGCTTAATGAGGCAGCAGAAAAAAGCTGCGGCTAAAACAAAAGGCCTCATTTAAACAGCGGCGCAGGCAGCAGGCTATTGTTATGCTAACACTGCATTTGAATATTCAGTAAGTTTTAATTAGTAGAGTCCTGAAGACGGCTGCCAAAAACTCTCTCTCTCTCTGTCTGTGTGTGTGTGTGTGTGTGGAGGACACACACACACACACACACACAAACTCTCATTCCTGTTCATCTGCTGCTTATATTTTTTTTTTTCTGTCGCCACAAGAATTAATGACTTGTTTTTTGTGAATGTGACTGAGTTAAAAATCACACCACATGTTCACCAATTTAAATATAAAGACTTTTATTATTTCTCACGTTCAGTGCGGACGAGCAGGTGCTGCTTCACAGCCCGGGCCCGGGCCAGGTCAAAGGTCAAAATAACATCAGATTTTTTTCATTGCGCTGAATTTCTTTTTAAAGAACGCAAAAAAATCGAGTTCATTTCATAATAAAATCATCAGAACGATGTGAAGATTTATGGATTATTGTTAATAATTATTCATTTTTTAAAAATATATATAAATCACATGTTTTCACACCTTCAGCAGCAAATATGCAAATGTGTGTCGTTGTGTGTCGATGCTGGCGTTAAACAGGAAAGAATAGCGTGTGTGTGTGTGTGTGTGTGTGGACATCCTGCCTGCTCAGTGGGCTGGAATTAGAGCACAGCGTGTTATGCAATTATAACTTTATAAATAGATTCACAGTGTATGTGTGTGTGTGTGAACACTTTACATTTGACTTTTCTTCATATATGACCCATTTACCTGTTAATGTGTGTGTGTGTGTTTTTCCTGTCAAAAACACTAAACTGACCTTGTCAGAACCAGTAAGTCCTCATGGAGACCTAAACCTGGTCCTAATGAGGCAGAACCTCACGGTTTAAGTTAAGGACTAGAGCTTTGAATCGTGTTTAGATTCAGGTTTGGGATTTAAACGCTTAAATGAGTTGAAATCAATATTAAAACAGCTGCGTATTCAATTTGGTAACTGATAATCAGTTAATAATCAATAATTAGACTCAGCTCTGAGGCATAAATGCACCATAAAGCATAAATAAAAGGAACATTTTCAATTTTCATAATAAAACACGTTATTGTTCAGTCTGTGCAGCCTTTACCGTCATCAATAACGTCAGAATTAGAGGATATTAAGTTATAAAATTGCATTTTTTTGCCTTCATCAGATTTCTGAGCCACAGAAAAATAAATTTTTATGACATTTCCTCCTCCATATTTACGGTGATTTAGACGCTTTAATCAGCCTGAAAACTGCTGATCATGTGTATGAATTTAGTGATAAATAAAGAGCATTTCATAGATTTCATTGATGACGAGCTGGTTGTGTAAACAGACACTGTGTGTTTTTATAAATCCTTGACCTTAATGTGTGAGGTCTCAGCTGCCAGAGACACACACACACACACACACACAGTCAAACACTGAGTCGTGTGTGTGTGTGTGTGTGTGTGTAGCCGGGACGCAGCCGAGCAGAACGTGTCGGCATTCTTTGGATAGTTGGGAATTTCCACCCTGACCCGTCTGTCCGTCCGTCCCTCCGTCCGTCCGCCTGTGTCTGAGCCGCAGGTTTGATTCCCGGCGTTTTTTTGACTGAGCGTCTGCCAGCTGTGTGTGTGTGAGTGAGCGAGCGGACCTGTGAGCGTCAGCTGGCACGCGGTGGTGGAGCGGGGATGGTTGTCTGGCGGTAGGTTTTTTTGGTACGAGCAGAGCTTTGGCAGCCATGTTAGAGAGGCAGGCGACGACTGTGACCTGCACACTGGAGGCCTTTTGGCTCATTTGTCTGAATCTCACACTCACGTGAACGCTCCTGTTGTATGTGGAGGTCGTGATTCACGGGGATTGTGAAGTGTAGTTGTGTAGTTGTGTAGTTGCAATTCCAACTCCTTCAAAGTTCCTCGTCACAACCCGATTCTTCCTGTCGAGACACTTTACAGCGGGTTCAGGTTCGATTAAATGATGTTCTATAATGGTTTGAGTTGTTATTCTTCTAACATAAATACACATTTTGAGTTTATTTTTTGTTTTATTAGCTGTTCTGAGAAAATAAAATACACACATTTATGTTAGCTGAAAAAGGCACCACTTCCTTTCAAAATAAGAGCCCCTAACACCTGCTTTTTTCTACTTCTTCCTGTGGAAACCGTTTGCCATAATGCGTGGCAATAAAACTAGCTTACTAGTCTTTGTTTTCATAAAATAAAATACACTTTTCTAACGTCACTGTTGTACTACATTCAAGATGGCTGCTCCTAGCATTAACACTGTAAACACTGCTTTTTTTTAGCACTTCTGTTGCTGTTTTGTGTATCACACACACACACACACACACACACGCAGAACTGTCCTACCAATGTCTGTAATCACGCTGCTAGTATTTGTATTCATGTATGAAACACCATTAATGTGTTCATCAGAAAGAGTAGAGCAGCTTGGTCAGTGAACGTACAGTAGCAACAATGCTAAGACCTTAACAATGTCGTTTTTCTGGGTTTTTGTGTTGACACTATACCACCAGTACTTCTACTGGTGTGTGTGGACATGTTGCTATGCTGTTAATTATGTGGACAAGATTAGCTTGCTAGTTATCGGTAGCTTGCTAGTTAGCAAACTTGGCTTTAGCGCAAAAATTGATCACCTGATTTTGTGAAGTTCGGCACACACTTCACTCCGTGTTCACTCCAGCTTTTGGACGGCGTCTTATGTCGTTTTATCTTGTGGTTAGACGACATTTTACAAGTTTGTTGCAGCTCACTCTCGTGCACCAAAGCCTATAGAGAAAATCAGCGTTTTTAGCACACGGGAACACAAGGCCTACTGGTCTGCTGCCGCCTTGTCAGGTCAGTCTGTGTCACTCAGGTTCGTCTGAATAAAGGATTTCAAACACAGAATTCACTCAATAACACATGTGAACTAACTGACGGAGACAGAAGTGGACCAACAACTCCTGTGTCCCTGGGATGTAAAATCGATGATTTTCTCTATGGACTTTGGTGTGGGGAGAGTTTTGGCTGGTTTTACGAAGCAAAACTAGCGTCACCGACGTCTAGTGTTGAAATAAAGCGTCAGATGAGAAGCAAAAACCCTGATTTGACTTTAATGTCGCATTTATTCAGTGTTTCAGTCTCCGCTGCAGTTTTCATGGTGTGAAGTGAACCGTCTTGGTTCTTCTTCTTTGTGTCATGTGTGATCTGGAGGATGTGGCTGCTACGCGTCTAATGCTGGGAACACTGGTAATTTTCAATGGTGTGTGTGTGTGTGTGTGTGTGTGTGTGTTTAAGCTTATTCTCATATGTACTAAGCGCAGGCTTCACAGCAGAAAGGCTCGCTTAAGGAAGTTAACATTTTTGGCAGGAGAATAAAGAAAAGCTCAGTGTGTGTGTGTGTGTGTGTGTGTGTGTTTAATGTTGAGCCCCTCCGCTTATACACACACGCACACACACACACACATAAAACCTACCCCAGTCTTCATTATCAAAGTGGAAAATGGGGCGGTTGTCATTTTGTTACGCATGTGTGTGTGTTTGTGTTTGCGTGTGTGCGTTTTAGTGGGTCATTCATGCTGCGGTGAGCTGTCGGGGAGGCTGCATGCATTCACCGATAAACACCGGACAGCTGTCGCACTTTAAACAACAAGACAACAAAAAAGTGTGACACACACACACACACACACACACAGAGCTCTGACGGTGGCTAACAAACACGCTAACTGAGCGGACATCGTACGCTTTTAGCACCAACGCACGGTCAAACAATCTTAGTAAAAGTTGTTTTTTTCCGCATCTGTTTAATCACACGTCATCATTCTTGTTTACTTTTGTTATAAAACAACGAAACACGTCGGCAACTACGCGCCTGAAGCTAATGCTAGAGCTAACTGTGGTGTTATTTTGAATCTGAAAAGTTACCCTAAGTTACGTTCCTACTTCTAGCCAATCATCTGCTTTCGATCATAGAGGAGAATATCAACTTAATAAACAAGATTATAGAGATTAATAATCTATCTTTTTATACCAAGTATCTCCTGAGAAAATATTGAGCTCTTTTGACTTTTCATCGGAGGCAGATTTATTCCCCAAAAAGATCATTTGCTCTCTCATCATCATCCTGCTGTTCCTCACATTCATTTAAGATTAGATTAAGATTATTATAATTATATATACCTTTTTGTTATTTGTTTCATTTTCTACGCACTCCGTAGAAAACTCTTATTATCTCTTATTATGATCACATACCATGGTTTAAATACAGTTGAACAATATTTCTGAATATTGTACCACCAGAGGAAGCGCTTGTACCACACGCCACAGTTTGAGGTTAAATGTGTCATGTCTCTGGATTTAGCCATAAAAACATTTTAAAAAATCATGTTTTGGTGAAACCTTGTAGAAGAATACCTCATTAAAAATATGCTTTAAGGTACAGAGTGTAGGATCTAGCAACATCTACTGGTGGAGTTGCATATTGCAGCTGAATATCTCTCACCTTGTCTAATGTTTTAACCCAAACATTAGTTTGTCCTTTAAAATCAGACTATTCCAACATGACGACTTCCACAGAGAAGACCTGCTCCACTTTTTTGGCCAAATGAAAATGGGACTAGACCTTTAAAATCTTATTTTGGGGCAACTTCACCAAACTCTGTTTTTTTTAACATTTTAAAGTCATATTATAGCTTTCTGTCCATTCATTTAGACGGAAACTGGTGTTGTTTGTCTGAAATAGCTGCATGTTAGCGTAAACAAGATGGCTGCCAAGTAGCAAAACACACAGTGATGGATTTATTGATCAACAAGGACGAAAATATCGCCCGTTTTACGTAGTCTTTTTCCTTCTAATCCCGCGTTAAAAACCAACCAACAGAAGTGAGAACATGACGTCCTCAGCCAATAACTTTTCTAACTCTGGAAGTAGAATTCACAACCGAAAAGGAAAATAGGAAACCATTCACATTGTCTGACAGAACTGAGATGGATTAATGGAAGAAAAATGAAGTGACCCTCTTGAGAAGTGGCGTTCTCAGCGGCGAGCGGGCGCAGACGCAGCCCCGTAAGAGGCTCTAATAGCCAACATATGGACGCTCGGCGTCTGCCAGCAACACAATCAGGACTGCATTATTTCAGCCACACTGGAATAATAAAGGAGGCAGATCAAAGAGCTGATTACTTCAGTACTGCAGAGCTGAAGCAGGATTCTTTTCTGTTTGTTCTCTCTTTATGTCATCTTTTACTGCTCTTTGTTGTCTCTCTCTCTCTCTCTCTCTCTCTCTCTCTCTCTCTCTTTGTACGACCAGGTACACACACACACACACACACACACACTCCTTTCTTCTTTTAAATCAACACCGTATGGAAGCTGCACAGTTTCTATCATCAAGGCTATAGATAGCTAGCTAGGTCAGTAGATCGCTATCTAGCTAGCTAGGTAGTTAGGTAGATCGATAGATAGGTAGGTAAGTGGAAAGCTAGCTAGGTAGCTAGGTGGTTACATAGACAGACAGACAGACAGACAGGTAGATAGATAGATCGATCTTTATGTTTAAAAGCGTCACGTGTGTTTGTCGAGCGTTAACACATTGACAGCTGGGGTTGGAGCTCCAAACTGTTCCCCCCATTTCTTACTGTGTGTGTGTGTGTGTGTGTGTGTGTGTGTGTGTGTGTGTGTGTGACCTATTTGCATACAGCCTGGCAGAGCCAGCATACAAAAAAAAAACGGGCATCGCACCAACAGCCCTCTCAGCATGGCACACCAACGATCACCACCCAGTGTGTGTGTGTGTGTGTGTGTGTGTGTGTGGCATAACAGCCTATTGTGACTGTCTTTGCATTTGCAGAAAAAAAAAAACATCATTTCACCCATTTTCTTCAGAGTTTGCAGTAGCCTGTAACCATGGTGATCGTTGTTGATCCTCTGCTGCCTCCATCGGTGACTTGAGTTGTGTTATTTTATGACTGCAGCGTTTGAAAGGGCAGCTTCTGTGTCTCTATGGACTTTGGTGTGGAGGAGTGATCGGTTGAAGTCAGTGATTATTTAACTCCTTTGTTCAGCGACTGATGATCACGGCTGTGACTTTTATGTTTTCATTGTTTTGTTTGATTTTCTCCCGTTGCAACATGATTATTCCTGAAATATTCCTGAAATATTCCAGAGTTTGAGCTCAATTATTCAGAAATCCTCTGCTGGTTTCATCAGACGTTACTTCACCTCCAGTTTGTCCAATAACAATAAAACTGTGATTAGTTTGTTGAAAATTCAGCACGACAATCAAACTTGGGGAAAAACAAAATATTATTATACTTTGAAACCAGTGGAGCTTAGCCATCCTTAACTGGTGACTCGAGGAGCTAGCTGCTACTGAAGCTACTGTGGCTACTGTAGCTACTGTGGCACAACACAGAGACAGAATTAAAAGAAAACATTTTTATAGTTTAAAAAGAGCATCATTCAAAGTTAAAAGGTGAAGAAGGGGCAGCTAATATAACCAGAAGTTAGAGCATTAGTCTTTACTGGCTAGCAGCTACTAAAGTCAAACACCAATGCCATTGTTAGCATCTACAGTCGCTAAAATTTACACTTAATGCCAATTTTAGCAGCTAAAGTTAGCAGCTACTGTGGCTAGTAGCTGTGACATCAGTGCTTCGTGTTAGCAGGGCTAGTTTAGCCAGAAGCTGTGGCATTGTTGTGTAACATTAGCGCCCACTGTAGCTAAATGCCATTGGTGTTTTATGTAGACATAGCATTTATGCTTGATGTTAGCAGCTACTGTAGCAGTGCTAATGTTAGCAGAGATGTAGCCAGAAGCTGTGTTTTGCTGGTGTTTGATTGTAGAATGTACCGAAGTCATGGTTAGCAGCTACTGTAGCTGCAACGTACTGGGGGGAAAAGTTTTTATCAACTCAAGTCTGTTTGTTGAGCTAAATGTGAACTAAGATAAAACAAAAAGGTCTAGATTTCAGTCCCAGTGGAGGCAGAACCCGATCCTTTAATCCTTATTAACATTTTAATGGATCACCAGACGGAACAAGGATCAGAATCAGATGTTCAGAGGAACCTCCTGCTCCGTTTCAGCCGGTTTAGGTGCGTTTGATTTAAACTCCGGTGTTTCCCGGCTTTTATTTACTGATTTACTGTTATTATTTTACAGTTTACAGTTTGTGGTTCATCTTCACGACTTATTCAGCATGAACAGCGTTGATGTTCAGGCAGAGAGGTTTTCTCTTCTAAGCTGATTCCACTCTAACGTGTTATAAAGAGACGTAACGCGGAGGAGACTGGACCTCTAATGGCAGCTCAGCTTCTCTCAACACAGAGAGGTCAAAGGTTAAATCCCTGTGAGCCAAAACGATAAGAGATTACGAGTCTGTCTCTGTGAATGTTTCCTGTTTACACTGTAACGTTATTGTCAATGGGAACATGAAAGGAAACCTGTTAGTTTAGATTCATAAACGTTAGCTGTTTGATTTTCATCTCAGCTTCATGTTTATTTAACGTAAACGAGTGTTTCAAGGATAATCTATAATCTATAATCATCTTTTTGACAAAGTCTAATCTGATATAACTGATAACGGACTACTATGTGTTTTTACTGATTAACTAGTTTTGTTGATAAACTAGAGTCGATTTTTATTGATCATCCACTTAATTGAAAAGAAGTAGTTAAACGTATTACCTGTAGTCTGTTTTTAATTAATAAACTAGTTTAACTGACAAACTAGATACTTGTTAATGATAAGATACATTTATTGATTACCAAGAGTCTATTTCTTTATTGATAATCCAGTTTAATTTATCACCTAGAGTTTTAATGAATAAACCAGTTCAATAGATAAACTAGAGTCAGTAATTGTTGGTAAGTTAGTTAAACGATAACCTGGACTCTGGTTGTTGTGACAAAGTCAATCAGCAGGTGTTAGTGTTCCGTCGTCTCGCTCCCCCGCGGCGGCCATCTTAGCGTTTGGTTCAGGGTTTTGTTGTTGGGGGGGAGGGGGGCACGGGGGGGCGGGTGCTTGTGCTCGTGCTCGGATGCTGCGGCGGTTGCCATGTTAACGTCGCCACGGTGCATGAGACTCCGGTGGCCGCCGCTGCCAGCTTGCGTCACCGTGGCAACGGGATCACTGTGACCTGGCAGTCGTGCCCGTGACTCCTGACACTCTCTCTCTCTCTCTCTCTCTCTCTCTCTCTCTCTCTCTTCAATAATTTACATGCCACGGCAGCCATCTTAGCTTTTGGCGCGGGTTAGGGTGCCTGCCGGCGCGTTGCCTCGGCAACGTGGGTCCCTGCGACCCAGCTCTCTGGTTGGTGGCACGGTGACACTACAACTTTCTGATTTTGGAGGCTGATTGAAATGCTGCGGCAGCCATCTTAGACGACACACACACACACACACACACACGTGTTAGTATATTTGTTTGTGTGTTTGCAGCGGCGCGGCGAGCTGGACGTCCCGCGTGTGTCCGAGGTGACGCACACGTGTTGGACCCGCGACCTTCGCGACTGTACGTGCCGTTGTTTTTAATTTATGGACACGCTCGTTATTTATTATTCATGAAGCTTTTTATTTTGTGTGGACGGCGGCCAAGTCACAAAAAACATCAAACACACAGAGAGAGCGGAAATTAAAGGCAGAATAAAATAAGAGACAGAGACACAGTCGGCAAATAAACACAGGCCACTGTTAGAGGAGCTTTTATAAAGACCATAAAAAGTGAAAGTCATCGTCAATGCTGAATAAATGAGGGAGAAATGAAAAACAGAAGAGACAAAAGGACAGAAAATGACTTTTCCTGGACTCAGTCACATGTTCAGGCAAATGTATAGTGTGTGTGTGTGTGTGTGTGTGTGTGTGTAGTCACAGGCGTTCTCACCCTGACAGCTTGGCTGCCGCAGAGAGAGCACAGGTCTCATTGGCCGCGTTCCTTGCGACGGGTGTTTCGATTGGCTGTCGGGCCGACTGCCATCGTACCAGCTGAGAGAACATGTTTGTGTGTGTGTGTGTGTGTGTGTGTGTCACGGTGACAGCACACGATCACACACAGATTCTCTTTCTCACGCGTGTTTCTTTTTTCTTCTTCATCCATCTTCTCAAACGTCTCTCTTTGTCAAACCCGTGCTGCGTTCAAGGTCCTGAAATGACTGTAGATACAATAAACGCAGTCATTTGTGAAGCTTTCTCCTGTTTTTGCCTGTAAAGTGTACGATGCGTTCACTTACCCCTACAGGACATGGAACTTTTTTAACTGCCAAACCCCATAGAGAGAATCAGTGATTTTAACATCACAGCACACAGGAGTGATGGAGCCGCTGCTGCCTCCATCACTAAAGTTCACATGTGTTGAAATCCGTTGTTAGGGTTTCTCTAAGTTTCCCAAACGTAACCAAAGAAGGCCGCAGTAGAGCAGCAGCTCCTGTGTCCACGTGAGATACAAACGCTGATCTTCTCTGTGGGGTTTGGTGCAGTTTCCTGATGGAAGAGTTTAACCCACTTAAAGTTGTATTGATGGGAATCAGGTGTGTGTGTGTGTGTGTGTGTGAGATACTTAAAGATTGTTGTTAATTACCTCAACAATTGATTAATTATTAAATCACTTAATTAGCTGTAAGAACGCCAACTGGCTCCTCACCAAGGTGTTTATTATGTTCTCTCTCTCTCTCTCTCTCTCTCTCTCATTCTTTCTTTCTTTCTCTCCCACTCTTCCCTGATGAAGAAGCCGTGCTTTGTTTGTTTGTGTGGTTTTTTTTTTGCACTTGAACTCTACACGGGATCGCTATCAGTCACAGAGGTGTTTGACCTCTGACCCCTTGTGTCCTGAAGAATGTGTCAGGAAGATAACACACGTGCTCACACACACACACACACACACACACACTCTTTTCACATGTGTCCACAAACAGGAACAGACATGTTTCACTGTGTGTGTGTGTGTGTGTGTGTGTTTGTTTTTTCTCACTAACAATCGCTGGTGTTTGACGACATGTGGCTGTAATTAAATCAAAGGAAATTGGTGAAAAAGAGGCACGATGTGTGTGTGTGTGTGTGTGTGTGTGTGTGTGTGTGTGTGTGTGTGATGGTTTTGGAAAAAGTCGTGCTGCTTGAAAGGAAAATGGGAGGCAAATAAAACGAGTTTAGACGAGACTTATAAAGAGCCGTCACCTGTGGAGACACACACACACACACACGTTCTCACACACACACACACACACACACATTCTCACACACACACACACACACACAGTAAAAGTAATGATATGTGAGGTAAAGTCGATGATTACTACTATGAAAAAATATATACAGTATACTTACAAAAATCATTAATATCACAAATCTATGTTTTATTCAAAGATTATTTTAATGATGTCTTTGTTTTTATGGAGCAAAGAAAACCAGAAAATATTCACATTTAAGACGCTGAAAACCCCCAGAAACTGGTTTTAATGCTTAAAAAGAAAAACACTGATATCACTCTGTGTTCATGTAAAGAATCAACTACACTTTGTTTATTATTATTTTATTACATTATACATCATATTATTTAACATAATATAATTATTAAATGAATAGTTTTTTTCTGGTCTATAAAAAATATAATAATGGAATTTTGTTTCCTCTGTGTTTGTTTATATTTCTGTACAAGTCTGTGTGTGTGTGTGTGTGTGTGTGCGCGCGTGTGAGCATGCACGCATGTGTGTGTGTGTGTGTGCATATTCATGAAGCCCTCGATGTTTTCAAAAGCCACATTGTGATTCGTTATTTCCTTCCGCAGATAAGTATTTCTACACACACACACAGACACACACACACACACACACACACACTCCGGCTATTTCCTGTATCAGGGGAAACATTATAAAGCCACAAATGTTCACACACACACACACACACACACACACACACGAATGAGCTGCAGTTTCACATGTTCTTTTGTATCAATAACATTATTGATCTGTTATTATTCATTTCTTGTCACATATTTCCTCTAAGATCTCACGTCCTGTAACGTCTGTTTAACGTGATGAACATGAGTTATTTCCATATTGTTCATGATTATAATGATAAAACTCTTGGCTTTTGTACCTTTATTTACTTTTTATTGATCTACAGAACGTTTTAAACTTGGATTTAAACCTTACACTCTGAGAGATGAATAAAAGCTGAAATAAGTGTTAAAATGATTATGTGAGTCAAACGCTCTGTTATATAATAATTATAATAATGTTTTTTATTAAAAACAATAATAATACGTATTAATTACAAATAATATCAATCAACTCAGAAAAAAATATTAATATTGCACATGACATAAACACTTAAAAGATAAATATAGTGTTAATATAAAAGTTAATAGTGTTTCTTTAATGATTTAAAATCTGTTTCTTGTAAAAAACAAATCTTTTGGTTTTCCAATATTCTGACAAATACATCGCTCTTTCGGGAGAGAAAAGTACATTTTGTGGCAGGTATTTGTCAGTAAATGCTCCATTTTAGGATTAAAAGTGTTATTTTAAACTTTATCTCTCGTACAGTTTATTATTACAATGTGTTTTATCGTAAAATAAGGAAAAAAGGAGACCCTGCAGTATGGAGATACAGTACACTTGTTGAGCAGTGTGATGTCACAATGATGTCACGAAGATGACACAATGATGTCACGAAGATGACACAATGATGTCACAATGTCAGGAAGGTGTCATGATGATGTCATGAAGATGACAATGATGTCAGTAAGATGTCACGATGATGTCAGTAAGATGTCACAATGATGTCACAATGATGTCAGTAAGATGTCACAATGATGTCATGATGATGTCACGAAGATGTCACGATGATGTCAGGAAGATGTCACAATGATGTCAGTAAGATGTCATGATGATGTCACAATGATGTCACGAAGATGTCACAATGATGTCAGTAAGATGTCACAATGATGTCAGGAAGATGTCCCAATGATGTCAGGAAGATGTCACGATGATGTCAGGAAGATGTCACGATGATGTCATGATGATGTCACGATGATGTCAGTAAGATGTCACAATGATGTCAGGAAGATGTCACGATGATGTCAGTAAGATGTCCCAATGATGTCAGGAAGATGTCACAATGATGTCAGGAAGATGTCACGATGATGTCATGATGATGTCACGATGATGTCAGTAAGATGTCACAATGATGTCAGGAAGATGTCACGATGATGTCAGTAAGATGTCCCAATGATGTCAGGAAGATGTCACAATGATGTCAGGAAGATGTCACGATGATGTCAGTAAGATGTCCCAATGATGTCAGGAAGATGTCACGATGATGTCAGGAAGATGTCACGATGATGTCATGATGATGTCACGATGATGTCAGTAAGATGTCACAATGATGTCATGATGATGTCAGGAAGATGTCATGATGATGTCACGAAGATGTCACGATGATGTCATGATGATGTCACGATGATGTCATGATGATGTCACGATGATGTCAGTAAGATGTCACAATGATGTCAGGAAGATGTCACGATGATGTCATGATGATGTCACAATGATGTCAGGAAGATGTCACGATGATGTCATGATGATGTCACGATGATGTCACGATGATGTCATGATGATGTTTCATGTCGGTAAATCAGTGAAAAGAAGAAAATAGTGTCAGTGTAACAGCAGTGATGATGATGATGATGATGATGATGGTGTCATGTTCACACTGCAGCCTGTAAATGAATTCAAGATGGCGTCTGGTCTCATTACAGAAGCCGCGACATCAAAGAGTCAGACGTCGAGTGAAGTCGCACAATTTACCCACAATTAAGTCTGTGTGTGTGTGTGTGTGTGTGTTTAAACATCATTTAAATAAAATGTGTCACCTCACATACGGGGCCACACGGTGGTGTAGTGGTTAGCACTCTCGCCTTGCAGCGAGAAGACCCGGGTTCGAGCCCCGGTTGGAACAAGGGCCTTTCTGCATGGAGTTTGCATGTTCTCCCCGTGTGTGCGTGGGTTCTCTCCGGGTACTCCGGCTTCCTCCCACAGTCCAAAAACATGCAATGTGGGGATAGGTGAATTGGACACTCCAAATTGACCATAGGGGTGAGTGTGAGAGTGAATGGTTGTTTGTCTCTATCTGTGTGTGGCCCTGCGATGGACTGGCGAACTGTCCAGGGTGTACCCCGCCTATCGCCCGATGTAGCTGAGATTGGCACAGCACCCCCCGCGACCCTCTGGCAGAGGATAAAGCGGTAGATGATGACTGACTGACTGACCTCACATACGTATAACCCAAAGAGTGTCACTCACTCTCCCCACATACAAAAGTCCATAGAGAAAAGCAGCGGTTCTAGCTCACTGGGATGTAAGAGGTCACAGGTGGACTGCTGCCTCGTGTGGTCACTTTGTGTCACTCAGGTAAATCGGAACGAGGGAATTGAAATGCAGAAGTCGCAGAAATGACAGATTTGAACTGAGTGATGGAGGCAGCAGTGGATCCACAGCTCCTGTGTGCTCCTGTGCTTAAATCGCTGATTTTCTCTATGAGGTTTGGTGCAGGAGAGACTCAGCGGTTTTACAAAGTTTTACAAAGACAGTATGTACATATATATATATACAGTATATATACATATATACATATATGTATATATATGTGAATATATATGTATACATATATAAAATATGCAGAAACGCTGATATAACTCTGCTTGTGAAACGTCTTTGTAACAAATATCATGATCGTCGTCATCATCTAAAAATAAATTATGATCGTCATATTCATGTGTAAACCACACACACACACACACACACACACACACACACACACACACACACACAAATACACACACGCCGCCGCCGCAAACGCTCACTTATGTTTGGAACGCGCCCCTCCCTCCCCCCCTTACTCCGCCCCCCCAGTGTTTTCTGTCTGAGTAACTCGACCCCCCTTCAGTCACAGGTGCACCATGCTAACACTCACACACACACACACACACACACGCTGAGTCCACTTGTCTTCACATAGGGGTCTCTAATCAAGCCACAGGAAGCCTGAGCTCCGCAGGGAGTGTGTGTGTGAGAGAGTGTGTGTGTGTGAGTGTGCGTGTGAGTGTGTGTGTGTGTGTGTTCAGTTACAAGTGAGTTGAAGAATGTGTTTCGGTCCATGAAACTCGCCGTGAGTGTGAAGCCCCTGCATGTTTTCAATTACACATGAGTATTTTTGCAGGTGTGTGTGTGTGTGTGTGTGTTTGTGTGTTTGTGTGTTTGTTCCTCCATCACCATCCATTTTATTTAAAACTTTATTTAAACTTTGTTTTTTCTCCATTTTTAATTTTCAATTTTTTCCAGAATCTTTGCTTTTTAAAAAAATCTTGTTTTTGTTTGACTTTTATTTTGGTAAATATATGTGTGTGTTCTCTCTTTCATCTACTTTTTTATTTCCCTCTCTTTCTATGCTGTGAGTGTGTGTGTGTGTTAGTGTGTGTCTTTTTCTAATATCTGTCTCTCTGCATCATATGGAGTCAATTAGGCAACCATGCTCCAAACTGTGTGTGTGTGTGTGTGTGTGTGTGTGTGTGTGTGTGTGCGTGCACACATCTGGTTCGCATTAGTGCAATTGCAGGTTGGTAGAATAAAGGGCTCGGCTCGGAGGTGGTGGGTGGGATTTCCTTCCGCTTTCACACACACACACACACACACGTACACGCACACACACAGATTTTTGCCTCCATGTGTTTTGAATCAGGACATAATTAACCTTCAGAGGATTCAGAGGCCGTGACTCAGATCTCCGCTGTAAAAATACATCAGAAAAACAGAAATATGTTTGATCCAGTCTGTGGTGCGTTTGATTCGCCTTCCCACGTCTGCCTCCGGACGGCAAACCTGAGAGGAGGGGGGGAGGAGACAGATACCGTGGACGGACGGTCGCGTGGATTAGAGGAGCTTTAGAGGAGCTGGACGCAGATAATGTTTGACATGATAAAAGACTTCATTCATGTGCGTGTGTGTGTGTGTGTGTGTGTGAGTGAATAAAGACGATGAAAGTGAAACCAGCCTGTTAGAAATGAGAGAGTGAGGGAAACAAAAGAGAGGGAAAAAAACTGGACAGGTGCAGCTGACTGTGTGTGTGTGTGAGAGAGAGAGTGTGTGTGTGTGTGTGTGTGTGTGTGTGAGAGAGAGAGAGAGAGAGAGTGTGTTTGTGTGAGAGAGAGTGTGTGTGTGTGTTTGTGTGAGAGAGAGAGTGTGTGTGTGAGAGAGAGTGTGTGTGTGTCTGTCAAGAGGTTTCGTGACTGCTTCCTTTGAGTGTTCACATTCCAGCACATCTGCTTTGGATGAAGCGTGGTAAACCGTGTGTGTGTGAGAGAGAGAGTGTGTGTGTGTGTGTGTGTGTGTGTGAGAGAGAGAGAGTGTGTGTGTGTTTGTGTGTGTGAGAGAGAGAGAGTGTGTGTGTGTATGAGCAGGAGCAGTTTCTGCGACTGAGAAAATGTTTCCTTATTTCATTTTTTGTGGCAGTATTTTATTAGGTGTTGGGATTATTTTAAACTTAAAAAACTAAATTTAAACACAGAAAAATTACAAAAAAAATAAAATGTCACATACAAGGAAACAAAGGTTAATTTCACACTATATGAATATTTGAATATTTGCTACGAGGAGCAGCTAATGAGATGCATTCAACGACTCCAGGAAATGTTCTTTTACTTATGTGGGAAACTGAGAAAATATTGTCATCATCCTCCTCTTCCTCACATAAACCTCACACACAGATTAAGATTATTGTGATTTTTGTTGTTTTTATTTGTTTACAGTAGAACAGTTCTTTCTGATTTTGTACCACCAGAGGAAGCTCGCGTACCACTGGTGGTTACACGTACCACAGTTTGAGAACCATGGATGTACACAGCGCGTTGAGCATGATGCATGTTTAACCCTCTTATGAGCATCATGATATTCAGTATTTTGTTTTGTTTTTATTCACAACATAGAGAACAAAGGTCAAAGGTCATAAAGTCTATGTGTTGAATGTGGGTGGAGCATCTGTTAACACAGTTTTCTCGTAAACTCCCTCTTCTTCAGCCCGGTAACTTCCACCCAAAGTTTCCCCTCATTCATCAGCATTGATTCCAATCTACCGATATCAGTCCGATTTAAGACTTTTTACACATTTGTGCTGAGTCATTTCAAGCTGTATAACGAAAGAAGTAAACATGACTCAGCTAAAATGCTGTGACTGAGTGTGTGTGTAACGTGAATTTAATGTGATTTATAAGATTTTTAGATGTACCATAGTTTTTATCGGTCCAATATCTGATCCGGTGATTTTTCAACACTAGAACTACAATTTCTTTTTAATTCATGAATTAAATCAATAGATAACAAACAAATCCAGGCAAAGGATTCCAAAATGGCTGCCACGAGCGTCAATCGTAAAAACACTCCTCAAATGTTACTGTTCATTACACAGAGTAACCCGTTTATATGTGAGCTGAAACAATGACTCCATTATTAATTGATTCCTAAATGAGTCGTATCGGTTTGAGCGTTTTTTCATGATTAAAACAAGATTTCTGATGGTTTCAGCTTCTTAAATGTGAATATAATATATATAAAATAAACGACAGATGAATCGATTAGTTGCAGCTCCAGCGTGACTGGGATAGATTTGAAACCGGGAGCGACTTTGGTTGTAAATGTAACGCACCCACAGTATTCGCAGGTTGACGAGGTAAAACCCACAGGGACGGGGAGTGGGTGTGGTCAGGGGACAACTCAAGACAGGTCCAGAACAGGAAGTGGAGAAAAAACCAAAACGAAGCAGAAACACTTGCAGTTTTTAACAAGAATGGTCAAAAATCTGCTCTGCGATTAATCAGAATTGAACAATGTGGCCGCTGACATAGAAGTTAAACAGATGCCCTTCCCTCCACATTTGGAAACAATGACTCGGGGGATGGAAGACGAAGCATCAAACACCAAACAAAGCCAAGAAAATCCCCCTCTACTTCTACTTTTCTTCTCTTCCTCTCTTTTCTGTCTCCATCATTTTTTTTTCTTCTTGTTTCCGTTTGTCCTCTTTTCATGTCGGTCCAAGTCGTACCGTTTCATTTTCTCTCTCCTGGTTGTTTTTACAGTCTCTCCCTCGCAGAGTTGCTTCAGGGTCCAGTGTTATTCCCCGCGCTGTCAACAGGTTACAACTGAAACACTGCAGAGCAAATCAAGTTTGTGTTTTCTCCGTGTTTTTACTTTTCTCTAATTTTTACCAACAAACGTTTCATTTTTTGCGTATTTAGCCTTTTAATTTATTGTCTATTTGTGTGTGTGTGTGTTTGTGACAACCATGAGGAATCAGTTTTTTTTTTGCGGAACACATCTTTATTATATTGTGCCGTTGCCAGGGCAACAGCTTTGATGAAGCCTGAGTCAGACGTCACAGAGCAGCAGGTGGTTACACTAACGCGTCGACTGGCTTTTATCAGGGTTTGCGACCTTTTTCCATGTGATCGGTTTCCACTAAAAACGACAAAAAACCTCCTGGAGTCATTTCTCTGTCGTGCTCCTCGGTTCATACTGGTTCATATTAAGACTCTGTTGTGACTCAGAAACCTGGTTTGGTTTGTTTGGACTTTATATCTCGAGCCATAAATTCATGTCAGCCCCTGGTTTTGCTTGGTCATGTTTTTATGTTTCGCACGAAATTCTTGTGTTGAGTGTTTTTCAACACAGTCTCACATAAACAACATTATCTGACAGCTAAACTGCATATGTTTAATATGATTTAATGAAGAATTTATTACATTTTCCTCTCCGATTATGACATATCACCTATAATGATGAACGATTGCAGGCAAAATTCTTTGCACCAAGGTGTCGCGCAACAAAGTGCGTGACACCAAAGTGTTCGTCAGGCAGCAGACTACAGGTTAGGCCAGGTACTGCACCAGATTTAAAGTTGTTATAGTGACAGTCAGCGTTTATGACGGTGTCTTTATATGCAGACGATGTTGCTCTATTCCTCATTCTTACCAGAAAAATTGTCATTTAGCAGACAATCAGCCAGGGGTGGAGTCGAACTTGCGACCATAGCAAACATGATGTCTTTCGCGCACAGGGTACTGGTCTTAACCACTGAGCCACCCCACAGGTGCCTCACAGGTTACTCACCGTCCCTAAAAAACACACTGTTGTCGTTGTAGCCGTTGTTGCATGACTACACGTTAGCTCCTCCCGCTAACCTGATGCTGCTGCCAACTAATAGTAACCATGGCAACTGCTTATTTGGGCGACCAAACTCGACTCAAATGTTTTGCTTTCGTTTGTGTTTTGGACAAGAAAACCACGGTGTGTAAACTATGTTATGACATTAAACCAATGAGACTAGATTAGTTTCCGACGATACTTGCTTTTGCAAACAAAGTTGAGAAGTCAGGTTACTTTTGTGTGTTAAGAGGACAGTGTTGACCTGAGACACTTTATGGACATTATGTGACCGTGAAGGTTATTGATTGGACCGACATTTGTTCTTATTTTTCGTCAGAGTTTTGTTTAGTCGCGAGTTTCTCCGATTAGTTCAAGGTCTAACTGAGGGGGGATTCTGTGTGTGTGTGTGTGTGGACTGCGGAGAGTGAGGTTGTTATTGTGTCTCTCCACATTCTTCAGTCTCAAACACACGATGCACCTGTTTCTGTCCGTCCAAAACACACACACACAAATCACGGTCTTTCGTCAGTGGTTTAACAACGTCGGTTGAGGAAATCTTCCTGCACGACATGTCACATAAATCCAAATATTTTCAACGGCAACAACGCAAGCGTATGTGTGTTTTTCTGCGTCTGTGTGTGTGTGTGTGTTGTGTCAGTGTGTGTATGTGTGTATTTTCTTGTACAGGCTTTGGGTCAATAACTGTGGTTTTATGATCAGAGTCAGTTCTCAGAGGAGGAGGAAGTTTGAGGGGATTTTAGTTCTGCGCTAATGACAAATGCAGACACTGTGTGTGTGTGTGTGTGTGTGTGTGTGCGTGCGTGTGTGTGTGTGTGTGAGAGAGAGAGCGAGAGAGGCAGACTTATGTAAGGTAAAGAGAGAAGATAACCAGTCTTTTATCGCTAACTTGTGTTTTCGCATTTGTATCACGGCACTTTTTCACTGTGTGTGTGTGTGTGTGTGTGTTTCCTGACATTCCCACACTTCCCAGTGTCCTTTGCTCATTTGCTGCGTGGGTGTTTTTTTTTTGTGCTTGCAAGAAGTAAACCCTGAAGTTAACAACAGTCAGAAAACCTTTCTTTCACCACAACCCGTCTTGGCAGATGGCCGCACATCTTTAAGTCTGGCTCTGTCAGGTTACAGTCGCGCGAGTAGAGCTCAGCTCCTCCCGTCTCTTTTTAAACTCTCCACTGTAAAAACACACAAACAGAAGCTACATCTGACGCATATGTAAACAGAAGTGATGACAAATGACAGAACACGGACACAAGAACAACGGCAGCTACCTAACGCCGTCCATGTTTGAGATGTAAATACAAACGTCTGAATGCTTGACAGTTGGTGGTAGAAGAAGAAGAAGAAGATATCTGAGGTTAGCAGAGCAGTGTCTGTCATCTGGGGCGGATTATGAGGCCCGTGGGCTCCTGGGAACTCACAGCTGTGCAGAGGATGCGCTAACAGCACCTGCCTGTCAAGAGTTTTCTTGCTAACACCCTCTATTGGTGAATCTATACGTTCAGCATTACAGTAGCAGTGCTTTTAGCTCTTGTTTTATACGCGACACAAACCAGGGACTTGTAAAGCAGCTGTTTGGGTGTAACTGAATCATTAGAATCAGTTGATTAAAAAGATTCGTTGACAGAATGGTTCAGTACTTCCTGCGCAGACTCTGTCACGATTAATCGCACTTTGTCGTGTAGTGTTTGAACTCGATACGTGACCTGATTTTACTTGGTAGCACTTTTTAATCGTCCAAAGTTTGAACCGTCTCTTGACGTGTGAGGAAACGTGGACCATGTTTGACGCCGCTCAGCGTTTCCGTTAAAGTGTTGTGATGTGACGTGTGCAGACGTTCAGGTGGAGGACGAGCTTTGTCCAGAAGTGAATCCAGATGTTTTCCTTTTAGATTTAAACAACTGTGTCTGTTTCTGCGCTGAAGTGAAACTCGTGAACTCGGAATCCTTTTACCTGCTCACCTCGTCGCCTTCTCGCCGTGTCGTGATGAGGCGGACCCAGCTGGAAATCAGCCGTCTCTCAGGGACCTGAAGAGAGAGAGAAAACGTCAAGGTTTTTGTTTGACAGAGAGTTTGAGGCCGTTTTCTGGTTTTAATCATTTCTGTCAGGGAATCAGGGAAGATGTGTTTTTTCTTCTTCTTCTTTTTTATAATGCCCCCAAGTCGTTTTCTTTTATTTCTTCTGTCTGATACATATATATACATATATATATATATATATATATATGTGTGTATATATATATATATATGTATTATTTTTTCCCTTGCCACATCTGTGATCCATTCATATGCAAATAATCTCTAAAGTTAAAAAAGCGAGAGGACATACATATATGTATATATTTATAATATGTTATCAGTCGACCGAAAAAACTATTTAAAAAATATGCAAACGTTTGACATAATTTTACTTTATTGAAAGTTTTGAAAATATAATATAGTGACTATTGTATTATAGATGTATATTAGTTTTTAAATAAGCGTAAAAAGCTTGACATACACACGTTTACTGAGTTAAACGTACTTAAAGTTTTGAAATATATCATAATATCATTCAATAATTTGACTCCCAAAAAACGCTCAAAAAATCGTAAACATTAATGTTTTTTTCAGCTTTTTTGGGTTAAATCTTTTAATTCACTTGAGTCTTGATCAAATATTGAATAATTACCAGGATTTCAACCGTGTTGGGATTAAAGTATTCTTGAAAAGTTCACGCTTTCTCTTCTTATCTTTTTGAATGTCGTAGAAAAAGAGCAGCTGTTTTTGTTTTCATTTGAAATTTGAGCTCTGTGACGTGATAGCGACTGACGACACGTCGTGTCTGTGTCGTGTCTTCCAGGTGTACGCTCCATCTGCCAGTACGGCCGACTACAACCGGGACTCGCCGGGTTATCCCTCCTCCAAACCGCCCAGCGCCGGCTTCCCCAGCTCCTTCTTCATGCCAGGTACTGACGTCTGCTCCCTGAACGCAGCACCACTCTGTTCCTGCTCCAGGTTTTCTAAAGGAGTCTAAAGGAAAAAGAATCACCTCCTCATTTTCATTATTACTGCTGTACTGTATTATTTATACGTCATATATACATACTCCTCACAGGGGAAAACACAAGTGTTCAAGGTCCAGAAATTGAAGATAAAATACTTAATACTTAATATTTTCTGACGTTATGAATTTCTGTGTTTTTTTGTGTTTTATATTTATACTTTACTAAAAATCTTTTTTGAGATTTAATTCTTGCTGAAGTACGGATGGTACAATACCACATTTCAGTCATTTTAAAGTCATTTTTCACTCACTTTTAAAGTCATTTTTCAGTAATTTTGCAGTAAATTTAAAATCATTTTTCAGTCATTTTTCAGTCATTTTACAGTAATTTTTAAGTAAATTTAAAGTCATTTTTCAGTCATTTTAAAGCAGTTTTTCAGTAATTTTTCACTAATTTTAGACGTTTTTAACTATGAAGCTGTTCACACATTTGTGCCATCTCCCACTAAGAAGAAATAAACAGCATCACTCGGCTAAAATGCTTCTTCAGATTGTTAGTTTTAGTTATATTTACATAGGATATAAATGGATATTTTTGTATGTGTCAGATTTAAAAAAAGTTCTTTTTGCACTATATTCATATTTATATTTATCTTTAACTCGTCGTGTGTGTGTGTGTGTGTGTGTGTGTGTGTTCATCAGATGGACACAGCGGCGATCCCTGGAGCAGCAGTAGTAGCAGTATGAGCCAGCAAGGCTACCACAGCAGCATGTTGAGCGGAGGAAACTCCGCGCACGGCGCCGCCCAGAGCTCCTCCTACTGCGGCATTCACCCTCATGACAGACTGGTGAGTAGAGCTGTCAATCTTGCACCTGTCGTGTGGGCCAAACGGGGGGGGGGGGGGGGGGTTTAGCCGTGTGACAATAGCTTCAGCTGAGTGGAAACTGTAGTTTGTAAACGTCTCGCCCTCCTGCACCAAAGTCCATAGAGAAAATGTGTGTTTTTAGCTCTTCACAACATAGGGTTGCTGGTTTACTGCTGCCTCTTTTTTGTAAAAGTTTAGTCACTTTGGTAACTCTTTATGAGGGATTTCAAACTCTTTGAGCCACTGATGGAGGCAGACGTTGCTGAACACCGCTGTCCTGTGACGATAGTGAGCCACAGGGGGCGCTCAAAGCACAGTCGGTGCCGACGCGCTCAAAAAAAAGTGCACTCTCCCTTTAAAGTGTTGTATTTTACCACTCATCTTGACTTGATGTGTTGTGACGCCCACTGAAAGTTCCCATTTGGACTCATTAAACGCAGCTGTAAATCTGTCACCGGTCATCAGATGTTCAAATGAATACGAGCTCTTCAAAGACGAGGCTCCGTGTTCGTCTCGTTCCTCGTTCTGTTCTTACTCAGCGTTTCCTGTTGTTCCTGTAGTTTGTTATTTTTCTTTTTTTTTTCCTTTGTTTTACGTCAAAGTCGCATGTCACGCCATATGTCCGTCCGTCTGTCTGCAGAGCTACCCGTCGCACTCGTCTGCGGACATCAGCTCCAGCCTTCCACCCATGTCCAGCTTCCACCGGGGAGGAGGAGGAGGAGGAGGAGGAGGAGGGGGAGGAGGAGGCGGAGGAGGAGGGGGAGGAGGGAGTGGAGGCGGGGCCAATCACTACAGCACCGCCTCTTGTACAGCCCCCACAAACGGCACAGACAGCAGCATCATGGGTAAGAAGCTCGTGCGTGGGTTTTGTTGTTTGGCAACAGCGGGCGAGGTCATGTGCTGTCGGCCAGATGGTGGCGCTGATGTTTACATTACAGCTGATGTTATTAATCAACTGAGGAAGAGGAGAAAAGAAAATGAGCCTCTTTCATTTGCGACAGTGCGTAATCATGTCCATATAACGTTAAGTGGAAGAAGAGCTTCTTCTCTTTTGATCCGACTGGAACGAAAATGAACACAAGTGGGATCATATGATGTTTTAATCTAGTCCTGAATCATTTTTTAATCTGTTCTTTTGGCTTTTTACTTGGCTTTCAAACTGAACTGCATGTTGGTGGAACAAGGTTCAGCCTGTGAGGAGCAGGATTTCAGTCCGTAGGTTTGGTCAATTTAAAGCTACTTGTTACTTAAAAGTCAGGATTATAGAAAAAGAGGCCGTGTTAGCTGGCTAACATTTACTGTTTACAAACTACACAAGTCTGAACTCTATATATAATATATTAATAAGCATAAACATTTGAAGGCACCAAAACATCAGCATTTTAGCTTCATCACTGTTAGCCTGTACATATTAGCATTTAGCAAACGCAGCCTAACAGAGCTGCTAGCGTGGCTGTAGCGCCTCAGTTGTTGTTGTTTGAATGTCTTTTTTTTGTCGTTTTATTTACACACGACGCAGACTTAAATCACGACAATGACGACTTGACCTTGACGCTGTTAAAGGTCTTTCAACTCTCAAGTTTTTGACGCCGGAGTAAGACGTGAAGGACTTTGACTGACGACTCCTCTGACGCTCTGTTGTGTTCAGGCTCTTTCTTTTCCCCACCACTGACCGCCCGTCCGTCCATCCGTCTGTCAGCGATGATTGAACCACAGTTATCACTCACAACGACAACATTAGCAGCGCTCACATCCACCACATTTATTCACTGTCGAGTCATAAATTCCTGCCGTGATCACAATCACATGATTTAAACCACTTTTCTTTTCTTTTTTTAAAAGAAAACAGTCGAACTCAGTGTCAGGGGAAAAGGCGGAGGATAAGTGGGAAACACTTGTACTCCATTTTGGCTCAAGCTTGACATCACACACACACACACACACACACACAGAGTGTGCCATATGGACCCCTTGCTTTGAGTCTCATAGAGCAAATAGGACAGCAATAAGAAACAGATTGAAAGTTTGTTTTGATGGGAAGACTCCTCTCCAACATTCCACACACACACACACACACACACACACTCATACAGTATACGAGCCAGAGTATTGTGTGTAAACACAACACAAACCTAATGAAAAACACCACACTGTTGTTTAAATGTAAACATATGACAGACGTGTGTGTGTGTCCGCGTCTGTTTACAGTCCCGATTGTTTTCAGCGCAGCGCGGCGTCTGTGGTCTCTCCGTTAATCTCGGTTCATCGCCGTGATCAGTATCTTCCGCTCACGCTGGTGTCGACTCCGGTTCCACTTCACTTACGATCTAAAACAAACATCAACACAACACAGTGACACACTCGGCTCGCGCTCAAGTGTTTTTTTTGTTTTTTCATGGTCCACTTTCTCAAATGTCAGGATTTGCTGCTGTTTTTCTCTCTTTCCTCTTGGATTGGATTTCTGTTGTACTCCACTGTGACCATTAAAGGGACAGTTCTTCTATGGGTTACACTAGGCTCTATTGACATTTCAAGTACAGTTAGCTAGATAATAAACCTAAAGTTAGCTGGATAATAAACCTAAAAGTAACTAAGTAATAATCCTAATGTTAGCTGGATAATTAACCTAAAAGTAACTAAGTAATAATCCTAATGTTAGCTGGATAATAAACCTAAACGTAACTAAGTAATAATCCTAATGTTAGCTGGATAATAAACCTAAAGTTAGCTGGATAATAAACCTAAAGTTAACTAAGTCATAATTCTAAAGTTAGCTGGATAATAACCTTGGAAGTTAGCTGGATAATAAACCTAAAGCTAGCTGCATAATAAACTTGAAGTTAGCTGCATAATAAACCTAAAGTTAGCTAGATAATAATCCTAAAGTTAGCTGGATAATAAACCTAAAGTTAGCTGGCTAATAATCCTAAAGTTAGCTGGATAATAAGCCTAAAGTTAGCTGAATAATAACCTTGGAAGTTAGCTGGATAATAAACCTAAAGTTAGCTGGATAATAACCTTGGAAGTTAGCTGGATAATAAACCTAAAGTTAGCTGGATATAATCCTAAAGTTAGCTGGATAATAAGCCTAAAGTTAGTTGGATAATAACCTTGGAAGTTAGCTGGATAATAAACCTAAAGTTAGCTGGATAGTAAACCTGGGTACCTGAAAAGAACAGTCTGTAGTTAGCGGGATAATCAACCTGAAGTTAGCTGGATAATAAACCTAAAGTTAGCTGGATAATAAACCTGGGTACCTGAAAAGAACAGTCTGTAGTTAGCTGGATAATAAATGTAAAGTTAGCTAACTTGAGGCGGTGTGATTGGTCAGTTACTGTTAAGCTGGTGTCCCAGTGAGAAAGTGCTCGCTCCATAAGTTTGTAACTGACACAAGGCAAAAAAAAACAAGCAGAACATTTGAGATTTGAAAAAGTAGAATGTTGAGGAAAAAAAGAAAAAAGAAAATGCGTTTCATCTCCTCAGTGCTCTCTGTGACGATAAGCTCCCATTTATGAAATAGATTTTCTCCGCCATGTGTTCTAAATTATACATCAAGTCAGGAACTGAAGGTTGTGTGTGTGTGTGTACGTGCGTGTGTGCGTGCATCTGTGTGTGTGTGCATCTGTGCGTGTGTGTGTGTGTGTGTGTGTGTGTGTACAGTAATCCCTTGCATGGTTTACTAGGCCAGTGGTGGCATGAGTGAGACATGAGGCTTTAACCCCAAAACATATGCTGCTTCCTGTCTCTGTCTCTCTGAGTCCAGTCGAGTTCTGTCTGTCTGTCTGTCTGTCTGTCTGTCTGTCCATGTAATAGATTCATTTGCCATGAAAGGATGTAATTTTGCCATTTTACGTGTGTGTGTGTGTGTGTGCATGTGTGTGTGTGTGTGTGTGTGTGTGTTTGAGAGAGAGTGTGTGTAGCATAAACTTTCCATCTGGGATCTGCTATCAAGAGGGATGAGGGAGGATATCTGTGTGTGTGTGTGTGGGCGCTCATCTGGTCCTGTGAGGTCACTTCCTTCCTCTCTGGCCTCAGAGATCTTCTTCAGAGTGTGTGAAACAGATTTAGTTTAGTTGTACTCAAGTCAACTATTTGCACACACACATATGCTGTCAGTCACCTAACATGGAAATCAAATTACATGTTCGCGTCTGTTTCTATTAAAGTGTCTTTTTGATTTTTAGTTTTAGGTTTTTGGTAACAATTATTCAATCGTCGTCGACGTAGAGGCAGATTTTTTGGGGAATAAGAGCAAAGATTTGGAGCAGATTTTTTTTGCAGTGGAATCTTCACAGGAAGTTCAACCTGGGTGAAAGTTTTGAAAAAGTTTATTTTTCAAAGTGTGGTTGTATGTTATCGAAACACGGCCTACGGCAGGCATTGTTAAATATCATTTTATCTTTATCTATACACGTCTTATTCTACAGACTGAAGGGAACATCTTTGTTGACAAAGACAATAATGATGAAAAAAATCACCATTCCCTCTGAAAACTCCGTCAAAATAATCGCAAAATTAGATGTTTATTCAAATTCGAGGGACTGACACTGACAACATGGCTGCTGTTAACAAAGACTCATCAGCTTTAAGTGATTTCAACCTTCAAATACTGTCTCTAATATTATTCTCATGGTACTTTCTACTTTACGACGTCTTCATCTTTGTATAAAATGCTTCTGTACGTGGTCTGAAGACATGGATGTTTGTACATTAGAGCGCGTCAACAAAGCTATACCGTTTACCAACTGTAGGGGGAACCCAAGAGCAAATCCTACATTGGGATACTTTTTACCTTTAGCACTTTTTTGTCATGGTTCGACAGCGTTTTTCGACAGGAAGTCAAAGTTTGTGTCACTTTGCAAATCATTCTCTGTCCTCACACCAAACCCCATAGAAAAAAACAGCGATTTTAACATCACAGCACACAGGAGTCGTTGATCCACTGCTGCCTCCATCACTGTGTTGAAATGTGTTATTTTGTAAAATTCTGTGTTTGAAATCCTTCGTTCAGTTTAACCTCAGTGACATAAACTGACCACACGAGGCAGCAGCAGACCAGCAGCTCCTAAAAACACTGCTTTTCTTAATGGACTTTGGTTTGGGAAAGCGCGACAGTTACAAAAACAAAAACTTCACTCTCTTGTCTTTGACACAGCGAGATAAAGCTGCAAGTATATTTGGAAGATTTCACGAGCTTTAATCTGACGCAGATTTAATTGGATGAGTCATTTGTGAAGTGACCAACATCTGTTTTTTCCTCGTGTCCTCACTGTCAGCCGTGTCTTTAATGAGAGCCACTTCCTCTTTTGGCTCCGTCAGTGCTGACGATGTGTCAGTGTCTCGTTCAGCCACACGTCAGAATATCAGCTCTGAATTTGGCCGCTGAGATTCATTATGGTCTGCAGTCAGCTGTAACCAGTTTGTGGAAATGTAATAAAGTTGGAGATCTGAATAATTCTCTCTGCTCGGACTCATGTCGTCCACTCATTTTCTAGTGTTTGAGACAAATTCATTCATCAACACACACACACGTGTCATCACAGGTGAACGAGTGAAATGATGTCGTTAACAACATCCTCATTGTGTGTGTGTGTGTGTGTGTGTGTGTGTCACAGCTAACCGAGCACAGAGTGGAGCAGCCAGCAGCTCTCAGACGGGAGACGCCTTAGGGAAAGCACTCGCATCGGTAAGTACAACACTCTCACACACACATACATTACATATTAAATAAATAAATAAATAAATAAAGTAATCAGTGTCAAAAGCCAAAGAGTAAAGAATGGGTTTTAAGATAAAAATGAAGTGAAGTCAGGTGACTTCTTTTATTTTTGTGTTTTTTTCCATAGATTTATTCTCCAGATCACACAAACAACAGCTTCTCGTCTAATCCCTCCACACCTGTTGGTTCTCCACCTTCACTCACAGGTGAGAACACACACACACACACACACACACAGAAGCAGAGCTGAGCCCAGACTGTGAGCTTTTCTCCTGAACTTTGAGAGTTGGACTCGTTTCAAATGACTTTAGACTCGACTTGAACTTAACCCGAGTCTTGATCTGGCTTTGTTAATTCAGTTCACCTGAGACTCGTTGACGTTGATCGAGACTTGAATCCGTTTGAAAATGGCGTCAAACAGACTTTAGACCTGAACTTACTTGAAATGACCTGAGTCTTGATCTGACTCGTTGCTTTAAAGTCGCTTTGAAGTTTCCTCAAACTTAACTTATTTAATGCAAACTTCTTCCTCCACAGTTCAAACTTCTTGATTTCCACCAATCTTCTACTTTTTTGAATTCTTCTTCTTCTTCTTCTTCTTGTTGTTGTTGTTGTTGTTCTTCTTCTTCTTCTTCTAATAAATTGTTCAGTGCAGAAGTTCAAAGCCTCTCTTTGTAGATCAAACTCCTCCTCCTTCTTCTTCTTCTGTCAATTTCAGTTCTTTGACCATTTGTGTGATGACTCAAACTTGTTTCAAATGGATTTGAAGACTCAACTTATTTCATATTTATTTCAACTCCAGTTTGATTCGGAGAGTTAAGACTTGACTCAAACTCCATCATCTTTAACTCCGAGATGACTTTGTTTAAGTAACCTTTGCATCCCTGACCTTGTTGCACGCGTCCTGAGCTTTTACACATTTATAAAAGTCATAAATCAAAGTAGTTTAGACTTGAAACTTTGACAAATGACACTTCTGTCCGTTGTCCTTGGAGTTTTTATGACAGTTGGCATCTGTCATGTTTGCTCTTCCGGATCATCTAATCACTGAAGACTGGACTTTAAACGAATAGTTTACGTCCAGATGTATGATATAAACCGTTTTCTGTAAACACATTAGTAATTCTTGTTCCTCGGCTCTCGTGGGCTCTCCTCACTCCTTATCGTGAAGAATGGAACTCCTCCTGATAATGGCTGCGTCGACTTTGTAATTCTCGCGGCTACACACACACACACACACACACACACCGTTTGATATTTCTGCGCCACGCCTCGTGACTGATAGCTTTAATTACGCCACCACTTCCACAAATTGTTCACAAACCTCGCAGCTCTGCGAAGCGCACCCCCCCCCCCTCCTCCTCCTCCTCCTCCTCCTCCTCCTCCTCCTCGCCCGTCATTATAGCTGTCTGCGATATTGCCCGCTAAACCGTAATTGGTGTTTATCATTGTGTCAGAGTTACTCCACTTTTTACAAATTAGAAATGAAGCCTATTAGAGCAAACTACATGCAAATTGATATCCAAGGCTAATTCTGCGAGGGTGTTTTACAACGTTGGACCAAGAATAATTTACTCTGCCGTTTAATACACATATTTGTATTTGCACATGAATGTACCCAGGTGATTATTCATTAATTAGCATATGGAAATGAGCGTGTAATATGGATAAAGGAGACGCAAGAGAGAGGGAGAGGAAAGGCGGCAAGACAATAAAGAGGAGAAACACGAGCTAATGAGATGAGATCAGAGTTACGAGGGGAGAGATCAGCGGCGGACGGAGAGAGGACACGAGTGGTCTAAGGAGACAAGGAGGAGGAGAGCCTTGAGGAAAGGTTGAAGTGTGTTGAAGAAGAGAGAACGAAAACACGAGATAAGAGAAGAAACAAGTGCTTCGCTCGTCTGTGTTTGGGTTTTTTCAGCTCAACCAAACAAATCCTTGAACGCTCCTGACTCTTCAATGAAGTTTACTTAGTGTCCGATACGGATATCACAATCTGTGTGATGAAGTCATTTTGACATCGGCTAACAGAATAAAGTTTATTAAAGACACATTTGTGCTGATGTGTTAGTATTTTATGTGGAATTTAGCGTTTAGGGGTCATTTGACTTTTTCCTGTATCTGATCCAGGAAGTTTGACCAATTTTGGACCTTTTTCATTGTTATTAATAATAATAATAATATTATTATTATTATTGAACCTTTATTTTACCAGGATTCTCCCAATACCAATATGCTAACCTTGAGTATCTTCCAATACTGGTATCGGTACGATTCCATTGATCGTCTAGCATAATAAAGTTGATTAAAGAAGCTTTTAAACTGTTACCAACACGTTTGTACTGATGTATTAGTCTCAGTCTAATCCAAAACCAGTCATTTAAAAAACATAATACTCCCACCGTACAATAAATAATATTCTCCCAAAGGAACAAGTATTGTAAGTATTTATGTCAAATGTTGTTTATTGGATTCAGGTTGTACATTTTCCAACATCTGATCCAGTGACTTTGACCAATAATGGACCAATACTGAAACTGAGCATCGTATCGGCTCGTTGTTAAAGACTTCTTGATACCAGTATCGCAGTCTTCCACAAACTTGAACGTCCCTGACACTTGATTTTAGTTTAGTTTTCTAAATTAGAATAATACGGCACAAGATTTTTAGTTATGGCTCGATACCAATTTTTTCGTGTCCGATACCAATATCGCAATCTTGAGTATCGAATTGACTCTGAAGCTTCTAAACCCTTCACAACACATTTGTGCTGAGGCATAAGTCACCTATCTATAACTAAACAGTTTAAAAAAACATCATTATCCAACCACATAACAAATATTCTCGTCTTTAAATGTGGATATAAAGACGCGTTATAAACGCTTTACTTCTTTAAATGAAGGATATTTACGTGTGTTAGAAATATCATCGACTATAAATGTGGTTAAATTCCGCTACAACACAAATAATTAGACTTAAAACCAAAGAAGTGTCATTAAGTGACTTTTAAATATAAGTTTGTCGATTCCATGTACTTTTTTTAATCAATATAAAATGTACATTGTTTAATCATTTAGCGTATCAATATAATAAACATGATGATTTTCAATGGGACAGCCTTAAAAACCAGGAAAAGTCATCACAGATACGTCACATTGTGAGATAATATTGCGATATGACAGTTATATGTGATTTTATTCATTGCTTCACCAATAAGTCTGTAGCGCCATCTATTCCATGAAGACATGAATTCACTGCATCATTTTCTGGGCCTTTTGTGTGTTTTTATTTGAACTTGCTGTCTTCTGTCTTCATTGTCAAAGTGACACCAGCTCGTCATCTCTCGGAGCCTCTCGCTAATTTAACTCGCACAAGTCGCCGTCTCTGGCTTTTCTCTACCAGCTAATGAGACCTATCGATTCAGATCAAACCCTTCAGAAGCTGTCAAACACAAAGCGGGACAGAAAACAGGGAGACAAAAGCGTGTTTATCCTGCAGAGAGTCCATGCTAATCAACCACTTGTAGGTTCTCCACAACAAAGGCCTGATATTAGCATTTCTGCTAAGAGATATGTTTGTTTTGTCCTTTGTTCTTCATCTCTGCGTCTCTTATGTCCGATGAGAGACTCTCTCTCGTGTGGTGTTTGCTGTTGTACGTCGAGTTGTTTCTCTCTTTTTTCCAGTTTTTTTTTTACCCAGCGTATAAAAGGACAGAAAGGTTCTGGCGCTAATCCGCTCTCAGACATGGATCCTGTGCAGGAGGCTGCACTGACACACGGCTTACACGAGCTTACAGTCTATAATGGAAAAACACATAAAAGGACTTGAAACTGAACTGAGCTTCCTCACCATCTCCTCCTCCTCCTGCTGCTCTAACCGTGTCTCCTTGTCTCCTCTTTCCTAGCTCCCAGCTCCGCTGTTTGGTCGAGGAACGGCGGACAAGGAGCGTCGTCGCCGAACTACGAAGCTCCGCTGCACTCTCTGGTACCAACAACACGACGTCACATTAGCTGCTTTGAGAATTCCAGACATTTTTCCTGACGTTTACTTACAAAATATTAAAATATAGTCAGAGTTCAGGCTCCGCCCCTTTCCTCAACGTACTCTCCTACTCTACATTATTCAGTAGATAAAAAATACCAGAAGATATTGTTGATGTTCACAACTCTTTATTTATTTAAATGGTACGTCCATATTTATAACGTTTGCCAGCTTATATTTAGATCATCCTTTAACATTAGGAGGATAGGGGGCGCTGGTGCCAATCCCAGGTGACAGAGGAGCAAAAGGTGGGGGTACACCCTGGAGTCCAGTCCATCACAGGGACACATAGAGACAAACAACCATTGTCTCTCACACTCATACGGTCAATTCAGTGTCCAATTTACCCCTAGAGCTGCATGTTTTTGGACTGTGGAAGGAAACTGGAGAACCTGGAGAAAACCCATGTGGAAAAGACCTTGTTGGACTTGGACCCACGTCTTCTTGTGTCCCTTAACTTTTCCAACAATGATTTAATCTTCAAACACTCCGTCCATTATATTTGATGTCCACTAGGACACAAATGTGGCAAGAAGTCTGTGAATAAAACTAAACTAGTTAGCGGAAAAACAACATTCTATATATAAAAGAAAAAAATACATATACTGTATATATATATAAATGTATTTAGGAGCTGATTATTCTGGGCCATAGTAAATCAATTGGACAAATAACTTAAACGTAGTTGAGAAGTAGTGGAGCTCAGAACAGTCAAATTTAGATCAATTCAACCACATGTCACAACAATCTCCTGTCATATGTGAACAGCAAACTTTGACTAGAGAGAATCTAGCAGGTAGAACCATGACAACACCAAACACCAACAACCACCAAATTTAGCGATTTTTTACCATCAGGTTTTTCACGTTTCTTTCTGCGTCTCCACCCTCTGTAGCAAAGTCGTATCGAGGACCGCCTGGAGCGCTTGGATGACGCCATCCATGTACTGCGGAGCCACGCGGTGGGTCCGTCCACGGGTATGACGGGCGGCCACGGCGACATGCACAGCCTCATCGGGGCCGCACACACGCATAACGGCGCCATGGGCGCACTGAGCAGCGGGTACGGGACAGGACTGCTGTCGGCCAACAGACACTCCCTCATGGTAAGAGCTGAGATTATGTTTTTGTGTTGTCATCTGTGAAGTGATAATGCTGTCGCAATGGATTAAGGTTCTACTGTAGTATGTCATCAAATTGAATTTATATTTGTATGGATTCAAAGATGTGCAGGATCTGCCTCGGCAGGTTGGGGTGAAAGGAACATTTGGGGACAGAGGAGAGGTGGCATTAAGTTCAGCATATTGGTTGTATTTTAATCATATTGCAGTTTTTTTTACAATTATGATTAGGTAAAACGTCAATATGTTCGTAGCGATCGCGCTTATGTTTGACGTTGTTCTACGAGTCAGTTTAAAGAGGAAATTTAGTAATTTTTTTATTTTTAACAGAGATTTTTAGCTTTGCTTTACTTACATGACTGTGGTCCCTGAATCATTTGTGTTTACATATGTTACTCACACAAACGCTTCAAGTTAACATGTCCATCAACTGCTGACTGAGGCTAATGCCAGGGCTATATCTAGGGCTAATTCGAAGACTAACACTAAGGCTAATGTGAAGACTAATGCTAGGGCTAATGCGAAGACTAATGCTAGGGCTATTGCGAAGACTAACGCTAGGGCTAATGTGAAGACTAACGCTAGGGCTAATGCAAAGACTACAAAAACGGCAAAACTATTGAATTGGGGGGAATTGTAGCAACGGCGGCTCAGTGGTTGAGCGAGTTGTCTTTCAACTGGAAGGTTGTGGGTTTGATTCCTGGCTCCGCTAGTCTAGATGCCGATGTATTTTTGGACACTTAACCCCATGTCGCTTATGACGGCTCAGCTGAGCTTTGAATTGAAATGAAATGCTTAATGTGTGAGTGAATGGGTGAGAATGAGTGAATGGCAAAACTGTAGCTTTGAGTGATCACTAAAATGAGACAAGCACTAGGGAGCTGGTACACATTAAAATCCTCTATGTATAATGTTTTAATACAATAATAAATAAAACCTCAAAAGAAGACGTTTTCTTTATTGATTTCATTGCAAATGATGTTTACATGCTACAGTTGTTTGTAGACGTTTTAAAAGTAGATCAGAGCGCAACATTTAAAAAAAAAAAGAAGAAATCTGTTTAGTTTCCCCTCCGACAACAAACAGCCCATCAACAGCTCTCCTCCTACGAAACATCACAAGGTCATTTATAAAAACATCATGGTTCCCTCAGACCGGAGGAGACGAGGCAGGATTAAAACCATGAGGGAAGACACTGGTAATATTTTCCACATTTAAAGCTTTTTCGTCAACTTGAAACAATAAACATAAAGAACCAAACAGCTGTGTGACATAAGGGGGCGGGGGAGAGCGGGGGAGAGCGGGAGAGAGCGAGCGTTATAAAACCAGTATGAACACTTTCAGATGCCCGAAAACTCTTCATTCCGACATACTTTGTTTATTTGTGTTGTGCATTTTTTTTGGTCCATTTTCACGTTTTCCGCACACGCACACTTAACACTTAACACTTAACACCACATGTTCACGCAAACTAACCCACGAGTCGCCGCCGAAGTGTTGATTTCAGATTTTGTGCTGAGATAGAAATGTCCGTGTTAGTTTTCCTTCTAAATAAATCAAAGTGAATGTGATTTAAATTGACAGTTGGGGTTTGTTTGTTTGAGGCTCTGACATAGAGAGGTGAGCGCCCCCTGCTCCCAGAACACAGCAGTCTGCAGATTTAAGCCACTTAACAAAAGTCTATGATCTCTCAGGAAGATTTCTGTTATGTTATCTCACTGTTAGGCGGCATTTTTCATCTGGAAACTGAAGTTTGTAAACTGTTTAGTCTCCTGCACCAAAGCCCATAGAGAAAATCCTTGTTTTTAGCTCACGTGAACACAGGAGCTGCTGGTCTGCTGCTGTGTTTGGTAAGCCTGTGTGACTGAGGTGAATCTGAATTAAGGTTTTCAATGAAACAACATGTTCATAATGACTGGTGGAGGCAGCAGTGGACCAACAACTCCTGTGTCCCTGCAGTTTAAAATCGCTGATTTTCTCTATGGAGTTTGGTGCAGGAGCATGAGTTCTGCAGAGGGCAACAAAAACTTAAATATCTATGTTTAACTGCGAGATTAGTGTGAACTTGTGTCAGTATCTCATACAACCACAAACCACACAAACAAAATGTGTCCTGAAATAAAAAGTGGAACAAAGTCTTATTGAATTCACCAACATATAAGAGAAATGTTCACATGAATAGCACACGCTGCACCTTCCATGTAGATTTGAAAGATGTTGTGAGGGAAATGTTACAGTCAGCTTTGGATTTATGATATTTAGATTAGGATTATGATGTTTATTTTAAATTGGCAGTGAAGAAAATGCTTAAAAATCTAATTGATATACTTAGAAAACGACTTTTCCGCTTCATTTGGAGGTCGTTCTGGAATCATTTCTTCTCCTCCCGGGAATGTCTTCAGATATAAATTTGGCCTTAAGTTTTATGAAGTGACTTTGGAGGTTTTAGCCCAAGAAAACAACTCTGGCGTTTACTTTCTCACTGAGGTTAATATTTTTACAAACTACTGCTCGGTTTTAATCCACAGATACATGTTTTCATACGTGTGCAGCCCAGTGGAAAAAAGAGAACTGAGTCAAATGAAGTCAAGTGAAAAAAGAACACTGTTTACTTACGGAAACACACAAACACACACACACAAACACACACACGCACATCAATTACTCCTTGTGTGAGTGTGTGTTTGAGTTTTGGGATATTGGCTGATAGACAGACTCATTACTGTAATAAGTACCCACATATATATGTGTGTGTGTATATATATATATATATATATATATATACATACATATGTATATGTACAACATGTACAACTGGAGTTAAATATAGTTTTTTTTGGCACCCAAATATGAATTTTGAGGAAACTAATGTGACTTTTCACTCACACTGTGGGGACTCACCTCTGTCGAGCAGTAAAATAGTTGGAGCGTCAGAGTGACTCAGCATTTTTTTAGGTAAATGTCAAATAGACAGTTATGTTAAGTCTGAAGCAGTTTAGAAAGTGATATAGTGAACACAAAGTTGTTTTTCTGCTGAATTCAGCCCTGTGCATCTTTGTGGTTACAATTCTAATCACAAACGTAACCATGTAAATATTGTATATACATATATATATATATATATATATATATATATATATATATATATATATACATACTTAATACAGTGTATGTACAGACCTTGACTTAATATCATATTATGATGAAAACATGGCCCACGATCAGCGAGAATATAATATTAAATATGTTTTCATAATAGTAATAATCAGACATGTAGTTGTAATTATTAAATGTATTGCATTCAATTACATATATATTTATATATATATAGAGAGAGAGAGACATATACATATGTGTGTGTGTGTGTGTGTGTATAAGCTTGTTTGGTGTTTTAATGACACAAGTCCACATTTTTATTTTAGATTTGTTTTTAACCCTTTAACCCTCATATATGTTATTATTATGACGTTTATATCACTATCAAAACAAATATTGATAATGAAGGTCATTAGAGTTTGACACCCGCTGACTTTTACAAGAATAAAAATCAATCAGAGCCGTATCAACATGATTTAAAAGGATAATCCTAATTCATTGAACTAGGATTACACGTTCATTGTAGTGGTGCACATAAGCATTGGCTAAAATAAATGACTTCAGGTTTAATAAAGGAACTTTGTGACTTTTTCTTTTCTGCATCAACATTAAAACACAAGTGTTTCCTGGATCATTTATTGTTATTAGTTTAGCTCAGATCAGCTTAGTGTTGTTGGGGTTTTTAAATCACATTTTCTGTTTGCTTTGGCTACATTCACAGTTACTTTGTTGTTTGTTTTTAAAATGACATTACAATATGTACAGTGCTTAACAGATTTACCTGTCATAAAAACGTTATAACGTAATATAGATTTATATTATTTATTAGACAAATAACAAACTAAACTTAATTTGTTTCTTTGTCTCTGTGACAAATCAGAAATGAATCAAGCAGAACATTCAACCACTAAAAGTCTTTTTTTCTCTTCAGTAATGCGAGTAAATAACTTTGACGTCTTTATTGCAGTTTTTACAGTTTTACAGTACATTTGAAAGTTAATAATTATTGTATTTTAGCATTAAAAATTATAATATCGGGTTAAGAGCTTCTATGTTCTGGTGTATCAACCGTTACAGAAACATAAAATATGATTTTGAACATGATCAATGCTGTTTATTTAGGGAAGCTGTTGCTTTGGTGGTCGAATAAATGTGTCATTCATATCTCTCTCTCTCTCTCTATATATATAGATATATACAGTATATATATATGTTCTCCCAGACCAATGATCCTGAAGCGTGAGCAACAACTTATATTTATGACTGGTAGCTGAACCACTTCACGAAGCATATGTGTGCGATTACATCATTGTTTCCCAAAAAGAAAAGGGTCTCACTTTCTGTCCGTAAATGACAATGTGTTTTAAAGTGAAACAAGGCCGTATGAATGTACATTGTTACACAACAGAGTGTAAACAGGAAGTCTGGAACAATAAACAAGGATGAGACTCAATAGAAATGTGAAGGAGAAGAAAAAATGAAGTGAGTGGAAAGTAGAAACAACAGGAAGTGGAGGGGGTGATGTCATCTCTTAACTGAAGCCATTGTGACCGTGTTACTCTCGTCTCTTGTCTTTCTTTCTTCCCTTTTTTCCCCAACCTCTTGTTTTTCATTTTGTTTTTCTTCTTCTTTACCTTTAATAGCTGTAACTAAAGTCATCTCATCTCCTCAGCTCTGGTTTTGTACATAAAAACTCTATTTTTGACAAATATTCATAACTTTATGCCACTTTTTCACCTTTTCCTTTTTACCTTCTCTATTTACATGATACTTTTCCCCTCTGTCTCTCTCTCTCTCATTCTGTCTCGCGTTCAGAGCCACATGTGCACACACACACACACACACACACACACACACACACACACAGCTGTATGTAGTTTGGCAGTGTTAGACAGAGACGCCTGCAGGCTGAGGTCATAACTCTGGGAAAACAGGTGGTAGACTGATGTGGGAGAGAGAGAGAGGGAGGGGGGGGGGGGGGGGGGTCATACATGTACACAGACAGAAATCCATTGTATGCACTCAGTCAGATATACAGCACGTTTAAAGGGACAGCTCAGGGTTTTGTGAAGGTGTGGTTGTACAGTGTGATGACACGCAGGATCGTTCTCTCCAGGCAGAGACATCTAATAATCTACTCCTGCTTAAGTCTCCGCACTCTTAAGAATATGTTTACGACTTGATCTTACTGAGCCTTTTTCATCTGTAAACAAAACCGTTCAATTCCACAGAGAAAATCCGTGGTTTTAGCCGCGGTGACACAGGAGCTGCAGGTCTGATGCTGCCTCGTGTGGTGAGTTTGTGTCACTGGGGTGAATCAAAAAAGTTTGGTTCAGGTGAACGAGGAGTTCACAAAGCAACACAAATGTTGAGTTTCCTGTTGGGAAAGAGGCTGTCTATAAGCAACATAAACAAGCATGTGTTCCTGTCATTTCCTCATTATTACACTAACTCTTTGAAAGCAGTAAGAATGAATCTGGAGCCTCACATTTCTGTTTCCCCACGAACACCAGAAATCATACCCACAGACTGACATGACATTAAAACTAAGCGTGAGCTGCTTAAAGAAAAACAAACTGAGGAGGAAGAAAAATATACGAGCGTCGCGACCCTCTGTGGACGTTTTTAAAAATGTGTTTTCAGTTCTGCTGTCTGCCTCTGGTGCATCGCAGCTCAGTGTGGATTCTGACCCTGAAACAAGGGGAAGGGTTAGTGGAGATAAATGTTTCTCTCTCCCGATCCCACTCACTCACTCGCTCGCTCGCTCTCCATTAAGCCGCAGTTTCACATTAAGTGAAATGGATCATAATCTGCTTCAGTTTGCCGTAAAACACACTAATGCCTTTTAATACTCTTTGCTTCTCTTCTCTGTGTCTCTAAATTCACTCTTGTAAGAGCTGAGAGGAATTTACTTCCCTCCATTTACGTCGAGTTCATTTGATTTGAGATACTTTTCCCGTCTTTACATGAAAGTTTCATATTAGAAATAATGTAAAGCTGTATACATATATACTCACATAAGAAATCATCAACAAAGTGAAGAAATAAATCATAAAAATACATTTTTAAATGACTAGTGATGGGACAATATACATTATTATCACTATTATTATTATTATTATTACTATTATTATTATCAATAATAATAATAATAACAATAATAATCATGAGAATAATAATCGTTGTGAATTTTTATTATTGTGATAATCGTTAATGGAGAAAAACATAAATGTGTCACATGAGTGACACCAGCATAGTGTCCTAGTCATTTATTCTTTAACTCATTTAATTCCTGTAAAAAAAAAGGTGACGTTTCTCACCATCGTAGGTGTGGACAGGAGGCTACTTGTGTTTATGTCTCACCTTAATCTAAAATATGATATTACAAAATATTTTTTCAGCCATCGCAAAAGTGTGAATCGTAAATGATTCTGGATAATTGTGACTGAAAATGTTTATATGCTTAAAACACACTTGATACTACAAAACTAAATAAAAAAAATGTTTTACGTATAAGTATTGGTTGAGTACACATTTCATTTCCAATGGTGTGTTTTAAAGCTTGTCAATGAAATATAATATTTACATAAGAACATTCCATTTTCTTGACACTTTTACACAAAGCAGGAGTCTGACGTTCTCCGCTCCGTTCATTCAAATTAAAGGAAAACAAAGAAAACATACATGTCATTCCGCCACTGGAAAATGTTGCTGCACTTTTCCCTCCAGTGGAAATCCAACATCAACACTGAGCTCGCTCTCCCTCTCTCTCTCTCCCTCTCTCTCCCTCTCTCCCTCTCTCCCTCTCTCTCTCTGTGTAATTTACTGCAGCAGGTGCTTTCTGTTTCAGTTTGCACAGAGGAGAGACTGTACAGTCTGGTTCACAGTGTGTGTGTGTGTGTGTGTGTAAGTGTAGATTTATAAATATCTCATACTCAAAAAATGCAGTTTTTTCTTTCCCTCATACATTATTACATTTTTTATTCTCATGAAAACGTTTTATTTTATCTATAGTAAGAGGTGTTTATTATAGTAATATCTTAATTTTGCAAATATTTGTATATCAATTTCAGAATGTGTAGTTTGCTCACTGACCTCTCGTGATCATATTCATTAATTGGGGTTCAAAAAGGGGAGTGTGTTTACTTTGTCTGTGTAAGACAGTCCCTGTAATGTAGTGCAATCGATGGGAAGTCACGTTTCATTCCCCTAAAAAGTTAGTAGGCCATGAGAATTTGGGTCCTCACAAAGCAGGTGAGATGTCAGGTTTGTGTCCTCACATTTGTGTCCTCACAAAGCAGGTGAGATGTCAGGTTTGTGTCCTCACATTTGTGTCCTCACAAAGCAGGTGAGATGTCAGGTTTGTGTCCTCACATTTGTGTCCTCACAAAGCAGGTGAGATGTCAGGTTTGTGTCCTCACATTTGTGTCCTCACAAAGCAGGTGAGATGTCAGGTTTGTGTCCCCACATTTGTGTCCTCACAAAGCGGATAAGATGTCAGGCTTGTGTCCCCAAATGTATGTCCTCACAAAGCAGATGAGATGTCAGGCTTGTGTCCCCACAAAACTGGTGAGATTTCAGGTTTGTGTCCCCACATTTGTGTCCTCACAAAGCGGGTGAGATGTCAGGTTGTGTCCCCACATTTGTGTCCTCACAAAGTGGGTCAGATGTCAGGCTTGTGTCCCCACAAAGCAGTTGAGATGTCAGGTTTGTGTCCTCACAAAGCAGGTGAGATGTCAGGTTTTTGTCCCCACCTTTGTGTCCTCACAAAGCAGGTGAGACGTCAGATTTTTGTCCCCACATTTGTGTACTCACAAAGCGGATGAGATGTCAGGCTTGTGTCCCCAAATTTGTGTCCTCACAAAGCAGATGAGCTGTCAGGTTGTGTCCCCACATTTGTGTCCTCACAAAATGGGTCAGATGTCAGGCTTGTTTCCCCACAAAGCTGGTGAGATTTCAGGCTTGTGTCCCCACAAAGCAGTTGTGATGTCAGGCTTGTGTTCCCAAATTTATGTCCTCACAAAGCAGATAAGATGTCAGGTTTGTGTCCCCACAAAGCAGGTGAGATGTCAGGTTTGTGTCCCCACATTTGTGTCCTCACAAAGCAGGTGAGATGTCAGGTTTTTTTCCCCACATTTGTGTCCTCACAAAGCAGGAGAGACGTCAGGTTTTTGTCCCCACATTTGTGTCCTCCCAAAGCGGATGAGATGTCAGGCTTGTGTCTCCTAATTTATGTCCTCACAAAGCAGATGAGATGTCAGGCTTGTGTCCCCACAAAGCTGGTGAGATGTCAGGTTTGTGTGCCCACATTTGTGTCCTCACAAAGCAGTTGAGATGTCAGGCTTGTGTCCCCAAATTTGTGTCCTCACAAAGCAGATGAAATGTCAGGTTGTGTCCCCACATTTGTGTCCTCACAAAATGGGTCAGATGTCAGGCTTGTGTCCCCACAAAGCTGGTGAGATTTCAGGCTTGTGTCCCCACAAAGCAGTTGTGATGTCAGGCTTGTGTTCCCAAATTTATGTCCTCACAAAGCAGGTGAGGTGTCAGGTTTGTGTCCCCACAAGGCAGGTGAGATGTCAGGTTTGTGTCCCCACATTTGTTTTACACAGATGTATGGAAGTATGGAACATTGACACACATGAAATGTCCTGAGCCGTAAATACGTCCGCCAATATTTTAATGACCTTTTACTGTAGCGCCACCATGAGGACAAACTTTGCATCTAAATATTCTGACCTTCTTCTTTATGTAGCGTCGTCCTCAATCATCTCTCTGAAGTAACAAAAGTGATGTTGCGTCTCCTTCTCTCCTCCTGCCCTCAATCGTTCTTTTTGTTGAGCTGCATGTGTGTGTGCGCGTTTTTTGTGTGTGTGTGTGTGTGTGTTTTATTTCAGTCTGCGACAATAATCGAAAACGACAAATGGAAATTGCAGAAATAAACGCGTCTAATGCAAGGTGAAATATTACAATTTACAGAGGCAGTAAATCGGCAGAGTTTATTTTTTCTTCTCTCAGACAGACACAGACTTGTCCCTACTGTTTACAACCAAATGACAAATCTGTGTGTGTGTGTGTGTGTGTGTGTGTGTGACCCAGAAAAGTGCCTCTGTCTCCTCTCCTTGTGTTATCACTGCACACACTTCACACTGATCATTGCAGATGACAGTTACTCGGCGCCTCCCTCTGTTTCTCGTTTTCTGTCTAAATGGGAAAAAAAAAGTTGGAAATTATATAAAAGAATGGAAAAGTGGAGAATTGACCAAATAAAATCAAAGTGATCGGAAGTCGACTTCATCTTTCTTGGCTTTAAACAGCCTTTTTCTGACTCGACACCACAGTGGAAACCTGTCTGTTTACTGCACCAACGTCCATAGAGGAAATCAGCAATTTTACTCACAGTATTTAGGAGTTGTTGAAAACTGAACTATCCCTTTAAAATATTGACCAGAATACCCAATATTCATTTATCTGTGGCAACATTATCACATAAAAATGTGAGGCTATAATGTTCCCCTGCTGTCCTGCTTCTACAGTCAACGTGGCTTTTAAAAGCATTTAAAACTGTCAGATTTTCTGAGGGTCCTTGAATGCACCCACAAGAAATGGTTTAAAAACACTTGTGTTTGTGTGATTGTGTCGCTGTAGTGTGATATTACAGCGTGAAGTAGTGGCTGTTCTCTCCTTGTTGGCGCATTCAAGGACCCTCTGACCTTTGCGTTTGGTGAGTTGGCTGCTCAACAGTCACTTTTTTGTTTGTTTTTTCGTTTTTAAGGCAAAAGGAGGCGACAAAACACGAAAAATCCACTGTATTCTTTTCACAGTGTCCTTTTTTTTCCCCCAGACTGTCTAAACACAGATGCTGGAGTGTCCTTGAACGCAGCTCTGACAGAAAACACAACAAACCCAAAACAAGTGTAAACACTGACAAAATATTGTTAACTCAAGGTCCACTTAAGGGCTTTTTTTTCTGCATTTAATGGACACAGCTGAAAAAAAAAATCAACTTGTTTCACTTGTTGGCAGAAAAATCAAAGCTTTTCGCTAAAGCTTAGGGGATAATCCAAGTGTGGATATATGAGATGCTCGGACCAGGAAACAAATGTTCTTATTTTCAATGAAAACATGAGTGTCAGTCACACGGTTCAGTTTATGAAACATAGAGTGAATTTTCACCTGTTTTATTCACAGTTAGACTTTTCTAGCTGGAAACTGGAGTCGTTGATCCACTGCTGCCTCCATCAGTGAGTTCAAATGTGTTATTTTGTGACTTCTGCATTTGAAACTCTTTGCTCACATTGACCTCAGTGACATAAACTGACCACACGAGGCAGCAGTGGACCAGCAGCTCCTGTGATTTTCTCTAAACTTGAGTTTCCTGTCAGAGACGTTTGTATAACTCTGAGACAGAGCTGCAGACATATTCTGAGGAGACTTTAGACTTAAGCTGATGTAGATGTAATAAGGTGCGTCTTTGTTTTAGTTTACCACAGCTCACACAATGTCAGTATCTGATAGAAAACAACCAAGATCAGGTTTATCTGCGCTCCACTCAGATGTCAGTATACGTGGCAGCACTTCACCACAAATATTGCAGCTACAGCCGCAGCAGATCACTTCCTGTGTTATTTATTTATATGCGTCTCCTCCGTCTGTCTCCTCGTCTTCCCTCCTTATCCAACCAAATTAAGGATGAGCGAAGGAAGGCTCGTTAAAATGTAAAAGCCCTCCATTAAAAATGTACACCACGCTCTCCGGCTCCCTCTCTGCTGCCATTTTACATCCAGGGAGGCGGGAGATGACGAGGGGAAGAGAACAGAGAGTAAAACGACAATAAGGAAAGAAAACAAACAGAGAGACTGAGGACAACTTTATTTACATCTGGAATAAAGCAGATTACAGTAGATTAACATGATCTTTGCGCAATATCAACAAATATATTCAATTATGGATTATTTTTCTTAATCATTATGTCAATTAATTAGTCAGTTGTTTGGTCCATAAACTGTCTAGACTAGAAAATTAAATGTGTGAAAAATATATGTATAAGTATACATATAAGTATAAGTATACATATATACACATATATATATACATATATATGTGTCCCCCTTTCATCCAGTCAAAACCTTTGCCTACGTAAAAGTTTTATTTTTTTGTTACATACATGACATTAGTGCCAATATTTACCCTGCAAGATATTTGTTTTTATTTAAAACAAATAAAACTATGGTTGCCATAAAAAAATCTAACTCAGTCAAGCACTTCACTTTCACACTGTGACACCGTCCTGACAAGTGTACGACAAAAAGTTTGAACTCCAGAGTGATGTGACAAAACTCAAAACATGAATTACGTTGTTATAGCAACCAACCGACCAACCAACCAACCAACCAACCACCGCTTCTGTTTCAGCCTGATCAGTCAAAGCTAATAAAAAAACAGGCTCACATGAGGCTCATGAAGACGTGCACCTGTTCACAACTTTGGACATGGCTAAACTTTACTTTCTGTGTGTGTGTGTGTGTGTGTGTGTGTGTGTGTGTGTGTGTGTGTGTGTGTGTGTGTGTGTGTGTGAGTGTGAGAGGGTCCTGACTCATATCAAGCAACTGTCCCACAGAGCTCAGGAAAAGAAGCAGAGAGAAAAAAAACTCTGAACCACAGGATGCAATAAGAAAACTAGCATCTCTCTCTCTCTCTCTCTCTCTCTCTCTCTCTCTCTCTCCCTCCCTCTCTCTCTCTCTCTCTCTCTCTCGCACGCACACACACACACACACACACACACACACACATGCAAAGTGAGCCCATCTCGTGCCAAAACAGTGAGTCTCTGCTGGAAGCTGCTCGATGCTCTGGGAATTAGAAATCCCACAATTAAACATATGGGCATTAAGATAATTGTCAGTTGTGCTGCTTTCGTATGTGTGTGTGTGTGTGTTTGTTTGCGTGCGCGTGTGTGTGTGTGTGTGTGAGCTTGGCTGAATCCTATCCATCTGTCTGACACACTAACACACACACACACATTCAGGCCTACACACCCTACAGCTCTCACTGAAAATACACATAAAAAACACACTTTTTTTTGGGGGGGGTGTTAAATAAAAAACTATAAATACACACGTCAGACATGGAGATGTGAAGCCAGACACACACACACACACACACACCTATGTACCTGTCTGGACAGTGAGGACATTTTGGCTGGTCCCCGCAAATTTGAAGGGTTAGAGTTAGGGTTAGTATTGGGTTTAGTTTAGGTTTAGGGTTAAGGGATAGGCACTTAGTTGCGATAGTTAAGGTAAGGGTAAGGGGCTAGAGGATGTATGATGTCTATGAGGGTCCTCACTTTGACTCCAGCACAAACGTGTGTGTGTGAGAGGACAGATGGAGACCTTTAGTGACTTAGAAAGGTAGACGCTGCCCTCAACTGGCTGAAGGTAAAACTACAAGAAAGAAAGACAGGCAATTTATATGTGTAACAGTGTGTTGGATGACAAAGTGAATTATAATAAATATTCACAAAAACAAAACATTCTCAAGTAGGTCAATCATATTATTTAAATGTTTTTCTTTAAAGAATCAATAAACTGATCAAGATTTATACAGATTTAAAACTCACAAGATTGTGTTTATTTCTTTTACATATATTGGATTTTTTGAGTTAAGTGAGTTAGAATTTTTATTCTTCAAACTGCAAACACTGAACATTGAACATTGATTATTAAATGTAGAGAAATAGAAACCTTAATATAAAAATGACATATGTTGTATGTATATCCTCTTTCAAAGCTGTATTCCCGCAAAATATTAATTTTTTAGTATACTGTATATTTGTATTTTTCATTTATTAGTGTATTTGGACATTTATACTATTTTTATTTCTCTCATATTTTTGCATGTTGTGTTTTTTTTCCTTCCAATTATTCATACTCTTTATTTGTTTAAAAAAATCAAATATAATAAATCCTCTACAAGTCCCTACAGGTTAAGCTTTTTCCACCAGTTCATTTATCATGATGTTCCCTTATTATTATTATTATCATTATTATTATATATGTTTTATTTTTATAACAAAATGGTAAAGTCATTTATCATTTAAAATAGGTCGTAACTAATGTAAGTTATTTGTTTTTTAGCAACGTTGGCAAAAAAAACAAAAGTAGCGCACAGATGTTTTTATGAATGAATGAATTTATGTGTTTACTTATTTTGATCATGAAATTCAAAGAAAACAAAAGAGGAGGGGGAGGGATTTTTGAATTTATTTTAAAACATCTGACTTTTTATTCGTTATTGTCAGAAACTGTAAGGTTTTACTCAATAATTTAAAAGTTGAATTTAAACATTCTGAGTGAGTGAAGGTTGTTTGTTGTTTTGCACACGGCGTCTGATCAGATCTTTGTGTTTCTTCTTCTTCTTTTTAATCCCAGGTGGGTTCTCACAGAGAAGACGGCGGTCTGCGTGGTGGACACTCAATGGCGAGTCAGGTGCCGGGGCCTCAGCTGCCCGTTCAGTCAGCGACCTCGCCAGATCTCAACCAGCCTGACCCTTACCGCGGTACGACATCACACACACACACACACACACACACACACACACACACACACACACGCGTTCAACAGGAACATTTATACACTTCATTACTCTGAGCATCAAACCACAAAAACCTGGAATTTGTTGGAACAAATGTAACAAAATAAGAAAAGACAGACAGATAGTTCTAAAGTTGAATCTCATTTTCCCTTAGACTTTCATTTAAACAGAGTTTTTCTTGCACCTGGCAGAGTCGCCCCCTGGTGGCTAATTGTCAGTCCTACCATACTTCTTGGGCCACAAGTCTATACGTTAATTTTTAAGTAGATTGCTTGTAAACCAAGCGTTGTACGGACATTTCTGGTGTGTTTATATGCAGATGATGTTGTGATGATATGAGGAAACCATACGATGATAATTCAAATGCTTATTGAAAACTTTGGTACTGAAGTAAATGGTTGTTAGCACACTGTTTTTGCTCATTTACACCAAAAACTGATGAAAACGTCCAAAACGTAAAAATAAATCATAGATGGAACAAAATGATATTGAGACACAGTTCAGTTGTGAGGGAACATCAGTTTAAGCGCTTAGTGTGTGTGTGTGTGTGTGTGTGTGTGTGTCATATGGAAGTGGAGGGTATATGAGTGAGCAGTGGAGCAAATTAGCCCTGAGTTGGTTTTTAAAGGCTGAAAATAAGTTTGCTGGCAGCAAAGTTGAGCCAGCGGCAACTTCAGCCAAGTGTGTAATGAGTGACACACACACACACACACACTTCAGAGCGTGTGTTGAGGCTGTAAATAAAGGATATTAAATCGTTCCTGGCAGGAAAAGTTAGTGCTTTGGCAGAGCCGTGGCTTCCTCAGGTCTTTAATTTTTCAAAATTTATGAACAATAAAGGTTGGATTTTGTATTAAATTTGTCATTTTATGAGATTTTATCTCTCTCCAGGAGCACGGGTGGTTTTAAACTCAATATAACTACATGTGCATAACTTAAAGGGAGCTGCTTTTGTCTAAACTTTGCACAGCACTAAAGGGAGGAAACCCAACATAAATCCTGAGGTGTGGAATCATCCACCACAGTCCACGTCCATCAAACAGCTACTGGACTGTTAAATATGACTTTATTTTTAGTTTGTTTAACATAAATGAGAATTAATGAAAGCACAGAAGGAACTTTATTAGAATTTGAGACATTTCTGCCTCTGTTTTATTCCACAACAAAACACACACATATTTACATTCTCTATAGTTTCTTTTAAGAAAAGTCAAAATGAAAAGATAAATCGTTAAATAGATGAATAGTTAAAAGTTAAAAACATAATAAGGGCAGTATGACTAGAAATGCAATATCATTTTAATTGTATTGTTTTGGAACACACTTGAAAAAAAAAATAAACAGAAAAATGAAATAACATTCTCTATTAATGACAATTGTACGCATTATTAGCCAATAAAAATCAGAGTCTTGATGTTTTGATTCTCTACAGTCTGTATTTTCTAACCTCAAAAGTAACGTAAAGCTACACACGTGATATTATCGCACCAGTAAATGACCTCACTGTGATTGTGTTGGCAGGATTCTCTTTGTGCAATGCATTGTGGGACACTTAGTTATTGCCAATATACGAGATATATACAATAAATTATGGGCTAAATAAATGGACAAGAAGGAGTTGTTTTGGGGGATTTTCCGTTGGCGTGGTTACACGGAGGCGTTCAGGGACACAAAGTGACTTTTCAGCATTTTAAATGAAGCTGTTTTATGCACAAACACACGGCAATTGTATGGAAAGAGACGACAAACACACAAACATTAACACATGCACACACAGGCCGTCACTCACAGCCGCGCACAAAATGCCTCCAGTCAGGCAAACGCAGATTCAAAATGGCTGACACTTGGAAATGTGTGTGTGTGAGATGTTGGCAGTGTCCCAGTGACAGATCCATACAGACGTTGTGTATAAAGACTGCAGTGTTCAGCTGATGAGAGACAGACAGACAGACAGACAGACAGACAGAGAGAGAGAGAGAGAGTGCCGTCATCTTGGGGGTCGACGTGAGAATTAACTGTCGACTTAATGCAGCAGATTTTTGCTTCGTGTTCTGAATTTTCGAGCGTTCTGCGTTTTTCTTCCCACATTTTTTACTGAAAAATGCTATTTTAAGGGTCAAAAGTTAATTTGTCGACAATGAGGAAACTCACATTTACGTCCTCACAAAATAACCAACAAATGAGGACAGCAAAATGGAGAGACTGTGGTCAATTAAATCCAGATTAAAGAGGTTTTATTTTGTGCAGTACAACTTTTATTTTTAACCCTCAGGCGTCATTACGGACATTTGAGGAAAATGTGTCCCTCTTAATTTGACCGTCATTTTGTCTTTTTTCCACGTGGCACAATTTTTCTGAAAGAAAGTCTCTCTCATGACAGATTTACGAATTCAAATAAAAAAAAAATCTAATGGATCAATAGAGCACTGTCGAAAAAAAATGACTCTTAAGTCATTAGAGGACAAAAAGGTCCACTTCCAAAAACATGATAAATTGGTTTTTTTTCTGCTTTTTTTCTGCATAAATCTCTTAAACAACAAAACGACCAAACATTCATTCAATCATTATGAGGATTTTAACCCTTTAAATTCGAAGCAATATCATATTAGTGACAGACATTTACGGTAAAGTATTCAAATATAAAAATAGTATTATTAATACATTTGTTTTCAAGTGTCTTCTGTCAATTTGGATTTATTACTATTATTATTACTTTCTTATTAACAGACCATAATTGTGCTGCTCTATTCAAACAGCTGATCACGTATCAAATTGCCAAAAATAAGTCCAGAGAATCTGTCGACTTCAACCCACTGACACCTATCATAGGGGGTAAATTAAACCTTGAATTATTAACAAAAATATTCAAGTTTCCTCTGTTCAGAAAAGGAGGACAATGAGGCAGATTTTTTATTATATTATAGAGTATTTTACTGTATTTTATTCAAATAATATAATCATTAGAATCATTTTAAAGTCAATAGTTTATGTTGAATTATGTGCTTTTTGAAAGTCGTTGTATTATAAGGCTTTAATCAGCGTGATGTAAAACCCTGATGTAAACACTTTACAGCCACGTTATGTTTTCTGCTTCTGCTGTTTGCTGTCGCGGGACATTCTGCACCTGCTTCTCTTAAAGAAAAAACAGAAATGCGACTTTAGTGAGAAATTCTAAGTTGCTCATGCAGCAGTATCCCGTCTCATCTGGACATTACGTTAAATGTTTTTTCTTAGAAGTGAAACCTCAGTTTTTCTCAGAGCTGATTAAGTCATTTTTTTTGTCTGAGTGTTCTAGAAAAAAAACAACTAACTTTGCTGCTGTTTTCTTTTTAAACATGTGGTTAAATGTCAGCGATTAAAGCTGCTGTTAAAAACTTTATATTCTAATCTAAAGTGTTGGACACGAGTCTCTCAGTTCAGGCTCTGATAGTAAATCTAATGACGCTTTTCCATTATACATCTACTATACTTCATAGCTCCTCCTCAATGTGGGCGGAGTCATGACGTTATTTTATACGTGACACAAACATACAAACTAGTGACTTGTAAAGCAGTTGTTTTGGGTGTAACTGAATCATTAGAATCAGTGGATTAAAAAGATTTGTCCACAGAATCGTTCTCCGTCTGACACTGAACTGAAATGCCACTGAACGGGTCGTGACTCGGCTCACGATCGTCAGCTTTCAGCGGTGCTGTCGCTAAATACACCAGAATATTGAGATTTTAGACATTTTCCTTTGCAAATGTCTGAGATTAACGCATGTTTTCAAAGGATTTTTAAGTCTTTTTAACTTCAGTTCTACAGTTCTAACTACAGTTTGGCGTTGTTCGCGTTGATTCTTGTGTCAGATTTTCAGTGACTCTTCCAGTGACGACACTCTCTGACGAATTAGTGGCATTTTAGTATCAGCTCAGCTCACTTGGAACCTCGTCAGAGCAGGAACTAAAAAAAATCACCAGGTACTACCACTGATGGAAAGTGAGTAGAGCTGAGTCGAAAGTCGCGCTAGAACTGTACGATGGAAAAGCACAATAAATACCCAACTACAATTTATCCAATCAGGAGCCAGAACTCCACAAAGAGGCGGTCCTTTGTTTGTTAGTGTGTAAAAACCCCTCCCACCAAATGTGTCCCTCAGATGACATAGGGAGGAGGGATTTCTGCTGCATTCCATTTACATCAGAAGTTGGAGAAAACATGGAAACTAATGTATCTCATGCTCACTATTGTTAGCAATACCAGTCAATCACAACCAAGGTTGATCCGAGTTTCCGAATTGGAAATTCCGAGTTCCTTCTACAAATGGAACGCACCATTACACATATGTTTTTTTTCTCCATGTAACCCCTCCCCCATCCTCTCTCCGCCGCCCCTCCCGCAGCTCTGTCCGGAGGCCTTCAGGGTCAGAGCACCTCCTCCGTCAGCTCCGAGATCAAGTCTGAGGACGAGGGGGACGAGAACCTGCTGCAGGACTCCAAGCCCCTGGACACCAAGAAGGAGGACATGGACAAGGACCTCAAAGCTCTTGATAGGTCAAGATCTAGGTAACCCCGCCAACCTCAGACGCTCGCTTCCATCAAAACTCAGAGCTGGAACGCACAATTCCCAAACACTGCCGGGCTCAGAGACCTTCCTTGTTCCACAGAACCTCTCCACACAGACACAGGGATAGAGATAGAACCATTAAAACAAAGATTTTTATACGTTCCTGGAGAAATCATCATTGGGACTTCAGTTTAAGGGACAGTTCAAGTTTTCTTAGGAGTAAATTTGGTGCTTTATCTCACCATTAGACACCCTTTTGCAACAGGAGACTGAAGTTTGTAAAAAAAAAAAGCAACAACTTCATTCTCCCGTAACAAATCCCATAGAGAAAATCAGCGTTTTTAGCTTGTGATGTCACAGGAGCCGCTGGTCCACTGCTGCCTCATATGATGACTTTTGTCACTTAGGTGTAGCCGAACAAAGGATTTCAAATACAGAAGTTGGAAAAAGAACAGATTTGAAATTCCTGATGGAGGCAACAATGGATCAACAACTCCTGTTTGCTGGTGTAAAATCCTTGATTTTCTCTATGGACTTTGGTCCAGGGACCTGAAGGGGTTAATAAAGCGACTCAAACTTTAGTCACAAAGTGATGCAGGTTGTCTAACAACAAGAGAGGCAAACCTGTGTTGTGCTGGTTCTAGACAGCAGGGGGCAGCAGCTCATACTACCACTGATAGTCATTTTTGGAGACAAATGACTCAAGGAAGGATTTCAGCTCGTGGGTGTTTTGGGAAGCAGCCTCTGAACTTTGATGAAGTGAACAAGTGTGATGAGAAGCAGCTAAAAAAAATATCAGTTGAACACAGAGACACAAATGGCCCATGTCCATCAGGTGTCTCTCGCACGGAGAGGTCCCTGCTGGACGTGCAGCTCCTAGTTGATTCCTTCAGTCTCTCCATGGTCTTGAGCCTGGTTTTAACTGTTTCTCACGCAGGAGAGTAGGAACCCACAGTCAATATTCTCAAAGAAGTGCTGACTTGTGTTCAGGACTGGGAAAGGAAACACAAACAGAAACCGCAAAAAAATAAATAAAATTAAACTCAAAGTTTATAACAAACTAAATGAATAAAATCTGACATTTTATGAGAATTGGAAACATTAGTTTTAGTTTCAGTGTGGATTTCCCGTCCTGTACAGATGAGCAGTCTTTATCCCTCCAACAATAAACCATAATAAGTTTATTAGGTTAGATTTTTTTAACCGGAGGTCAAATGAAATCAGAAATATTTGAATCCCAATCCCTGAGATGATGGTGGCGGCCATGATGATACAAATGTACTGTAGATTTCTCTGCTGTAGTTCCTGTTGTATATATATGTGTTGTATAATGTCTGTTAGCTCGCGGAAATCTGAGCATCTTGTGCCACCAGAGGGCGCTATGTGCTATCTCCTCAATTTTAAAAATGTCAACAAATCCAGAAATCTGTGGCCTGTTGCTTCAGGCTAGCACTCCCTCGTTACTGTAGCGGCTACTAGCATTAGCATTCAGAGTAACACTGGGTGGTAATTAGTAAATAATTGTAATGTTCTTGAAGCACATGACCGCATCTATGACCTACACGACCACGTTCACAATGACTTAAACATCGCAAAACATTAAGACGTTTGAAACCACTAAAAACGCAGGGATGAATTAGCCTCTGTAGGTAACCGCTAATATTTTGGTGTCGACTGTGGAATTTTTTTGAGCTAAAACTTCAAATCTTTTAGAAACTGCCGTACATTGGTTACAATCCGACAATCTATGACTGAATTGTTCATCGCTGCTAGCAAGATTTGGGCTAATCTTTGCTAACATGTTAAAAAGCTATTAGCTGGTGAATTTTGGTGTACGTGTTCCACCTCCACGTGAACCGTTTACTTGCAGTCAACCGTAGTTTGCTCAAACAAGGGTTCCCAAAGGTCTTTGAAATACTTAAAAAAGGTCATTCAAGGACTTGAAAGTTCTTGAAAATGGCCCTAAGTCATAATTACTGTTATGCTGTTGTGGACACTGTCCACTGTCTCTCTCCGTCCTAATCTTATTGATTTGCATCAATAAAAGTGGACACCATGGACAAAGTCAAACTCTTACAAGTTGTCCTGCCGTCTTAAGCACATTTAGTCCTTGAACTTGAGGGAATTAAGACCTGGAAAGTCCTTGAATTTGGTGTGGGAGCCGAGTCAAACATGAGTGGTCTAACTAGAAACAGAAACCAGAACATTTACATTTTGCTTGTTTAAAATCGGTCTGATAAAGAGTTTGTTTTCACTCATTCAGGCTAAAATCATAAATTTAAGTAAAATTAGGTACAGTTAATTAATTGGATTTAAAGTTTACATCTTATAAAAACTCAACCACCCTGTTTGCACAAAACATGATGGATTAGTCGTTTAAACACCAGGAATTCAAACTTATTTTTCTCTTAAAAGTCAATAAAATTAGGCTCGACACAGACATTTAAACTGGGCTTTCATCCTCATATCCTTCCTTTCCTTCTCCTCCCTGTGTTCTCTCCTCCTTGTCCTCCTTGTTTTTGTGATTGGTCACCGTAGCAACAACGACGACGAGGATCTGACCCCCGAGCAGAAGATGGAGCGAGAGCGGGAACGGAGGATGGCCAACAACGCGCGGGAGCGTCTGCGCGTGCGCGACATCAACGAGGCGTTCAAGGAGCTGGGCAGGATGGTCCAACTGCACCTGAAGAGCGACAAACCTCAGACCAAGTTACTCATCCTGCACCAGGCCGTCGCCGTCATCCTCAGTCTGGAGCAACAAGTCCGAGGTCAGTTTCAAGACTGTGTAAACCAGATTAATTCGCTTTTATTCTCTGATTTCCTGGTTTTACTTGCAATATTGAAGGTGAAACCTGGAAAAACAGAGAATAACCACTCAACAGAAAGCTAATCTTATAAAATATATGTCTGCTGAAGTGGACAATATCATGAGAATCAGTGTACCACGTTATGTCACCATTACACAGCCTTTTATACGACAGAAAACACACGTTTTTTGTCTTTTTGGAAACGGCACCGAACTCCATAGAGAAAATTGGCGATTTTAGCTCACAGGGACGCAGCAGCTTCTGGTCGTCTGCTGCCTCGTTTGGTCAGTTTGCGTCACTGAGGTTGATCCTAAAACATTATTTCAAACACAGAAATCACAAAATACACACATTTGAATTTACTGATGGAGGCAGCAGTGGATCAACAGTTCCTGTGTGCTGTGATGTGAAATTGACAGTTTTCTCTATGGACTTTGGTGCAGGGAGTTTGTAACAAGACTCAAACTTTAGTTAGGCTTTAGTGGAAAAGGCTTTTTTATGATGAGATTAAGACTATGAGTCATAAAACCACTCTTCAAAAACCAGACCTAAACCTTTAAAATACCCTGAGAGCACATGTACTGCTCCAGTGGGTCCAGTAGAGGGCAGCAATTGCAGCTGTTGAACCAGGTTGGAGTTTCTGACCCTTTTTTGGCTTCACTGTCTTTGTTGTGTAACACTTTCTTCCTCTGGCTTCTTCCTCCTTTTTCTCCAGAGAGAAACCTGAACCCTAAGGCGGCCTGTCTGAAGCGCCGCGAGGAGGAGAAGGTGACCGTGGCGTCGGACGGGACTCCGCTGTCACTGGCTGCCGCACACCACGCCGCCACCGCCGCCATGGGCGACGGGTCCAACCCCTTGGGACAAATGTAAAACGCAGCGCCATCTCCTCCTCCTCCTCCTCCTCCCTGAATGGTCAGAAGATTTCACTTATAAACTAATCTGCTGTTGTACCTTTAACCTTTAAAAGCATAAATAAAAATCATTCCACCAAAGAAATTTGGAACGATCAAAATAAGTCGAAGAATTTACTCGTATGAATCTCAGGTCATCAGTCGTCATCATTTTTATCAAAATATGTTCCTGCAGACAAAATGACAACACAACTGGAAATACTCAACTTTAAATTCAGTTGCTTTTAGTGAGGACTCAAGAAAACACTTCCTGTTTAGTGTCCCACTTTCAAAATAAAAGGCTAAGACACACACACACACACAAATAGGATATTATCTATTTTATGTATTTTATGGACAATGTAAAAGCATATGTATAGATTGGATTTAATTCATTTTTTAAGACATTATACCAACAATGACTTCACTGGCTTTGTGTCTCCTTAAAATACAATTTATATAAAATAACATAAAAAAAAGATGAGAAAATCCCACAGTGGGGAAATGTACAGTGGACAGTAAAAGGTGATATGCTATCAACAACTAGGATTATGAAAATTACAATCGCCTATACAGTATACACATTACATAATATTACATTACATTTACATAATATATACAATAATATACAATATATACATTAAATAACCAGATTATATACAATATATTAATTAAATAACCAAATTATATACATTAAATATCTAGATTATATACAGTATGTCCATCAAATAACCAGATTATATACCGTATGTCCATTAAATAACCAGATTATATACAGTATGTCCATTAAATAACCTGATAATATACAGTATATCCATTAAATAACCATATTATATACATTAATATCTAGATTATATACAGTATGTCAATTAAATAACCAGATTATATACCGTATGTCCATTAGATAACCAGATTATATACAGTATGTCCATTAAATAACCTGATTATATACAGTATATCCATTAAATAACCAGATTATATACATTCAATAACCAGAGTGTATACATTAAATATCTAGATTATATACAGTATGTCCATTAAATAACCAGATTATTTACCGTATGTCCATTAAATAACCAGATTATATACAGTATGTCCATTAAATAACCTGATTATATACAGTATAACCATTAAATAACCAGATTATATACAGTATGTCCATAAAATAACCTGATTATATACAGTATAACCATTAAATAACCAGATTATATACAGTATGTCCATTAAATAACCTGATTATATACAGTATAACCATTAAATAACCAGATTATATACATTAAATAACCAGAGTATATACATTAAATATCTAGATTATATACAGTATGTCCATTAAATAACCAGATTATTTACCGTATGTCCATTAAATAACCAGATTATATACAGTATGTCCATTAAATAACCTGATTATATACAGTATGTCCATTAAATAACCAGATTATATACATTAAATAACCAGAGTATATACATGTTATATAGCACATAGGATGATGAACATGTGGTCTGCTAAGAGCAATATGATCATTCTGTGATTCTAAATGTGTTACTATAGTCTATACTATAGTACTTTATTATATATATACTATATTTTGCTACTATAGACTTTACGAGGGAAAAACAAATAAAATCCAGTGTTGTGTTGTTATTTTTGCTGCTGAAACTAAAACAATAATTGGCTGATTATTTGAAACACTGACAGTTAAAGTCTGTCAGAGCGAAACCATGACGATGACGATAATGTCGTAGCTGTTTAACAACAGAAGCCAGTACATGAGTTAGGTTCTGTCTGGTGTGGGTACATTTGAACAACAGATTGGCCGTAAGTGTGATTTTTAACGTGTGTTTTTGTGTGATTGTGTTTGTCCTGTCGTTGTTGTTGTTGTTGTTGTGTTGTTGTTTTCACTGATGTACATATATATATAATGTATACTGTGTGTTTCTGGGCTTGGACGCGCCTGCTTCCTCTCAGCTGTTAAAAACCTGCGTCTGTTTGAGTTTTACAGTGTAGCTGAGGAATCCCAAGGTCAGAGATAAGCAGCAGCAGTGACCTGTGATGAAACGACACATATTTTCTTTATCTGGAGTGATTTCACAGTGAGAGAAGTAGAGCAGTGTAGTTTTTATTCTGTGCTCAGTTTCGGGTCATTTCTCCAACTCATCTGCTCTCATAATCTTTGTTTTAGTTTTACTGTAGATTTTTGAGTCTAGGTTTTCTGTTTGCAGGTGTTTTACATGAGGAAGATTTAATGTTCCTAATTTATGTGGCTATAAACTGACTTTTAGTGTAACTGCTGCTGATCTCTGAACCAGGAGTCCCTTGTAAAAAAGATCCTTGATCTCAGTGACAAATTTACTTATAAAGCTGAAATAAAAATAAAAAAAACTATAAAGAATAATTTCATGAAATTCTTAACATGTTGCCTAAGATTCAGTAAAAGTAGCAAAAACTGAAATCATAAACCTTCAATAACTCGTGGTCCATGTCCATTTTTTGTAGAAATAACGGACACAGAAAATTTACTAAGAATTAATTTAAAATTTACTGTTAATTTAAATTATTTTAGTGTGTCTTTAATGTGATTTTATGTCTTGTTTTCAGTGAGTGTTGTTTTATCGTCTTTAACTGGGCAATTTTTATATTTAAGATTTATTCTAATCTGAATATTCAGAACTTTTGTTTATGTCAAAACTGACACAAAGTTTGGTTTTCACAGTTACATCAGATTTGTTCGAATTTTTATTACCTTGCAAATGAGCGTTTACATTTTTCCGTATGTAAATCAACATGTTTTAGAAAAGAAAACATTCATGTTTATCATTTCCCAGATCAGTATATCAGTTGATTTATAGGAAAATAACTTTCAGAATGCTAATATTTAAGAGCTTTGTCACGGTGCCAAACACAATAAGTCTGTAAACGTAACATATATGTGGTGAAAATTCTGCTATATTCTATATAACATGTACAATTTTGTGTCAAATTTGATTTGTAAAAAAAGAACAACTCACAGACTCTTCAAATGATTTTTGAGGGTTCTTGAATGCATCAAAATTGAGTTTTTACAAACCTTTATTGATTTGGAGGAAAATTATTTTATTAAAAATGCTGTTTTAGTTCATGGTCACCAAAGGATGAATCATCACAGTTACATTTTATTGGATTTTATTCTTCCCAAAAGATGAAATCTAATTTATTCCACTTTATTTTATTTTCTTATGAAGAACAAACTTCATATTTTGACCCTGTTGTGTGGTGTAGTAATACATTCAGCCACCAGGGGGCACTAGTAAGGATTTAGATTGAGTTAAACTTTTCCATGTGTGTGTTTCTTGCAGGTATACTAACATCCACACTCACTTCTTGCACTCCTTGTCTTTTTTCGCTCCGTCCAGGTCTAAGGTGCCAGAGTTCATCAAGATGATGAGCGACCACTTCCTCTGACGTCGTTTCCATGACAACCCAGCAATCAAACCTGTTATTGCTTCAGCCTGACCAATCAGATCAGCCTTCTTTATCTTTTCCTCCTTCTCCTCGTTTGTCGTCTACGATCCTCTTCCTCCTTCCTCTTCGCCTTTTTGTCTCCCTCTTCCTGTCGAGAACACAAACTGCAGCGTCGCCATCAGACGCTTTTCCGTCACTTTGCATCAGCAGCAGCAGCAGCAGCCGGAGTGGAACTGGAGGCTGTTTTTGTGCAGAGACATTTACAGAAAACAGTAAAACACGGCCGTCAACACAAAGTGGCCGTTTTGTTTTCACACAAAGTGACGCCAATGGACAAAAAAGTCTGTGGAACCATGTCGTTGAAGGAATTCTCCTTGTGCTACTTGTTTTGTGAGCATTCCCACTTTCAAAGAACAAAGGGTTCTATATACATATGCGAAAAGGGAAAAAAAAAATTGATGAAAATCTTGTTTTAATAAAAAAGTGCAACTGGATGCTGGCAGTGAGGAGGCTAGGGACGTTTAGAATGGAACAAAAACATATCACAAAGTGTTTCAAGAGATTTTTTTCCTTTTGTTTTTAAACGCAACAACATTGCGCGGCGGTTGTTGGAGGCAGCCTCGGCGCATCTCTGACTGAACGGCAATCTAACGCCACACTGTGGATGAAGCTGTGCCTGATCTCCTCTTGGATGCAAACCAGTCGCATAGATACACACAGAGAAGCGAAGCTAACAAAGCTACCGTTAAAAAAAGGAATGGTTGCCGGGGAAGTATTGCAGGAGTAGGCTGCGTACTCGCACATCCTCCACACATCTTCAACAAGTACAAAATTAGAATGAATGAAGAAGAAGAAGTGATGAGGAAGCAAATCCTGGTGGTGGTCGCACTGGTTTTTGGGAGATGCTTTTGGTTCCTGAGTGATCCGATCAAAAATGAAGTTCACAAATGCTTTTTGACTATCATAGATACATAGAAGTTAAAGTGGGGCTCAACAATAAAAAAAAAGGGGCAACTTTTCATTCCCGCCAAAATGTTTAGATTGTAAAAGTGTTTAAATCAGTAATTTATGGTTTTGTATTTTTATTAGTGCATTGTGCCAGATGTACTTTTTTGTCGGTCTTTAAAGGTGTAAGAAAGTTTTTAGTATCAACGCAACCCTTTCGACAGTTGTACCCACGAGGCCCGAGCGTATCTGCTGGGAGGTCGAGAGGATCAATCAATCATTGAACCAATTAATTGATCAACCACAGTTTTTTGAAGATAGCGCAGTTTCAGGAGAAAGACATATGCAGTACCTCTGAAAGTGTACATTCAATCCCTTTCTTGACACTTCCATCTGATGTAGCCGAAGGTTTCTCGGAAACAAAAGAAAAGCTCCAGGACAAATCCCCAAATTGGAGATTCAGAACAATGAATGGGTAAGAATATGCACAGATGAATGGTTTGATGGGCTGGACTGAGCACTGAAGTGAATTCTATTCCACATTTAGCACATTCCCTGACTTGTAGTCTACTTGAATCAAGTGCTGCCGATGCCCCAAAGGCCTGAACTGCAGGAGGTGGCGGGGGGGAGTCAAAGAAGGGGTAAGGATTGTGGCAGGGCCTCAATCCAGAGGAATTATGGCTCAAAAAGGGGGAAAAAAAGAATAGAGATTAAAAGTCTGAATGTTTAGACGGCGATGACACTGCAGGGGAAGCACGGGAACAATCATTGGGTGACGGGGTGTATCTTTTTCTGTTGGGTGGCCAAGCAGTGGTTCTCTTTGGGTGTCTCTTGGTCCAGTAACAACATCTCATCAATTCCAGTTCCATTTCTGAAATTCTGACATTCCAATTTAATCTGAACCCCAATGGGATTTCTGTAAGGTACCAGGAATAGGTGGACTGGTAGGTTCTGGAAAACCATATGTCAGTATGAGGGGAAAGTCCCAGTGGTGGACAAGGGGTTCCGGGTTGGGGTCTGGCATGTGATCAGCTATCTGATGTGCCCACAAAGTAGTCTACATCTCAGACAGGACCAATCCAGAAGCCTCACTAATAATATTCCACTCTTGTACGTTGACAGACCCAGGTTTACCTGGTAGACATTCTCTCGTTGTCTCTTTGTCACACAAACAGGACATGGCAGGATTGGTGACCAGGTGGAAGCACCAGATTGATGGCCCGTTTTTGTGGACTCAAGTCCTCCCTTTTCACTCTCACCCCAGTTGGAAGTGTCCAGGCCGATATTGAATCCCCAGTCTTTGTGCCGTCTTTACTGCTGGCCCTAGCCTTATTAGCCCTGAACGAGAGTCCTTGCCCCTCTCCCAGGTCTCTGGCCCCCACCCTTAGTGGTCCCACAGATGCAATTTGAACGTTCACTTCTACCAATGTGCCTTTTTAGAGTTCATATCATTCGAGTTACCAGAGGAGGACATTTACCTGGTCTTTTAATAGGATGCAAGCTTAGGGAAACCTGTTCTTAGTCGTTAGGTTCTATGCAGTCAGGTTTTTTACCAGACCTGGGAATTTAAAAAAAGCTAAAAAGGAAAAAAAAGTATTTTTTGGATAAAAAAAAACAAAAACAAAACTGTATTTAATGAACTGTACACTTATATGTAAGTAGACAGCGTGTTCTGGCTTGACGCCAATGGGACAGACGCTTGATTTAGCAAGTCGAGCCCCCCCGATCGCATCCCGGTCCCCTGTCCCTCCACGTCCTCCATAATCCATAATCCCCGACCTCACTTTCCCATTCCGAGTCCCAGCCCTGTTTCCATGGTGAACAACGCGTCTCTTCTTGTATTATAGCTTATCAGCTTTTTATCAATATTTGATCGGCTTGTCCGTAAGCCAATGTAGTCTTCAGTACAAAGTGTGTGGTTGTATGTTGTAAAACTAAATTTTCTCCACTCTCTCTCTCTCTCGCTCTCTCTCTTTCTCTCTCTCTCTGTTTTTTAAGAACAATCTTTTCTCTTATTTTTCTTTGTCTGTTCTGGTTTACATGTCTAATTACAGAAAATGTACAAACAACAAAACGATAAAAAAAAAAAAAAAAAAAACAATACAATTCTCTATCCAACAGCATTGTTCTCTGTCGGTGGTCATTTTTTTGACGTGGTTTAAAATCCGACCCAATCAACAGGAAGGCACGGAAACTGGAAAAAGAATTTATTTGAATAAATCAATCTATATATAAATGTACAAAAAAAATATATACGGATATATAAGGAGGGTGCCGTTCTCTGTAATCTTCTTTGTGTTTTTGCTTGGGGAGGAATTACTTTTCTCAATAGACTGAACTGGCAGACGTTGGCTAGGTCCCCTCAGTGTTATACAGTAAAGACAGTTTTTCCAACTGACTTTGTTGTTCCGTTGTTGTCATGACAACGCCCTCTGACTAAGTACGGCACCCTGCGCAGGCAGGACAAACAAAAACGGAGGGTTTCCGTAAAACCGCTCCGTTCACGGCGATCTATCCGAGGCAACAACACAACACACACACAGATGTTTGTAAATTGTATGCAACAAAAATGGCAAAACTTTACCATTATTTTGAAATTGTGTATGTAAAAGTTATATTTTTACATGTAGACTTGTTGTTATTTTGTGTTTTAGAAAAAAATCTGTTGTATCAGTTTTTTTGTTAAAAGATGAAAAAGTAAAAATTCAGTGTGTGTTGGAAAAAAAATGTGTCGCATTGAAAAATGTAGTGAGGTCAAAAAGTTCCCCGTTCTTTTTTTTTTACATCTGTTTATATCTGTGGGGGGGGGGGGGACATTTTTTTGAGGGATTCGGGGGGCGGCAGGGGAGGGGGTGTTATCATGATCCATAAAAAAAAGATATTTGATATTTGTTTTAATTCTCCATGCCTCATGACATTACCATTTTTAATTGTATTCTTTGCAGAGAAATGTGTAAATACTCATAAAAACATTTTCTGCTGGGGGGGGGGGGGCGATGATGATAGTGATGATGAACTTGTTTTTGAGTTTCAGTGTGCTCGTGTTTGTCTGGTCACTGTAGCCAGGGGCCAACTTATAGTTTCAGTCAGTGGTGGTCAGTCAGTACTGTCTGTGGTTTTTGGTTTGGTGCAGGTCAAATTATCTCGTCTCTACTTGCACCGAGAACCCTGAACTCCTGTCAGCGCCAACGCACACCGCTCTTATTTTGAAGGATTTCCTTTTGATTTCACAAATTAATTTGCAAGAAAAAAAAACATTTGCCTAAAAGAAATGACTGTTCTGTGAAATGGAAAATAATAACGTCAATGAATAATTTATCAATTTAAATGAACTGAGCTACCCCAAAGATCGCTCACAGGATCAGTTCACGGGCACTCCCCCTAGTGGCTTGGGACCAGATCTGACTCGTGTCTGCGTGGAATTCCTCCCCTCTAAAATTTTCCTTGTAAATGTTGATTCAATGATTAATATATGGATGTTTTTGAGAAAAATTGGTCGCTAATATAAACGTGTCGGTCGTCAGCAAACAATCTCATCAGCTATTTGCCCAAAAAAACGGATTGCGTGCGAGGCAGTTTCAGTCATTTCTTTTTAGCTTTTCATCAGAAAGGAAAAGCTGGTTTGAATTGGACCTTTGATAAACACTAGGATTGAATCTGTCAGTGTAAGTGCTAAGTGTATTTTTTAAGTAATGTTATTTTTTACGATGCTTCATTTCATATTTTCTCTTTGTTGTATAATCAAGTCCATCTCCCGGATTACAGTATCTCCATTTTTATGTTACCCCTGATGTTTCTATTAGCCAAAATGTTAACTCTTTTTTTTTTTTTTCCTTTTCCCCTCCTTGTTGTACATACACACCTCATTTCTCTTTTTAAGTGACTGTGCCATGAGCTTTGTAATCTGTTACTCTGTACCAGTTTTACTGCAATAATGAGTTGAATTCAAAACGGCCACTCCTGTCCTTTGTTTTCAGAGCCAGCAGCGAGCACTGCCCTTCAGCAGCAGCACAACTAATCTGAAAATACCTACCTTTATATCACACAATTTTTTCATTTGTAGTTAAAGAAAAAAAAAAGATTTTAAAAGTTTGAAAATTTCAGGTACCTGCACAATTTTAACCTATTTGTAAGTCAAATTTGTCCAAATTCTGACTGCCAATTTAAAATACTCATCAAATTTTGATGAGTATTTTTCTCCAGGACTAGTTCTTATTATTTAAACTGAAATATACTGTGTGTGTTTAATCTTTCACCATCAAGTAAACTACTTTAGTCTAAACACCTACTGTATAATTATCTCCTGACAATCCACACAAGTATTAAAGAGTTTCTTAAATTGTGCTGACAAAGGTGTTTGAGCTGAATTCACTACTTCAAGTTGTACATTTTACATTTTCTGGTGTCACATAATTTTTTAATTATATAAAACAAGTCAATTCTGATTTAATTGTTCTATTAGTGCCATGATTTCATCAGTTTTACCTGAACATAGGTGTTTTACTTAATCAAGAGTAGTTATATACATTTCAAAAACTATAGGGAACAGCACAGAGCTATGGTTCCACTGGGGCTTGAACCCAGGATCTTCTGCGTGTAAAGCAGACGTGATAACCACTACACTATAGAACCGTGTTCTAGCAATGATAATAGCTCAAATTGGAGAGCAGCACATCAAACACTGCTAACTGCAACTTCTACCCATGTTCAAAAATCATCCAGATCCAAAAGGTATCAACTTAAGAGCCAGTGCTGATCTTCAGGAACTCCACCAGACCTTTCATTGTGTTTGGTTGGTTGTAGAACAGATAAAGCCCCAGCTACACTACATAGACAAAGGTATTTGACCACACTTGTTAAGTATTAAATTCAGGTGTTTCAGTCAGGCTTTAGGCTGCGGGCCACTTATCTCCAGTGAAGGACAATCTTCACTCTTCAGCAGGCCAAGACATTTTGGACAATGCTATTGTGGAAGGTCCTTTTTCTATTCCCAACATGACAGTGTCCCAGTGCACGTAAGGACTATAAAGATATGGTTTGACTCATTTAATTTGGTGTGCAAGAACTTGACTGACCTCAACCCCATCGAGCACCTTTGGGATGAACTGGAACAGAGATGAGCCGGAACCTTCTCGTCCAACATCAGTGCCAGCAAAATCTGGAGGAAAGTCTTCAATGAAGAGTGGAAGCTGTTGTAGCTGCAAAAGAAAAGCAGGACCAACGTCAGCCCCTGTTGGTGTAACGGTCAGGTATCCGAATACTTTTGTCCGTATCGTGTATATGCATGGCTGGAAATCTGGCTGGTGAGGGTGATGGATACTAAACACTACTTTAACTTTTATTGTTCTAGTCTGGTATGACGATTAAAGGTCCAGTGTGTAAGAATTAATGGCATCTAAATGGTGAGACTTGCAACAAACAAAGGACTCATCTACTTATGACTTCCCTTTCCGAAGTACGCCGGGGAACTACGGTGGCCTTCACACACCAGAAAGTACTGTACGTCATGACGAAGTTCTTAAGATACAGATGATGAAAGGTGGTGAATGCATCTGGATTATGTGGGTGGAGTCCTTCCTCCAAATACATGATATAGCTAATTTTGCATGAGGTTCGTTTAAAAGGCTAAAAACCAAACAATTTTAATTTCAAAGTGAATATAGACATAAAAACATGTGTTAGGGTAGTGTCATCAATCTCTGCCAGTGGGCCCTGCTAACCCCTGGTTCACACAGGACCTTTAAATCAAGGAAAACATCTTAAATTCAAACTTTATTGTCATCATTCCAGCCTTGCAAAAACTCCAGATACAAGTTGGTAATTTCTAGTCAGTGGCTTTGAATTCAAGCACCAAACAGACCAGTTTGGTCAAGTAACCCTTTCATATTCAACATTATGTGACCTGCTCCTTTGTTCCAATCACCTTAAACCTGACACTAACATATAACCTGTTAGTTGTAATGAGAACAGATGATCCATGAGTGTTCATCTTATGCCTCTAATTTCAGGATTCTCACACTTAATTTCAATCCCAGACCAGCAGAGATGTTGATTTCTGAGCCGAGGAGTTGACTCGTCGTTGCATCAGTGCAACAGCTGGCTCTCATGTTGTGGTGATTCAATGACGCTCATGTTCATTGTTCTACAGCAATAAATGTGTCATTTTTATAACAAAAACCCCTTTGAGCACCTCTTTCTCTTTGTTTTTAAGTGATATAGTTACTTAGTTCCCTTCCCAGGATACTAAATGGGCTTGGACTGACTTCAATCGGTTATTTTGTGACACTGTGAGCTAAAAATACCATTTTTCATTTTTGAGGACTTTGATGTGTGAGAAAGTGGTTTTATACTGTAACACAAACTTCTGTTTCCTGTTGGAAAAAAACCCCTCTAAAGCTCTGATTACCTGGAGATATTTAATATGTGATATGTGGATTAGTGCAGACTCTTTGTTACCTGCCTGCAGCAGTGATGAGTCGGGACACATTATTACACATCACAGTACAATGTCATTTTAGAGGAAATAATTATTCAGTGAACGAAGGAGGAGGAGGAGGAGGACACTTTGTTTTTGACTCATCAAGGTGGTTTCGTTCATTTCTGCCAACAATGATGTTGTTTTACCTGATGATGAAGAGACTGATGAATATTTCAGATATTAGTCAAGAAGGTTCCTGACTTTTACCTGAAATATTCACCTACAAAATACATTTTACACCAGTAAAGCATGACATCCATTTTTAATTTATGGTCACTATGTCAGTAGCGTCAGCCTACTAAATTAATCATCAACTATTTTGGTAATTGATTAATCATTTTGAGAGTTTTTTTTCCAAATGATTAAAACAAGTTCATTCATTCATTCATTTTCCAGCTTCTTAAATGTGAACATTTTCTGCTTTCTTTGCTCCATAGAAACAAAGAAATCATTAAACTTGAATCAGTTCGGTTTGTGGACTAACAAAGACATTATTTCCAGGTTTTAAAAAGCAATGATTAACATTTTTCAACATTTCTATCACATTTTATTGACAAAATTATGAATTCATTATGAAAATAATCTTTAGTAGCAGCCCTTACTAGCTACCAGCTGGTACCTGCTAGTAGTAGTACTGGCTTCCAGCTAGCACCAGCTAGTCAAGTGCCTCATAGTTACCACTGAGAAATACTACTTGCTAGTAGTAGCTCTCATCTAGTTCCTGCTAGCTAGTACTGGCTGCCAGCTAGTAGTAGTAGCTCCCAGCTAGTACCTTCAAGTGCTAGATACTAACTAGTAGTAGCTCCCAGCTAGTACCTTCAAGTGCTAGATACTAACTAGTAGTAGCTCCCAGCTAGTAACAGCTTGCAGTAGTTGCTACCTGCTAGTGCTAGGTAGTGCATGGTTGAATAAGCTTCACCCTCGCTCTTCCAAATGTACTTACAGTAGCTCTGATTCAGAATTCAAACAAAAACAAGATGGTGCTTGACTAAATGGAGGCTTCAGAACAAACAGGTGAGCTCACATGTTTTTGTTTAAATTCAGTTTGTTCTTGACGTCTCTTATCGTGGATATTTCAGTTCACATTTAAGCAACAACAGTTAAATGTTGTCTGGCTTAAACATGTTGAGAACAGCAGGAGAATCTTTGGAAGATCATCCAGAGTTTCTCCTCACTTGGACTTGGACGCTAACCATAGATTGGACCAGAAAATGAACAGGTGAATGTCTGGAGAAAGCCACATTTATTTATTTTTACTTTCACCAGGGACAGTGTACAAAAAACATTAGGCTCAGCAGAGCAAATATGCCACTTCTAGATTCTACCTAGTTTAGCTAATTTCCATCTGAAGTCCACAACACTCATTCTGTAGAAGCTTCCATAACATGTGTGTCTGAATGTAGGTCAGTATAATGAATGTATATACATATATACACATAAACATAATCATAAATCAGCATTTAAAGACAGTAAAACATCAAATTCATCCTAATAAGCGTTAGTGTTCTCACACACCATCTAAAGAACATTTCCAGGAACTTCAGCTGAGGTGTGAGAGTGGCTCCAGTGGGAGTTTTACAGTGAGTTTAGTTTTCACAGAGGAAAAACCAGTAAATCACTGAGAGGCTTACAGGTCTGACCTCATCTCCCTCATAAACACTGACCACTTCTTCTTTTTTTCCTGCAGCGTGGCACAACATTTTTAAACCTCCACCTGGCAGAGTCACGCGATCCCACCAGGTGTACCACACATGGTCCGTCTTCTCCTTACAGTGCAGTGTGTCTGTGATCAGGTACGTGGAATATTCATTTCCCAGCAAACGCGTAACATTCAACGTACGCTGAAGAAAGGAAATGATTTAAACACTTTAAAAAAATACTCGTATACAAACGACAGATCCTGCATGAAGGTTAATGTGCATTTGCAGTATTACAGTCGTTGTTTTATTCCTATTATTAATGAAAATATAAAAGAATGAAACATCTGTTATATCCTGACACTTTCAAACATCTGTGACTTTTCTGCGAACTCTGCCGCCACAGATTAAGAATAAACCCAGAACAAACCATCTCTGTGTTTACCGTCACACTCCATCAGTATTTGTTTATGATATACAGTATATATATTTTTTTCTTTTTTTTCTTTTTGCACGTTGCTACTGAATGGTGTATTTATGTGAATGGTGTATTTTTCATGTGAGTCTCAGGATTTGTTCACGTCATCCTTTTTCTGATAAATCTGTTTACAGAGAGCAAAGTCAAACAAAAACTCCTGGCGCCACACGAGGGTCAGTTTCAGTGTCAGCCGACACTTATTTGTGGTTTATCACATTTATTTATGACGGCAAACTTTAAATTATATACTGCCACACAAAGCCACAGCTGCCCTCAATGAACAGCATTGGTAATTATCAAAATCTGTAATGGTTAATACACCAGAATTCAACAGAAATTACATTTTTAATGCTAAAATATAATTATTTTTGTTATCCGTGAAAAATCTTACAAAAAAAATCGTAAAGCACATGATTATTTCCTGATTAAGATGTCAAATTATCATTGGGTAACAATGCTGTTGACGTGGGTTTATGGTTAATATTCTGAACATTTGCGGGAATACAGACGTAAATTATAGCATAGAGCAAACTTTGGTGCATTAATTTAGTAATCAATTACTAATTAAGACAAGTTTCTCTGATTTTTCAGCGTCTTAAATGTGAATATTTTCTGGTTTCTTTGCCCCATGTAAGAAAAGGTTTATGGACAAAACAAGATGAGGTAGAATGTCATCATATTCAGGATTTTCTGACATTTTATGGACCAAACAAATACTTAATAAATAGAAAAAGCAATTGCAACAGAATAACTAAATAAGATCTAAAATTAAAAATAACATGATTTCAAAGATGGCATTCAGTGACAGACGGCTCACACATACATACCTGCAGATGTACATCACTACAGAGGTCTTACGTAAGGCTTATTGCAGCAGTGTGGATTATCAGTGTGAGTAAAGGTTGCCTCACTGCGACGCTCCCTTCTGCTGCTGCATGCTTCTGTGCCACACCCCGAATCACAGGTGACACAACAGCACAGACACAAGTCTTCACTGTGTGATTGAAAAAAGCAGATGTGTGCGAGATGATTCATGATTTCATTCAGTCTTTGTACATCATTGTATGTCTATATGTAAAATTCAGGCACACGTTTAAAAAAACTTAACAAAAAACATTTATTTATACAAAAATATCAAAGTGCATTGACAAAAGGAGCAAATGAAGTTCACTCAGGGGCAGAAAGAAAAGAAAAAAACTGAAGTCTGTGTCGTTTTGCAAAACATTCACTCCCTACACCAAACCCCATGGAGAAAACCAGTGATTTTAACGTCACAGCACACAGGAGTTCTTGATCCACCGCTGCCTCTATCACTAAGTTCAAATGTCTTGTTTTGTCACTTCGGCATTTGTAATCCTTCCTTCAGATTTACCTCAGTGACACAAACTGACCACACGGGGCAGCAGATGCGCAGCAGCTCCTGTGTCCCTGTGAGCTAAAAACGTTGATTTTCTCAATGGGCTTTGGTGTGGCTTACAAAACATCAGTTTACAGTTAGGAAATGGTATTTAACAGTGAAATAAAATGACAAAAGATATATTTGATTTAGATGTAGATTTGTATTAGGTGAGTCTTTGGTTAAGTGTCTTCCTGAAATATCCATTATATATAAAGAGGGCAGAAAGTGGAGACTTTCTGTGGATTCTGCTCAGTATCTGTTTAAAAAATGTGTTTTGAATTGATTTTCTGTTGAATTTAAAGTCATTTCCTTTTATCTGTGAAGCTGAACTGAACGTGGACTGAAATGTGGATGAGCTTGTGTGTGAGTCGAACTTTGTACACGATAAAGAGCCGCGTGCTGCACTTTTTATAAGCTCAGACTGAAACACACACATATTTTCCTCAGAACTTCCTCAGGTGAGTCACGGCCACAGGTGACGCTCAGCCAGACGCAGGATTTATATTCAAATGAGCTCATTCAAGTCTGTGTCTAAACAAACACAAAAAAGAAGCTTATACAGAATAATGATGGTATACAAGTGTGTCTTTGTGTGTCTTTGTGTGTGTGTGTGTGTGAGTCCATAGTATAACCTGCTGCTGATGGGTGTGTCCATTGCTCCACTGCAGAGGAATGTGAGGAGTGGTTGCCCGTGTTGCCCAACAGGCAGCAGCTCAGTGATCAGAGCGTTTCCCGTAGCAACAAGCAGCTGTGTAACAAACCAACAGTCAGGTCAGTGCTCTGTGTTCCAGGACACACACACACACACACACACACACACACACACACACACACACACACACACACACACACACACACACACACACACAGAGGTGTCTCCTGTCTAATCTGTCCACACCACTGTGCTAGCATGGCCACATAAGGTAAAGTGAACACATAATTAAAAGAGAGTGACACCCGGTGTTGTCTCGGTTTAGTATGTCGTGCATTAACAGATGGTTTTCCCCTAAGTTTCAGTATTTTTTGTCAAACACCCCCTCTCTTAGTTGTGGGGTACCACAAGGCTCCATCGCGGGCCCTTTCGTTTTCTCACTATTCATGCTTCCATTGGTTTTTATTATTTTTTATTTATTGATTGATTTTCTTAATCAATTTGGATCAATTGTGTTTGCATACATGCATTCTTTTTCTTAAAAAACAACAACTAAAAAACGAAAAAACAAAATTCACGGCAGTACCAAATTTAGTGTTAAGTATTGAATAACCTCACGATACATAACTTTATATCATAATACAATATTTCATATTTCCAGAGCCTCTTCTATATCACCATTTTTGGCAATGGTGTAGTGGCTAGCACGGTTGCCTCGTAGCAAGAAGGTGCTGGGTTCAATTCCCATTGAAAATGTCGGCTTTATAATGACAATAAAGATCATACCATAGTCATTACATGTTGTTAATGTCTTAATGACGTACAGTCACTGATAGAGATAAATCATGTTGTTTACTCTACATACATATATCACTGTAAGCTTTTTGATAATAATAAGAATAATGATAATAATAATAATTCCTCTTGTATCTGTTGTTTATATTTGCTTTTGTATAGTTCGTGCAGCACTTTGGTTTTGTGATAGAGAAGTAGAAAAAACTGTAGTTTTGACTAATATTTGTTTGTTTGTTTTTGTTTAGTTTTTTTAGTATATCTTCTGAAATGTATCTGAGGAAATGTGTTTTTATTTCTGTCCGTTTCATATTAATGGAAATTGTCGCGTTTTATCAGATAGATGAGATAGATCAGTCTGATTTTAATATCTTTCTATAGTGTACTTTAACATAATGTGGAAACACATGTGTATTATTAATTACCTTTATCTTTACTGTCTTTGTTGCTGTAACACTGTAAATGTACTCCACTGTGGCACTAATAAAGGACTATCTTATCTTAGATAGATAGATAGATAGATAGATAGATAGATAGGTAGATAGATAGATGAGAAACTAAATGTCTAAATGACTGTAAACATTCTTGAAATAGTTTGAATAGTTGTGTGTTGGTGCTCTGGATCTCCAAAAATGGTGACACAGAAAGAAAGAGAGAGAGGAGGGAGGGGGAGGGAGTGAAACTTTCTCTTTTTCCCCCTTAAATCACGTGGTTTCTCGTTTTCCCTCCTCTGTTCCCTCTCTGTGAGGCAGGTGCGGCAGCAGCGCAGGTAAACCCCGCGCTGCGCGCTCTTTACGCACGGTGCCGCAGGTGGAGGAGGACAGGACAGGCGTGGCCCCGCCCACTCACTCACTCACCGGGCAAACTAACTCCTGTCAGGCAGGAGCAGCAGTTTGTCAGTCAGTCATTCAGTCACAGCACAGAGAGGAGGAGGAGGAGGAAGAAGACAGCGTCAACAGGTAAGAGGCTTCAAACCTGTTGAGTTTGTCTGTGTTTTCACCGCTGCTGTGTGAACCCGCGTGGGTCAAACCCGCGTGGGTCAAACCCGCGTGTTTGCGTTCCTGCTGCTGCTGCTGCTGCTGCTCAGCAAAGTTCACTTGACTGCGTTTCCTCAGCTGTGGAAGCTGCGCGGTCACCTGCTGCACGAGAAGCTCTGAGGTGAACACGTTTGTTTTTTTGAGTGTAAGCTCGCGCTGATGACAGAGGAGAAACAAACACAGTCTCACGCTCCTCATGAACGTTGTGTCATAGTCTGATCACAGCTGACACATGACAGGAAAACACCTGAACACATTTGAGAAGCTGAAGAAACAAACTGAAGTTTCAAGTTTTTGCTACTTTTCTTCTGCCAAGCACCTTGAGCACGGCATCATGTGCAACAACATAACCTAACTCAGACACACCCATGCACTGTACTGTACCTATATGAAGTAAAGGGATGGTTCAGGTTTTTGTGCTTCTGTGTGCACCGAGCATTAGACACAAAAATGGACTTTAGCCACTCAACAAAAGTCTCACAGAGGTTTGTGATGTCTTATATCATGTTTTACAACTGTTAGAACGACCTTTCCTACAGGAAACTGGAAGTTTGTTAACCGTTTACTCTCCCACACCAATGTCCATAGAGAAAATCCTTGTTTTTAGCCTGTGGGGAACACAGCGCTGCTGGTCCCCCGCTGCCTCGTGTGGTCACTTTGTGTCACTGAATTAAATGTGATCAATGATTTTCAAACACCAAAGTTACAAAATAAAAGCTTTTAACTTATTCATGGAGGCAGCAGTGGGTCAAGAGCTCCCGGGTGCAGTGATGTAAAATGTGGGGGGAGTGAGCGGTTTAAAAAACGTACGTTTTCTGTTTAAATTCAGTTGTTTATGGGCAAGAAAAGGCAAATTGTGTTTTGTTCGGTGGTTAAAAACATGTTGACGATAACATCGCTCTTGACACTTTTATTAAAAAATCCATCTTTGGTGCCAGCGTTTCAGTTATTGTATCTCACAAGTCAGGACAGTGAGATGGATGTTTTGTGCCAACACTTTTCAGCCGTCAGACACTTCAGGACACTGTGTTTGCTCTATAGGACAAATATACATATGTATATAAAGCAGCACTGAAGCCATAAAGATCTATATCTATAGGAGTAACGTTGTTTACTTTTAGCAGAACAAGAACTCGAACTCGGAGCAATTAAACAACGTTTGATCATAAAACCTAAAACTGTTGTTTTAGGTTTTATTTACACATTTTTGTGCGTTTTCCCTGAGGGCAGAGTTGGGCTGAACTCTGCACCGCGCTGCTGCTGCTGCTGCTGCTGCTGCTGCTGCTGCTGCGATGATAAGAGCAGCACAAAGAGGGAGATGTTATCTTTATTTCAGCTGGGCTGCTGCTGCTGCTGCTGCTGCTGCTGCTGCTGTAACTGCAGCTGCTGCTGCTGCTGTAACTGCTGCTGCTGCTGCTGCTGCTGTTATACACGAGGACTGAGACTCTGAGTGCGTGGAAACGACTTTATGTCATATTTATGATTTCCTCCTGGAGCTGTGTGGATATGAAGATTCAAACGAGTTTTGCGGGATTTACAAAATGGATTTAAATGACGACGATACCGACAGAGATTAAGCAATAAACATCAAGTTTAGGCGTAAAATATAGAAGTAAATGTGGAAAAAATGCAAAAAAATACAACTAAATGTCAAAAAAAGTTAATCATGTTAGCTAAAATAATTAAAACCACAATAATTTTGATCAAAAGCCAGACAAATTTCCGTCTCTTAATGCTTTTTTACCATGAGGCGCTGATACCGCATGTGAACCGGGTTGAAACGTGTGAAAAGCAGATTTTAGCCACTTAAAAAAGTCTCATTAAATAAAATCCACGTCTACAATATCTTATCAACACGCTTGCCTCACTTTTTTTGCTGTTACGATGCCATTTTCCAACAGGAAACTGAAGTTTGTAAACCACTCACTCTCCCACACCAAAGTCCATTGAGAAAATGAGCATTTTTAGCTCACAGGGACACAGGCGCTGCTGGTCCGCTGCTGCCTCGTGTGGTCATTTAGTGTCACTGATGTAAATCTGAACAGCTGGTTTCAAACCCTGAAGTCACAAAACAACATGTTTAAAGTCACTGATGGAGGCGCCAGTGCATCAACAGCTCCTGCACGCTGTGATGTAAAAACCCATGTTTTCTCCATGGGGTTTGGTGCAGGAGAGTGAGTGGATCACAGAAAGGCACAGGCTTGAGTTTTCAGTGAGAACATGTTGTAAAGTGCTGCTGTGATTCGAATGCAAACACTCGTGCGTGTGTTAAGTGTCTTTTCGCCGTCTTGAGGAATGTGGTAAAGCCCGACAGAACTCGTCTGTTTGCATCGTGGACTCTTGTGATTCCTGCGCCTGTGGCTCCTCTTCACCGTCTGTCCACTGTCCCTTTATCTCTCTCTGTCCATCTTTCCCCTGCTCTTTTACCTCCACACTTTCTGCTTCTCTGTCTCTCCTCTAAGTGAAGTTTTGACCTTCAACACTCGTGCGTTATGTAAGCAAGGATACAGTCGTAGATAATACACCAGTTTACAGTAGATAACGTGTAAATCCACACATTCATGTACCTGCAATGTGTAAAACAACATGTTCACGGTCAAAAATAGAGAAATTTAATCGCAGCCTTTGGAATTTACCAACTGTATCGTGTCAAATGACGATAATTCACTCTCTATTTAGCACGATTTTGTTATTTTTGGACTCATTATGCATCTCCTAGCAACAATTTGATATTTTTATGGGAAAACTATCGCTTTAAGTAAGTAATTAAACGCCAAACTGGCAGTTTAGGCAGAGTCTACAGCGCCCCCTGTTACCCAGTTTATCAGGTATAGTTGACTTTTTGAGTTTCAGTAACAATTTCAAAATGCAATTATCTTAAGTTTGACTGCGTACAGGAACTTTTTACTGCAGTATTTGATATTTTTGAGCAGAAAACACTACATTTCATCGTATTTTTTTTTATCTTATTTGTATATTCTTATATGTCTTAATCCTTCATTTTTCTCCTTTGGTGCTTTGACACGTTTGACGTTGTCTTTTGTCTAATGATTTTTCGTCCTACAGATCTACACATTTATACAATTAGACACATATAATTAAGGGTCATGTGATCGTCCCAGTATCATCATGTCACTCTTCCTTTTTTTCCTTCTGTCTCTTGATTTTATCTCAGCTTGGTTTTTTTAATCTGCAAGATGAGACGAGTTCTTGTTACTTGACAGCTAAAGAGAAAATAGTGACAGTTTGGTATCTGTTTATCTCCATTTTACTCTCTCTCTGTTTCTGACAGGGGAACACGCCCATTCTCTCTCTCTCTGTCTCTCTCTCTCTTTAATGTGTTTTAACATTCTTTCCTTTGACTGTGGTCCAGATAGTTAACCAACCAGACCAACGAGAAAGCACAATTCCCTCTCTCCCTCTCTCTCTCTCTCTCCCTCTCTCACTCTCGCCTGGCACACGCCCTCGTCACTCTCCCTCCATGTCTCTCGTTCACTCCCTCTCTCTTCTCTCACACAAACTGGTCAAGAATGTGTCCAGAAAAGGAGATTTTTTATTCGCTCAGTGGCCACTTTGTTAGGTACACAGGAGGACGCCTAATAAAGTGGCACCCGGCGTGATCTCCTGTTTCTTTCCCGTCTGGTCTGCTCATTCTTCTCTGAGCACTGAACTGCTTCTCCTCGTCATCGTTCTCTGTGAACACTGGTGATGATTGTGTGTGAACATCCCAGCAGATGAACAGTTAGTGAACTTGTGATGCTCAGTTTGAACTCGTTTGAACCATGTTTAAGTTCCCAAATGTGTTGATGTGTCCTGTGATTGACTGGTTACATATTTGCATTAACAATTAACAAGCAGTTGAACAGGTGTACCTAATAAATTGCTTGTTGAGTCTAAGTGTGTGTGTGTGTGTGTGTGTATATATATATATATATACAGTACATGTATAAATGTATGTGTATGTATATATGTATGTATTTACATACATATATGTATATATGTATATACAGTATGTACATATAAATGTACTATACAGTATGTACATATAAATGTACTATACTATGTACTATATATATGTATATAATATAGGTCAATAGATGTGTGTTACTGTAGCTAGCAAGCTAGCTGCTAACATGCTATCACTGATCAGTCACAATGAGCCATAGTTGTGTTCCAGGGCTACAACAAACAAATACAAAATGCGGCATAATTATTTGTCACTATTTCCTTTTGCTGTTTTTGTTTCTTTGTAAACACGACAGAAAAGCTTACAAACCAAGTTAATCCTTACGCATAACCATAGTGGCTAACCCTGTTACCTTTCAGGGACACATCGCTAGCATCAGGTTAGGTTTATAAAATGGACTAGATTAGCTGGCTAGTTAGCAAACCTAGCTATAACGCTAACATTAACCGACTGGACTGCACTTAACTCGGGTTTAACTCAGGTTTGACGTCATTCAAAGTTCTAACGGGCAACTGGATCACCATGCTAACAATTTAGCATGTAGCACAGGGGTCTCAAACTCAAACGACTTTTGAAAGAAAGTTCAAAGTTCAAATTAATGTGGTAAATTAGCTTAAAATCATATCACAATATTCCACCACGATAACACAATCAAGTATTTTGGTGTGATTCTGATTAAGCATTAAAACAAATTATTGAAGCATGTTTTTGAACCGTCGTAAGAGTTTTTAAAGCAGCATAACTTGTCATAACTTTTACACAGTTATGACAATATGGTAAATCACAGTTCTCGTCACTTGTTCAGAGAAACATAAATGATTTTACGTTGAATCACTGTGTTTGTCGTGAACGCGAGCCGTCGTTCATTAATCGTCCTCAGAATTCAGAATTCATTGTCGAGAGCCACTGGAGCGGCTCGTCAGCTAATCCAAGTTTGTGCAAACTTCCCAACTGGTTCAGGTGTCCTCATGATTATTATTATTATTGTTATTGTTGTTGTTATTCTTGTGATGTAGCTGCAAGGGCAGTGTCATTGCTGTGCGATGAGTCTTTGTTCAGGGTGTTGTCCGTCAGCTGTCACAGGGAGAGAGAAAGTATGTCTGTGTTTGTCTTCATTCATTCATTCATTCATTCCTTCCATATTTGCAGAAGTGATCGCGTTTGTCACTTAAAACAAGCTTTTATCCACGTGATGAAGTCGATGGCAATGTCAGCGTTTGACTTCTTTCTGTCAGGGGTCAAATCCACTGTGGTTTCTACTGCTGGGACAGGGGGCGTGGCTTAGTATATGTAGGTAACCTATGCCAAACAAGCCGACTATTGTGTGCTACATTTAAATGTCAAGTCGTCATGTAGGAGAAACACCGCGGTGCCAGTCTGTCATTAAATACTAGGAATTCATGTACAGGTGGAGAAAGTTCTCATCAAAATTAGAATTTCAGTCACAGTTTTGTCTGAAATTAGCTGTTTTTTTAAATAATTAGATTAATAGATTACTAAATTAATCCTCAACTATTTTGGTAATCAAATTAGAACACGGTCTCAGATTTTTCCGTGTTTTTAATGTGAAAGTTTCCTGTTTTTTTTTTTTGCTCAATATAACAAGGGGAAAATCGATACAATGACATATCGCAATATTTTGCATGGCGATATTAATTCGCTTTTGAGACACCAAGTATCTATTATCTTTTTTTTTATATATATATATAATTTTTAAACTGACTTTTGTGGATTAGCATAAAATAAAATGTGTTTTGTTCAGTCCATGTGATGGTGCCAACTGCTCATTCTCACTAATGTGATTACATTGCAATATCGTGATACTATCGTATCGTGACTTGAATATTGTGATATCGCATTGTGATTTAAACATCGTTAAAACATGCTAAGTAAAATGAGTCCACAAACTGTATGTTATAAAACAATGTATTTCCTTTGTGTGTGTTTGTGTCATGCTAATTGCTAAATTGCAATGCGTACTAATTTACAGTTTTACCGTGAAGACATAACCGCAAATTGGGTCCTACGCGAGTCAGCTGCGTTACCGTTTTGGCAGAACTTTGCAACTTTAAAATCAGGCGGTTAAATTTGTAGCTAAAGGTCAAGGTCACCACAACCTTTTGATTTCTTGTGAAGTGAAGTGTAAGCCTTATAACCCTCAATAGAATCCTTTCAAATATGACACAAATCACTTGAACTCACTGAATAACTCAGATTAAGATTTTGGGGTCACCGAAGGTCAAACCTCAAGGTCATGAAACGTAGTTTTGGCCTCTTAATCGACTGCATGTTGTGTAAATAAAATGTGATTGACTGAAAGTGCTGCTTCGTCAGTCCCCGTAGTAATTCTAGATATGCGTGCAACAATTTCGAACGTCTCAAAAATCACCCACAAGACATCGCACATGTCACAAACCGCAGCGTCACAGTGAATCATGGGAAAAGCGAGAAGGTAGACGAAGGTGGCGACTATGTCAGGAATGAGGGTGTGAGCCTTAAACACCGAGACACACACACATTCAAAAGTGTTTGGAATGGAAACGTCGCATACTCCACATTTCCACTTGTGTGGTGAAGTGAAGAGTGTTCCTGATTAAAGTCTGCTTTGATTGTTTGTTATGGCCTTGAATTTGAATATCATACCAGGGAGGATGTTGGTATGAAACACTCCTGCCTTCCTCTTGACACGGATTTACATTCCTTAAGTCAAGTAACAAGACGCCTTGAAAGACGATGAGAGACGACAGCGTCGCAGCAACTAATGATTATTCTCATCGTCCATTTATTCCGTACATCATTTTCTCCATTAAAGTGTTTCTGGGACCTCAAAATGACGACGTCTTCATACCAAAGATGTTCAGAGGAGCAAAGAATTCACAACATATTCACATTTATGACGCTCATAGAAACACTGTCGTCAAAATAGTTGGCTATTCAAGTGATAGTTCTACTGAAAAACAGTGGGGACACAAAGTCTACAAGACATTCACTGTTAAACAGAACCAACTTTAGTTTTCCTGTCAGAAAAGTCGGTGTAACAATGAGATTAAGTGGTCAAACATATTCTTAAGAGATTTTAATTCAACAAGCCTTTTATTAATTGGATAAAATCAGTTTTTTTATGTCATGTGGTTCTCAGGGCACGGCTGACTGTCCATGTACCACACACACACACACACACACACACACACGCATACAACTGTCACAATACATCACAATATCACTTTCACTGCAAATCAGATTGGGAACAGAGTTTTGCGATAAATCATCATCACTGTGACACGGGAAGAAAAATGTGAGTGGACAGGTTGAGGCTGAAGATGTCAAAATGGCTGTAAATCAGTCCACACACACACACACACAGGTTTTTCACATTGTGATCAATTTTTACCACAAACAAACAAATGTAAATACGCTTCAGTGTGACGTGAAGCAGTTCAGCAATTGGCGTAAACTTGGACAAATTCCGATGGACCATTCCTCAATAAAGAAGCTTTACCACTTTTAATTATGATTTTTTTTTTACTTTTTCAAAGCAAATTTCACATAGAATTATACAGAAAACATAATTTTTTTTTATATATATATTATAGAATTATAATAACAGGCATTAAATACATTTAACATTTAATTTATATATGAAGTAGTTGGTTCAACAGTTACTTAACTATTTGATTATTAATCGATTACTAAATTAAATTTGTTAATCTACTTTTCTGCTATTTTAATACTTGATGTATCAGGTTTAGTTTTTATTAAAGTTCTGTGATTTTCAAATATGAACAAATATGTTCTGTTTTTTTCTTTCCTGACACTAAACTGAATATCTTTGTCTCAATTAGTTTGAGAAAATAATCAACAGATGAGCTGATAATGGAAATGATCTTTAGCTGCAGGTGCTCTGGTATTAAAGGAAAAAATGCGTAGAAGAGAGAAAAGAAAAGGTGCTCAAAACTGTTTTTTATTTACATTAGCTGTTCTGAATCAGAAGCAGGAGCCGCCTGTCTACACAATATAACTTCACTCCTGGAATGCTCTGAACTTTACAGATTTACGGGTCGTCATCATTTATCTCTTTCAGACGGTTCCACGTTCACAGATTCACACCTGAAGACTGAAAACACTGTGGTTTTGCTCACAGCGCAGATTAACTCTTAAAACATGTTTATCTCACCCTTAGAGAGACTTTTCCAACAGGAAACAGGAGTTTGTGTCACTTTTTTAACTCATCTGCACCAAAGTCCATACAAAAAATCAGCGATTTTTATATCAAGGCACACAGGAGGTGTCGATCCACTGCCGCCTCCATCAGTGAGTTGTAATGTGTTATTTTGTGACTTCTGTGATTGAAAACCTTTGTTCACATTAACCTCAGTGACACAAACTGACCACACGGGGCAGCAGTAGACCAGCAGCTCCTGTGTCCCTGTGAGCTTAAATCGCTGATTTTCTCTATGGAATTTGGTGCAAGAGAGTAAAACTTCACAAATGATGTTATATCAGCAAGAAAGTGAGGCAAACATGTTGTTAAGATATTGTAGACATGGATTTTATTTGGTGAGACTTATGTTAAGTGGCTAAAATCTGTTTTTCTCACATCTCAGCCTGGTTCACACACGGTATCAGCGCCTAATGGTATCGCTCGTTTGACAGCACTTAAATTCTGTTTTCCTAAAACACTTCCCAGTGTCCCTGCGTCTGAAAATGTTCTCTCGTCTTTTACATTCACCGTAATGTTCAGGCCAAAGTGGTTCAGGTTTTTCTGGGTCACACGTGTGCTTTCCAGCCTCTTCCCTTCATCTTGAAATTTCTCCCACTAATGGACGCCTGGAAATACTAATTATTCATTGCCGCCGTCTCAAAGCGTCTCCCGCAAATGCGCTTTATAGCCCCTTGTTGTTTTTTTCCCCTGCTAAGTTTTAATGAGTGTTGTTTTGCATTATGAAGTACCTCCAGGCTTCCATTTGGCATCTGGGAGAGTTGGCTTGACTCCAACACTGCGGTCACCCGGTGCTTATTACTCATTAAGGCTCGTCGCAGGCCGAGTGGGTGCAGACTGGATGGGTGCTGGGGCTGGTGAGGGTGGTGGAGAGTAGAGGTTTTTGTTGTTGTTGTTGTTGTTGTTGTTGTTGTTAAACAGAGCTAAGATGAGAAAGTGAAGAAAGTTCAAAAGTTTCCATCACCCTTTTTTCCTCTGCTTATTTGTGTGAACAGCAAAATGACAGAAATCTTGTTATTTTTTGGGCTTTAATTAAATCAGTTTATCTGTTTTGTTCAGAGCTGCAACTAACTAGTATTTTCATAATCAATTAGTTATAAAATACTTTTCTGATTGAGTACTTGGAATCAGAATTTCCCAAACCTGGAAATAATGATGTTCTCAAATGTCTTGATTCAGTTTTAATGATTTCTTTGTTATTTGGAGCAAAAGAAACCAGAAAATATTCATATTAAAGAAGCTGGAAAATCAGAAAACACTCAAACCGATTAATAGATTATCAGGAGAGTTGATTAATTTGCCGCCCAAATTTAAAAGTATGTTTAAAGCCTAATTTCACAACGTATATATCTTAAAATTTTGTTCAAACATTTATAGAATAAAAATTTCCTAAACTGGACAGAAAAACAGCTTTATTGTTTCCACAAAATTATATTTCACATTTTATTGGAACGGTAAAAAATACAGAAATGTTAAAAATGATTATGACATCGACAGTTGATGATAAAATCAGATGTTTAATATTTTGTTGTAAATAAAAATTTGTACAGTTTTCTAATTTAGTGTTATTAATAGATATTGGTGGATAGATTTTTAGCTAGCTAGCTATGAATGTATCAAGTTAGCTATAAATAGATGTTTAGGAAGAGCATGTTTAGCTTGTTAGCTATCAAGCTAGCTATAGGTAGATGTTTAGGAAGAGCATGTTTAGCTTGTTAGCTATCAAGCTAGCTATAGGTAGATGTTTAGGAAGAGCATGTTTAGCTTGTTAGCTATTAAGCTAGCTATAGATTGATGTTTCGTAAGAGCATGTTTAGCTAGTGAGCTATAAATAGATGTTTAGGGAGAGCATGTTTTGCTAGATTCAGTACATGTCTGAAAGTAGCTTCATTGTAGTGAGGAAAAAAAGTCAGATTTCTAGCTTTTTAAATTTAAAAAAAAAAACATGTGGCCCGACTCTTATTTTGTACATTTTAACCAATTTTTTTTGTGTTTGATCTTGTTCACATTTGTTATTTTAGCAGTACAGTACATCAAAATTTTGATAGGGTTTATTTCCATTTAGCAAACAAATAGGATTAAATATTTGAAATAATACTTCATTTTACTACTACTAATAATAATACAGTCACAATACTGTTGTGAAATGTTGTTTTTTTAAAACCCCAAAATGAGCGGCCAACTGAAGACTGCATGTTTTTTTTTTGTTTCCATTATGTTTTTTTAAATGAGCAAATTGAATTTGTACACGATACCAGACAGATGTAAATCCACCGACTCGAGGATAAACCTGGGTAGGGCAGGGAAGACAAAGCGCCGTTGGCTAAAGCTGCTGCTGTATGTTACTGTATAAGTGTCACACTATGTGTGTGTGTGTGTGTGTAGTTCTGCATGACTTCCCCACTGACTTACACACTAATGACAGCTCAGACATTTTATTTTTGGGTGGAGTTCATTGTACACTGGTTACAAACCCAGCCCAGTGTGTGTGTGTGTGTGCAGTGACAGCGTGTCTTCACTCAGTCGCTAACATTCCTCGTCTACAAATCATGGACAGGACATTAAGATAACCGAATTATAGTCATAGTCAAAATTTAGTTGGACTAATGTATTTACCTGACATTAAGAAAAGAAAATTGTAGTTTTAGTCCAACTAAGATTAGCTCGATATTAGTCGGACTAACGAGTTTACAGGACATTAAGAAAACCAAACTGTTGTCTTAGTCCGACTAAAATCTGACTTTTAACATGTACTATGTAAACACTGAGTGATAAACCTCTTCGTACTGTAACTCTTTCGAATTCAAATAAGTTCTTACACCTTATATTTCTTAAACGTGCAGTTTTTTAGCATCAGGTTAACAATCCTTATCTTGGTCTGTCCTGAAAAACCCACTGAGGCAGAAGAAAGTGTCTGCTTTGTTCTGTCATACATCGATAATCATAGTGTTAGAGAGGTAGAGAGACACGTGATCCTCTGCTCGTTTTACTGTGAAATACAGAGGCACTGGTTCAGTTCTGCCTCTGTGAACAGGACGGCAGAGTAAATACAGGAGAAGAGGGAAATGTTCTATATTCACGGCGTCATTAAACACAGACAAACTGGTTCTGCTGTTTTTATAGAGCCGGTGTTTTATGAAGAGAACGAGCCTCGTGCTGCTTTTATGGCACAAAAGTTGGTTTGGAAAACTGTGAATATGACGTTTAACAATTATTTAACTGCGGATTAATGTCAGTTACGCTTTAGTTTTTGTTCTGCTGGAGACCAGGTCATGTGGAGGTGTGCGAACAACATGAATGATTGAAGAAGAGTAAAATCCAGGTTTTCTTTAAGGGTTGGCCTCACATAGGGTTGCAAAAACTAAAAAAGTTTCCAAGATTTCCAAAATTCCCAAACTAAAGTTCCCAATTCCATGTGACCCTAATCCTGTGATACTGATCATTTGAGGCGATTCTTTAATACATTCTTTAGTAACTAGATTAAAATACACAATAAACCTTTGTAATCTTTCCATTTACGTCGCTATGATCAGCGCCACCATGAGGAATCATGAAGTAGTGACACCGGAGAGTCAAATATTGGTGGAAAATTGGATACATTTACAATATCAATATTTGGCACCAGCGTTTTTGACAGTTTTGTTCTGGATTATCTCTGATGTTCACATATAATAATGATTTAAAGAGTTTAAAACTGCAGGAGAATCTCAGGTGGGAGGACACAGGAGGAGGTGGGATGTGGATTATTCAGAGATTCTCTCCTGATCTTACTTGGAGATTGTCCAGATAAAGATTGGGAGCTGGTAGGAAAAGTTCAGGAGTGACTTTTGTAGATATTTGACTTCTCATCTGGACAAAGTTCTTACAATCTGAGGAAAGTATCAGTATCAGCCTTCAAAGCCCAAGTTATTGGTATCATAATTTATGATCCATCTTGGCCAGGTCTCTCTTGTAAAAGAGATTTTAATCTCAATGAGACTAACCTGGATAAATAAAGGATAAATTAAAAAAAAATATATATAATGTGTTCTAATCTAATGTGATTGTCTGTATGTTTCCTCATAGATGTAGTTGTTTTTAACAGGGTCAGTGAACGCAGCACTGCACTTAAAAGTGATTAAATGTCCCTGGGCTGTAAATGAACCTGCAGGGGTTTTGGTTCACTCCCAGTTTAAAGCTGCTGCTGGTTCAAAGTACGCCTGCATACAAGGTGACATACCACAGCAGTGACTCATGAGCAAGGCATAAAGGGAGAAAAGGGAGTTCCCTGGTGTGTACATATACACACACACACACACAAGCAGAGGAGGTTAGTTTGCTGAGTAATGATGTGTGGTTATCATGACTCTGCAAGGTCCACAGAGTTATGACCTCTGACCCCTTTTAGCTTGGAAGTGACCAGACAAGAATTTACAAAAGAAGCGTACAGTGTTTCGCAAAAGTCAATGAAGGATGCTCAAGGAGTTCATGGATGGACCGTTCCAATGGCACCCAAAGGGGTGTGTTAGTATTTAATGCTGCAAATGGATTTTTTAAATAATCTATTAAATCTTGATTAGTTCCTCGATTCATCTTTTAGTTGCTTGGTCCAGAAACTTCTCAGTTTTCTTTGTTAAATGGAGCAAAAAAAAAGCTGAAAAGTCAGAGAGCTAGTTACGAAAAACCAAACGGCTCAGTTTTTAAACATGCACTTCATAGAGATTGAGAAGAATATTCAATTATTTTGGGGAATTTTTAAACAAAAAAATGTGGTCTGGTCTATGGAGGAATTCCCTATCATGATACTGCTGTCGCCTAGCAACAGATCTGGATTAGTACACATCACTAACACAGAATTTCTGTTTTTGTTAGCTATTCGTCTGAGTAGAATCCTGGTAGTTGCTTGTCTTAGCTGGCAACTGAGACAAGTTGCAAGCTGAGTGTAAGTAACTCTACAACGTAACCAGAGGGTTCGTCGGTTGGAATCCCCGCCAAGTCGAGGTCTGGGGTGCCCCTGAGCAAGGAGCCCAAGCCCCATCGCTCCTGGTTAATTGGATACTTAAAATTGACCCCATCCAGTGTAGTCCAAAGCCATGTTTCCATCATGGTATGGTTGGGTTTGGTACAGTCTTGGTCGGACTTGCGACTGAGAACGGTACCTTTAGTTGGTAGGCGAGGTTTGGGATATGTAGTGTGTCGTACTGGTGCGTCGACAATGAACACGACACAACAGACAACCAAAGACTTTGTATGAGAATAGACTGCGGGCGTTGAAGTTGTTCTGTCACCCAATCCGTCCACCCGGAATGTACCGTACCATTTTTAATCTGCTACCCCAAGGTAAGGGTGCCAAAATATGGAACGGTTGGGGTCTGGTTATTTTGGTACTATTCCTAATGGAAACACAAAGAAAACTAACCCTACTGTACCAAACTGAACTGTTCCACTTGGTGGAAACACGGTCCCAAGCCTGGATCAATGGGAGGGTTGTGTCAGGAAGGGCATCCGACACAAAAATCTCTGCCAAATGAAATATACGGATCATCCTCTGTTGCTCCTCCTAGAGAGGGAGAAGCTGAACAAAAGTAAAAATGGTTACAGGGGATTTACCAGCGGATTAGTAGAAGGAAACTATAAAACCTCCCTGTTTTCGGTGATTCCGGGAGTTTGTCCTTTATCACAACAACCCAACGATCAGAGATCAGATAACGACTTTTAGCGCTTTGTATTGATTACAGTAAATCCTGTGTTTGTGTGACAGACAAAAACAAAGACATAAGACAAAACAAAGTCACCACAGAGGAGGTAGAGAAAGAACTTCAGACATGCGTCGCTCTCTTCATACCTGCCTGCTTATCAAGGTGTGTCCAGGTCGGGCTTTGGCGACGCGCCACAGTCATCAGGTCCCACCCATACACACCCTGAGCAGGGAGGTGGTTCCTCGTCACACTCAGTGGAGGAGGTGTGTGTGTTCCTGTATTTTTTACCTCTTAAGGACCTTATCTGGCATACCTCCAGTTGTCCTCATGGAGACCAAAACCTGGTCCTTGTGAGGCAGAACCTCATTTCTGAGGAGATGTTTAAGTTTAGGGATAGGGTTTAGGGCTTTGTTTCGGTTGTCCAAATGAATGGAAGTCAATGCAGAGTCCTTAAAAGAATAGCTGTGTGTGTGTGTGTGTGTGTGTGTGTGTGTGTGTGTGTGTGTGTGTTTAGTCACAGTTTGTTTATTCGCAGACCGACGTGACCGGACTTGTCACAGTTTTTAGGGTTTTGTCAGTGTTACTTTCGACGTCATTATTGAGGAACTGGCTCATGTATTTTGTTTGTCCAGTACAGTGTGTATCATTTTGTTGTCATACCAATATTTTTGCAGTTAAAGCAACTGTCGCCCCCTTGAGGAACCCTGCGTAATTACCCCCCAAACCTGCTGCTTTCAGGATTAGTCGTCATAATCGATTACTAGTCGATTATGGTGTAGCAGATTTTTTAGTGTCATATAAATAAATGTTTATTTGTAACTGCAGTGCTCTACAGGAAGTGCTAGGGGCAGTATTGCTTCCTTCATATACCCTGACTGCGTTCACTAATGAAGAACGTACGAGCGATGCCGCTGATGAAGTATGGGAACATTCCTTTGATAACATACCAGTGAAATAAGTTCAACGCCTTGGTAAATTGCCGTGGGAGTAATGGGCGTGTGTTTATAGGTCACATCTTCAGACTTTACAGAATACGTTATCGCTATACTGTATCGCATGCTTCGCTATACACACACTATAAATATCAGCAAAAGCATTTTAGCTGAGTCAACAGTTTAGGCTGTTTGTTTCTTCTTTTTGGGGAGAACTATATTTGTGACACAGCTGTCTTTGACATGACTCAGCACAAATGTGTTGTTAACAGTTTCATACGTTCATAAATCTAAAGCTAAAGTAACTGTATCGGACTGATATCGGTGTCCGTAGAGACTCGAGTTTGTGTTATTGGTATCGGACACAAAAAAGTGGTATCGTCCCATCCCTACTTTTTGCTGAGGTGTGTTTACATGGGGGGGTGAACTCATTTTAGTTCGGGGGTCGGACCAGTAAAATAATAGCACAATAACAACAAGATCTCCTCATTTTCCCCTTTGTTTTACATTTAATGATGTATCTAAAACATATTATGAACAACCTGAAATTTCAACAATATTGTGCAAAAGTTTACCGTTTACACAACGTACAGATCACAGTGGAGCTACAAAGGCACTTTTAGTCACATTTAGTCGCAGGTATCTGAAGCAGACTGTAATCGGAATGTCGACTGTAACAAATTCATCCTGCCTGTGATCACTTTCTATTTCACATTTTATAGCCTCAGTATATACGTTTTTTAACGTAGTAATGGAAAAAAGCAGCAAAAGTGAGTTAATTAGCATTTTTCCCTAATTATTTTCCCTCTCTCTCTCTCCGTCTCACACACACACACACACACACACACACACACACCACACACACACACACACACAAACACTGAAGTTAAGTAAACTGATCAGTCAGGCAAAGAAACTCTGTCAAACTCTGGCCGGATATTAACTCTCTCTCTCTCTCTCTCTCTCTGGAGGTTGTAGTTAGGGTCATCTCCATGTACACAGTGGTGCAGCCCACCCACTAACACACACAAACACACACACACACACACACAAACCCCCTGTGGTCTGACTTTAGTGTAGAAATGAGTTCTGACTTTGTCCGTCACCATGAGCTCGTCTCTCTCTCCCGCAGCAGTGAGTACTTAACACACATTTATTTAAATATTTTTTTTGGACTGAAGCAGCTGTAGTTCTGTACTTTAGTCTTTTTATGTCAGTAATTAACAGGACATTAACATAGGAAAAAAAAAAAGGGAAAAACATTCCCTTGATGCACTGCAGCTCAAAGTGAGTGGACATCAGAGGCCACGGGAGTCAAACAGAAGCAGAAGAAGAAGAGGAAGAAGTCCAGGTCCAGTGTGTGTGGAACCTTTCATTCCAGCCAGGATTAATGTGTGAGAAATAAGACAGCAGTGTATTCTGTGTTTCTTGAAGGGAAAGTTTCAGCTGAGACACAAGGAAAAACTGACTATAGTCTAATATTATACAATCCATGGCCATTTAATGCTATGATATCTAAAGAATATGTTTCACGGCTTAATCTCACCATTTTATATCCATTGATGACTGAAAACGGAGGTTTGTGTCCATTTATAAACAGCTTGCTCTACCCACACCAAACTCCAGTGAGAAAATGAGCGATTTTACGTGACTTGTGACTTCTGCGTTTGAACGCCGTTACTCGGAGTCACCAAAATGATGCAAAACTCACTAAATAAAGTAGCAGTCAACCGGCAGCTCCTGTGTCCTCATGAGCTTAAAGCACTGATTTTCTCTATGGAGTTTGGTTTATGGAGATCGTTTTTGGTGGTTTTAATATCAGTTATCTATAGTTTATTTTTAAGATGTGATGGCTTTAGATAATTGGTGAAGTTGGTGTTTTAAAGCGTTAATATTGGTTTGTTTTACTGTACTTGGCGAACACTGACTTATTTTTGCGCTCAATGCTCTTTGGACATATTTAGCTTTGAAATGGTTATTTTATTAGATTAAATGTGGTCGTTCCGAACGGTGTCACTTCTTTGTTGCGCCCCCTTGTGGAATACTCAAATATGTCAAATACATACATGCTAAACAGAAAGTTTGAATAAAAACAGCATTTAATGTTGCAGAAGAAATGCTTTCAACATAATTTAAACAAACAAAAAAAAGATCTAGACAGAGTATTCTGACTTTAAAACCCCATCTGCCCAAAAATCACATTTATATACCACTGATTTGTTCTCCCAATTATGTTTTGCCGGGAAACAATTTGGAGAAACAAATGAGTAGAATATGAACATCATTTCTGTGAGACGAGGTCACAAAGTAATGAGCAGAGAATCACAGCAGCCCACTTTCACCCAGCACTATTTTACTGTATAATCAGGTTTTTGCTTCAAAACTGTATATGACTTGGTTTTTTTTTACATCTTGAAACGAGTCAGAATTCCTCGACGCTCCTGTCGAGGCGTTAATCTTCCCCCGAAACACAATGGATTTGTTTTGATTACGTTTAATCAGACAAACAGTGACTCAGAGTGTCGGCGACACTCAGCCCACTCGTCTCACGGACGCTTCCACTCATGAATTAATTGCCTGCCGTCCATCTGTAGCGTTTCTATACGGCGCACGTGTGAAGATTGATGTCCCGCTTTAAGATGACAGCGGCGCGGGGTTAGCGGCTTCGGCGGCGTCTCACAATGGTTCTCTGTGTGTGTGGTGGATTTCAAAAATACACAAGTGGGCGGGAAAGTTTCCACTCGCTGAATGTTTCCTCTGCAGACGTTTATATTTTTCTCTTCCTCTGAACAATACTGAACATTTATGATGCTCTACCATAGAGAACTTTGACTTTTCTTTACCGCGTAAACCAACTTTAAAAAGTTTGACGAGTAAATGGATTTTCTACACTTAACTCTTTTCAGACTTAAAACAGAAATATTCAGGGTTTTTACCCGAATTTAACATCGCAAGTTTATATATAAAATACATATAAAAGAGCATAGTTTATTCCATATAATATTCTCATATACTTCATTTACATTACATAGCAGATTTTTAGAAGAATCCTGTTGTAAAGACCTTTAATTCGACTGTAGATCAACCAAAAAGCAAGAAAACAATAAAAACAACTCGGCTTTCAAATGGTTCACATTTTTTTAAAAAAGGTGATCAAATACTGAAAATATTCTCTCTGTCTTTTAAAGGCTCCAGAGTTCCAGAGACACAGTGAGGACGTCCCTGCTTCTGTGGACAAGACAGAAGACAACGTCACTGCAAACCAGCCGGTAAATAAATGACACCAACAATTATCTGAATCATCAACTGACTTTATTTCTCTTGCTGTGAATCGCTGTTGCAGGTTTAAAAGCTGTTACTTCAACACTCTGTTCCTCCAAACGCTTAATACTGACATTTATTTTTAGAACCACTGTCTTTACTGCATGATTTTTCAGTTTTTCTCTTATTTCTCTTATTTTCCCCTCATTGCTGTCGTTGTCTCCTGAGGCCACGTCGTTCACAGATAAGCAGCTTAAATCCAATTTACTGCCTCATTCTATAGCGCCTTCTAAGTGTCTTTGTTTCTGTAAACGCCTTCATTTGCAAAAAAAAAAAAATCCAACAAATGACTTTTAGTATAATGAAGTGAAACATATGTTTGAAATGGTTGTCATTTGGCTTTAATGTCACTTCCCCATATGTGACCTGCTGCAGTGCAGATACTCTGGAAACAAGTCTTTACCAGCTACAGCTAGATACTGGAACTAGAAGTAGAATCTGCAACTTTAAGTACATTTTGGAACTTTAAGTACATTTTGGAACTTTAAGTAGAATTTGGACCATAGTTTGGATAAATTCCAATCAACAAAATAGTCTTGAGATGGAAGACGTCCATTGCTTTTAATATCAAAAAAGTCATTTATTATGTTTTCATTAGTGTATAAAACTAAAGGCAATGAAACTAAGAATCTTTTGGGACCTTAACTTTACTTTCTATCTCTATTTTAACTTGTGTTTCCTTCATGTTATCGTTACAGGCACAGAAATAAGATTACATTTTCAAACAAACTCTGCAAACTAACTGCAGTTTCAACATGTGAAGTATTCAGAGTTAATAATAGACAGATGCAATTTGTCCTGAAACTGATACCTGGGCTCGGGTTATCAGCCAACTTTGAGTTTCTCTGTCTCTGCCAGTCTTCAAAATAAAGGCATCGAGGCATATGAGCCAACTTCACGTCTGAATTAAACACTGCTTTCCAGAACTTTGTAAAGCAAAGAAAAAAAAAATAAATGCTTAAATAAAAATGGGGGAAAATCATAATAATAATAATTGTGTGACAGTACCTTTTGTAGAAAATCTAATTAAATACTAAACAATAAAAATGCATTAAATGTACAAATGTAATCAGTGTGAGTCACAAACAAGAGCAAACATCAGATTAGATTAAATTTAATAATAAATGTAGATATCAGATATTTATTATTTCTTTATTAAATCGCATATTCACTTTTATGTAATGTGTAATCACAGCTGCAATTTCCCTGTTAAGGATTAATAAAGTATTAGTTTCACTCACTGCAAGTTTGTTTATCTCAGATATCAAGTTATCATCTGTGTATTTGATCACTTGGATAATATTTTAAATTCAACTCAGTGAGTTTTGTTCCACTTTAGACTATTTAGAGCGGATTAAGTGTGAGATAAATATCCTAAACCTAATTCAAAAATTAAAACACTTATTCAAATGTCTGCTTAGAGTTGGGCTGGCTATTGACTCACATTAAGTTGATACCTGGACTGATACCAATTTAATTAAATCAACGTTAATGTTAAATTACAGTATAATTCTTTACCTTTAGCTGAACCAAATCATCGGACACGCCGGCCTCTTGGAACTAAACACAGCCAGTCACGAGCTTGACATCGAATGACAACAGTACCTCGCTCGGCTCTACTCTAAAAAGACTTAAAAATTCTACTTAAAGTTCCAAAATCTACTTAAAGTTCCAAATTCCACTGATATTAAAAGCAATGGACACTGAATGGACGTCTTTCATCTCAAGACTTCTGCCACTTCAAACGTGTATTTTGTTGATGGAATCAATCTATTATTCTAAATTAACTTCATACAATAAAAAGTGATAAACATTCATGTAAAAAAAAAAAGCATAGACAAGACTTCATTTGGACCACAGTTTCAGTTTTCAAACATTTTTTAGTCGTCCGTCTCATCTGCCCCAAATAGAATGAAGTATCCACAACAAGTATCTACCTTACCTTAACACACAAATATATACGTAATAGACCATAATTAAAGTCAAGTTAATGTAATAGCCAGAGCAGCCCTTAAATCATCACTCACGAGTCTTAATTTTCAATGTAAACGTGAGGACTAGAGATCAGATGTGTCTGCTGTGTGAGAAAAGAGTGAGTCACAGGGACACAGACAGACAGTGAGACAGACAGTGAGACAGACGGACAGATAGAGAGGACGATGAAGGTTAGCGGCGTCCTCTGCCAGGATGACTCAGCAGGGCCTGTCGTCTTCTCAGCCCACAGCCGACAAACTCCACGAGTTCAGACACGACAAAAGCGTTTTTGCGGATTTGAGTTTGTTCAAGTTCACGTTTAAACCCCGCGTGTCCTTAAATGCCCCTCCCCCCTCGTCTGGACTGTCTCTGCGTCTTCACCTCTGCTTCTCTCTGATTCATCCTTCTTTTTTCTCTGTGTTTTACTCGTGTTGCCATGTGTGTCGTAGCGAGGGTTAGGTTCTGACTGACAGCTGAGATATTAGACTCACTGTGTTTTAAGCACACGATGACTTACAGATTAGGACCTGGATTGTTTTGTCTCGTGTTAACACACTTTTCCTTTGACTCTTCTTTTCCACCCCGGCTTCAGGTTTAAACTTGTCGACGAGAAACAAAACCAAAACAAAACCAGATCAAGGATATGGCACTGACTCGTTTCCTACACGATGAAAGCTAATTCCGGTAGCACCATATTGGATAATAAGACATTGCGATGTTATGTTGATAACCACGGTTATCAACATAACATCGTGTTTGTTAGGACGTAAAGATTCTCAAGAAAAGTGATACGATCGAAACTGTATTGTACGACGGAGTATTAAGGCCAAGCTGAAGAGAATAAAGTCGTCATTTTAAAAAGGTTATAATATTACAAGAATAAAAGTCATAATATCACCAGAATAAAGTCGTAATATTATGAGAATAAAGTGTTAATATTAAAAAAGTCATAATTTTACCAGAATAAAGTTTCTTTTTTATCATTATCTAATGTATTATTATTAAATAGCAGCAGAACACAGATGAGTAGACAAGTTTGATCTTTACGTTTTTTTGTCCGTCTTGAGCTGTGACATGTTTTCACTGAGATTCACTGGAATTTGGTGCAACTTAGTTTAAGGTTTTTTTTATATTGATTGTTTGTCTTTTGGTGAAAACTTCACCTTTGTTAGGCATTTTGCACCACTTTTACATAATTCCTTATTTTATTAAAACTTATAAAATTGATTTGATTTGCGTGGCAGTTTCCGCTCCCATTTCACCGCTTAGTACGTCAAAAAATGCGCCTTCCAGTTATTCCTCGCTGTGTTCAGGTCGTAAATCGTCATCATCATCGTAATAAAGCTGGATTGATGGGATCTACCCTCATTGTGAAAGTGAAACTGATGAATGAATGAATGTGTTAAATAAAGAATGGATCTTGAAAACTGGATCTTGTCCAAGGTTGTGATAGTTTGGGATTTTCCATTAGTTTTAGTTTTTATTTCATTTTGACTTTGTTTTTTTTTTTTTAAATGAGTTGGTTTTAAAAGAGTGGGTTTGCTTGTTTTTATTAGTTAAATGCTTAGTTTTTTTGTAATATAATACAGTCAACTGACTAAAGACACACATGAACATAACAACATAAATAATAATTATAAATAGCCCTCATGAGACACATCTAGTAACAGCATCATTTTTATTATGTATGTAATAAATGTACACAGACGGAAACTACAATATTAGTTTTATAAATAAACAATTCAGTTTGTTAGTTATCGTTTTTTTAAAAACTCTAGTGTTTATTTTTATTTCAGTTAACGAAAATGTTTTTTTCAGTTTTAATAATCGCTATTTGGTTATAACTCTAACTACTATATAACTATAATAACCTTGGCTCTCGCTGTGGGTTCAGGGTTCGGAGTGCGAGGAGAATCCCGGACTGTGGCGTTTGGCCGTTTGGAGCAAGGAGCTGACCTTTGAACTCCAGCAGCTGCAGAGACGCACAGAGCAGGAGCTCTGCAACATAAACACACAGTGAGTCCAGGCCGGTGTTGACCACGCAAACATCACACATGTGTGTTTGTCAAATATGTACGTAATTGTTCCTTTTTTAGACTTTTTTGGCCACAGGGTTGAACCACATTTGTTGTGTTTGAAGGACGTTGTCCTTGTTTTTCACTCCAACCCCTGGTGTGCGTTATAATTACAGTCCACTTGTCTTGATAGTTTATTTTGTAAAGATTGACAACACTCCCTCGAAGGTGTGTTCATATTGAAAGTCGCCCATTCAGCTATTATGGTCGCTGGATCATTTCTGTTTATTCACACAGGTGAAATGATTAAACACAAAGTCCTCGAGGCTCATGCTATGACTAATTATGATTGTGGTAAAGTGCAACCAACAGTTTGACACACATTTACAAAGGTTACTTGGTAACACAACTTTCTTCCTCTTCGCCCGCTCTTGGTGCCTACATGCGGTAACTGTCGTAAGAATTTTGAGTACTTACTTTTAGTTTGGCCTTCGGGTAACCACGTCTTGTTGCGCAAGTTCAAAGCTTTTGACTCAAGTTAGTGGAGCAAACAACACAATTTTGTGCAACTGAAAAAATTGTCTCACGCAACTTTACTCGATCGGGTGGTTTGCTTCATTCTGTTGAGTTGAAATATTTGAACTTGCGGAGCAAATAAGGAGAATCATCAGAATTTGGGCGATTTGCGTCACATGATGTGCTTGTTTTGGAGACCCCTAGATGCTGATGATGTGATGATGTTTGCACCTACTCTAAAAGGGGGTATTTATATGACTACAACAGAAAATTAAAAAGAATTAAAGCAGCATTGTGCACAGCTGCCTCCCCGCCAGCAGGCCGGGTAAGCCTGTGTTCTGGCCGGGTCTTTTTATCTCACATGTGAAGTTTTGGTCAATGTATGGCAAAGTTACGGGTCACTTCGTGTCTGGGAAGTCCTACTTCCTGTTTGCAGGTCATGGTTTGCTTGTTCAGGGTAGGCACACATGTCAAGTTTTGAGCCGATCGGTCAATGTATGGGCAAGTTACAGGGCACTTCCTGTTTGGTGGCGTTTGAAAATGTCTGACATCGCTATGGGATCACGTTTGTGTTTGTATACGTGTTCAGGGTCGCTCTCTCGTGTCCCAATCGGTCAATGTATGTTGAAGTTATACGGCACTTCCTGTTTCACGGCAAATTTAAAATGGCCGACTTCCTGTTGAGTCGGGGTCATGGTCCCAATAGGATTTTTTTGTTTGTACTGTGCTGAACGACGTTCCCACCAAATTCTGTCAAATTTGGCGCAACTAAGTTTCGGCCTGCTCCATGACCTGAGGGGGGGCAGTACTGAGCCATTTTACATTGGTTTTCCATTATTTTATTTTAAGTGTTTTCGTTTCCGCGCACATTTAGGGGGTGAAATTTCAGATTCTATGTGGAGAAAAATAATAATAATGATGAATGGTCCTCACACCACTGTGTGAATGCTCGGGCCCTACATTTCTGTTTCTGTTTCCTGTTTAAACAGAAAATTGGATGGCTAACATGCACTCTGAAAAAAGGCAAAATTTGCTCATGCCAAAATATTGGTTTGGTAAAGACTCGATGGGAACAAACGTAACCTAAACAAAACATAAAGTCTCTTCTTTCTTTGGGAAAAATACTCTTGACTGGTGATTATTGTCTGTGAAGGTGGAAAGTTAACCAGGAAATAAACCAGGAGCATGTTGTGTGGTGTTTGAACATGTGAGTGGGAGGAAGCTCGGTGTGTGTTTGTGGGCTTTTGTCACGGAGCTGAAAACCAACTGTGGGAGTTTCACTGTATCTCATAACAGCAGCAGGTTCTGCTCCACTTGAGAAAACAACAGGATCCTGCCTGTGTGTGTGTGTGTGTGCGAGTGTGTGAAAGTGTGACAGATGGGAGAACACACAGAAAATGAAAGTGAATGGTTCTTTTTTTCTCTCCTGATTCTCTCTCAATTTCACTCTCTGTGTGTGTTCTTGTCCTTCTATCCTTACGGGGACCGTGACCTCACACAGGACATCTGGACATTTTCCTTGGTCCTCGTAAAATCAAAAGCCTGTTATATGTTCTGTTATATTTGGGTCTTAAGCTCCAGGTTAGGATTAGACTTAGGTTAAAATGATCGTAAGGAGCTTGGTGTCAATTATGGTTCTCCAAAAAAAAGAGAGTTACGGTGCATTTTCACTAACTCTCTCCTCGGTCCATGTGATCTTTTCACCATCAACCAAAGCATAGTTGCACTCTCTGTTGGGGACAGTTCTCTCTGAGAGAAGCCGCCGTCTTGAATTTAGCGGTGAAACTGGGGTCCTTATGGTTGTTGTGAAACTACACAACATGACCGTTTCTTCTCTGCAGACGTTTCCACAAGAGATCAAGTTAAAGTCGTACAGCTCCGAGTGTCCACACACAAAAGTAATGCTTGGTCCGGAGAATCTCAACGCTGGTTGGCCTTCAGCGTTCTAAACTGTACCGCACCATGATGGAAACACGACTCATGTGTCATGAACTATGACTTCACTGACTGAGTCTCCTTGTTCTGTCGGTGAAGACCTCGCTGACTCTGCCTCACCCTTCGCTCTCTGTTCTCCTGCCATCATTTGGCAGAACAACAGTGCAGCTCGTCTCACTTGTGTCAGTTTGAGACAAGATACAACACATCCCAGCATTTAAGGTGTGCACACACACACACACACACACACACACACACACACACACACACACACACACACACAGATTTGATGGTATTCCAGGAACTGTCCTATTTCTCACCAACCTTCATGTTCTGGTTGCCAACGGTTACCGACTCCTGTCGCAACTTGGATAAAAGGGTTTTAATGAGTGGAGATTAATGCTTCCTTAATAACAACTGTTGCATGTCTTCACGTCTCTTTCCCAACATGATACCCACACCACACACACATCCTGTCGTTTACTGGAAGACTACGATGATGATGACGACGTCATCCCGCGTTCATTTTTGCCGGGGGTTTACCTCGTCTTTACCGGAGGCTTACGTCACAATGTCAGAGACAACAACCGGGGTGGGGTTTTTGTGTCCCGAGGACGGAGGATGAAGACACTGAGGACACTCGCAAACACGGATAAAGCCGCTGTTTTCTCTCGGGAGTGAACTTTAAGCTGCTTTTATACGGAGAGAACTTGTAGAGACTCAGTGTCTTTGTCCAGCTTCAGAATTGTTCTGCTGTTTTTGTGAGAACTTAATCCCAAGCATAAAGATTTCCTCCACATCTTTATCACAACCCGACTTTTCTCACTCCCTTTTATAGAGAGCGGAGGATGAGCAGCGTCTTATAAAGTACTGTAACTGTTACTGCGTAAATTTGGACCATTGACAAATAAAGATGTTTTGAGGACTTGTCAGAAAATGTTGAATAATCTTGATCAGTGTTTCACAAACCTGGAAATTATGAGTTTTAATGATTTCTTTGTTTATGGATTAAAGAAACCAGAGAATATTCCCATTTCAGAAGCTGAAAAATCCCAGAAACCTGATTTAATTTTCAAAATAAAACTCAAATCAATTAATTGGTTATGAAAAATTGTTGCCAATTTATTTAGTTAATTGGTTATTAATCCATCAAACTTAGATTTAAACTAAGTTTTATTTAAACCACCCGGTTCTGTGTTTGGATCTTGTGTTGCCCGGTGACACAGGAAGTGAGGAGGAGTCGACAGAAATGAGCTGAAAAGAAGCGTCCTCAAAAAGTTTCAGAAGTGAATTCTACTGCTCTAAAAACTCCGAAAACAAAATGGCCGTTTAGTAGTTTGGTGAGGTAAACACTCCCTGACTCCGCCCACCCCTGTTCTGCTGCTGTATACACACAAACGCTCCCTCGGATGCCTGTTTACAACAACAAAAATCACCAAATGTTACATACTACAGCTTTTAAACATCTGCGATCATTTGGTGAGTTTGTTGAGGAATTTTTGGGGAATTTTTGACGCGAGAGAAAGTGGCCAAAATTGCATTAAAATGCAAACATTTTTCTATCGTGTCTAAGTTGTTCCGATTTTAACCAAACTTGGTACAGTTGTTGCTCTCATGATTCTAAACAAATGTCAAATGCACTTCCATTAGCTCCGTCCACCCATTTTTTTGTTTTTCGGTCAAATGAATGATGATTTAAATTAAAACACAATCATCATCTTAATGTTAGTGATTTTTATCGCGATAAATAAAATCGTACATCGTATCATCTTTCATTCTGGTCTGTCTTTTGTTATAATCTCTATTTTTTGATAGTTTTTGCCTCTTGTTTGTTTTATTTGTCTCTTATTTGTTTGTTACAGGTTAGTTTTTCATTAAAAAAACCTTTTCCTCTTCTTTATCGCCCTCTTTCCTCCTCCGCACGACATGTTTCCTTCTTCCCTACATTCCTTTTCTCCTTTTTCCTCCCTTTTCTGTCAGATGTTAATTATTTTTATTCACCGTCTTTTTAAAAAAATATAATGTAAATATCTCTCCTTCCTCCTCCCCCACATTCTTCATCTCTGGTCTTCTCTTCTTTTTTTGCACACGTGTCAAAACAACATTCGTGTTCATTTACATACAAAGTTTATACAAAAATTAATTCTGCTGTAAATACACACATGCGGACGCGGCACACGTACACACGTCCCGCGTGACCTCGACACTGACATGTGGACATGTGACAGGCTGTCAATAATAGACAATAAAAAACAATAAATCATAAATTAAAATATATAAATATATAAGTAACACCCACACGTTTATTTCACCTGCAATTATGAGTAAAAAAAAACGTGTTTCTCGCATACGTTTTCACACCGGCATTCACGCTTTTCTGTGAGTTAACGCTCCGTCACTGACAGCTGACTCTGTGTGTGTGTGTGTGTGTGTGTGTGTGTGTGTTTAATGAAGTCATTTGATTGGCCCCACGTTTCGTTTTTTGATTGACAGGTGACGAAGCGGCTCGTTTGCATGAAGCTGTCATCATGAACTTGACATCACATTTGTCTCCGCGTGAACACGAGGTTATAATTATATCATTACCTATAGATCACTGACACTGGGGTTAAATTTCCCACAATACCTCAGGGGAGAAGAGAGGAAAAAAAGCCTCAGTATTTAACATACACATCGCCATGGTGACACAGATCTGCTCAGAGTACACTCGCATCATAAACCTGTTATTATTTGTGTTCTTTTTAGTAAAGAAAAATAAAAGTTAAATAAAATAAAATAAATAAAATGAAATGAAACTTGAAATATATATAATATATTCATAATATTCTTATGAATGTCCACCAGGGGGCAACTCCACTGGCTAGTGTGTAGCTCTAAGAGAAAAGTAGGTAAAATAATTAGCTAAAATAATTTCCTATATTAACAAATCATTATGTCCATTTTATAAATTATTTCGGGTCAAACAGACCATAATATGGGAGATTTGTTGAGGCATGGACACTGTGATTGACAGGTGGGAGATTTTAGCTTCTAATAATGTTCCCCAAATAAAATATATGCTTAAATTAATAAGTCAACCACTTAATTTTGCCGTTAGACTGACTTTCCTAATAGAAATGTGTCAGGATGAAAATGACTCACTCTCCTGCACCAAACCCCATAGAGAAAATCAACAATTTTAACCTCACAGCTCACAGGAGTTGTCGTTCCACTGCCGCCTCCATCCATAAATTCAAAAGTGCTATTCTGTAAAATTCTGTGTTTGAAATCCTTTGTTCGGATTTACCTCACTGACACAAACTGACCACACGAGGCAGCAGTAGACCAGCAGCTCATGTGTGCCTGTGAGCTTAAATCGCTGATTTTCTTAATGCAGTTTGGTGTAAAAGGAAGTAGTGGTTAACAAACTTGTATTTAATCTGAAGAACATTCAGATTAAACATTATTATTAAGTTAATTATAGACTTCAGCTAATGTAGATTTTTTTTAAATGAGCCATTTGTTAAGTGACAACTTTCCCTTAAAAACAACATTTAAATGAAGAGGACGATGATGTTTAATCTGAATAATCTTTGTACATATACATTCAGAATGTTATCTTCATAAAATAAGATTTCTAATCTGATTTTCATACCTGAAACCTTGTTGTTATCACACATTAAAGTTTACTCAGTAGTAACCCACAGTGGCCTGAGTGTAAACTCCTTAAAAACCTATTTAACCTAAGGGTAAGATGTTTCCCTTAAGGACCTTTTTGGTTTTTGTTTCATTCTGTTTCATCCACTTATGATTCTCTTCTTCTTCTTCTTCTTCTTCTTCTTCTTCTTCCTCTCAAACACAACACTTCTCTCCTGGCATCATCTTCATCATCTTCATCATCAGCTGCTGCTCTCTGTGTCACAGAGGTTTAGTGACCCCCGGTGGACAAACGCGTCATTGCACGCTGTGATGGTCTCAGAGAAAGTTGTCACCTGGGAGTGACTTTAAATCAGACTGTAATCATGTTGTTAATGAGTCCATATGTAAACACAGAGGTGGTTTATGAACACAGCCTGTTACTGACCCTCCACCTTCATCATCATCGTCCTCCTCTTTACTGCCGCCATCTTTTTACTTTTTTTAAACTTTACTGATACAGGTGTTTTTATACAACCAGGTTTATTTATAGAGAGAATCACGGTCTCCACAGACTCTGCACTTACTGTCGGTACTAGTAATATTCTACTATTACTAATACTACTACTGTTATTCTACTATATTAAACTTTCACTACTACTGACTACCACAACTTTACTTCTTCTACTTTCACTACAAACTACCGCTACATTACTGTTACTACTAGGACTATATTTACTAGCATTATTACTCACTCCTGCTGCTTTACTACAACTACTGCTAATGATTCATATTGTACTACTACTCCTCCCAGTACTACTGTACTACTAATACTTGTGCTACTGTAGTTCTATATACTTCTACTGTACCACTTCTGTACTGTACAGGCAAGGAAGGATATATATATTAATATAATATATATATATATATATATATATATATATACATATATATTAATATATTATATATTATTAATATACTGGGTCCCATTTTAAAGAGACACTACAATCTTTACTACAACAGCAACTACCGCTACTTCTCTCACTAACAATACTATACTACTACTACTTCCTTCCTCTACTAATATACAACACCCATTAAACTCCCACTGCCAGTATACTTCTACTACTAACTACTAATACTACTAACTACTAATACTACTATACTTCTATTACCATTTACTAGTACTATTACACTTCCACCACTATACCTACACTACTTACTACTACTCCTACTGTTGTACCATTACTACTTCTACTATAACTATATCTGCTATACTTCCACTACAAACTACTACTGTCTTATTACTATCAATATACTTCAACTATAATACTTTTACAACTATTAGTACGATACTTCCACCATCGATGGTTGGATATTATTAATTCCAAAACAGAGACATTCCAGCAGCACATATCAATGCAGACCATCTGCTGTCAATCACACTGTAGCTCCGCCCCCAATGTATCGTCTACTTGACTAAATTAGAACATCATTTACAAAATGGACGTCAGGCTGCGTCAAAGAAAACCCGAAACTTAGCGAACCGGACCATAAACTCCATAAACAGAATCATATTTGCTGACATTATAAATAATCATCAGTTATGTCCCCCTCTGGTGGTTCGTCAGGAGAATACATGTGTGAGGCACTACCACGTTAGCTTTAAGTTTCCAGACCTGGAGACGACGTTTGTGTTTAAATACAGAGTCCTGTTCTAAACTCTGTGATCCTGACATGAACGACGTTGATCATGTGACTGAGTGTAGTTTATTAAACATATTTGGCTGCTGTTGACTTTTAAAACTCCAGAGAATTATTGACCGACTCGGCATCAGCTGTTCAGCTCTGTGTGTGTGTGTGTGTGTGTGTCTATGAAAACACTGTGGTGTTTGTTGAAGGAAGGCAACACGTTCCTCTTAAACACAGTGTCTGACTCTGACTCTGAGGAAAAGTCATAAATCTGCAAAGAAAAATACAACCTGGACTCGTTTGTGTGTTGCTATGTCGACCTCTGTCCATGTTGAGGAGGAACTATGAAGTCATGGAAAACGACGTGACAGAGAAGTGTTTGTGTAGCTTTATCTGCAAAGGTATGGCTAGTGTAGCCCAGTTTTTGCTGGCAAACCCTCTCCAGACCAGTTGGTGGCGCCCATTCTTGGATATCTTGCAAATTGACAACCTCAGAAGAAGATTACAACGTTGTTTCTGGACACTTGTTTTTAGGAGAGGAGACTCTGTAAAGAGTTCCACTCGTGTTGTTGGTGTTTTACAACCTTATGTTGTGCCACCTAGTGAATTGGAGTGGAATGGAAAGTGTGATCGGCCACGATTGCATTGCAGACCTTCTATTTTACTTAGAATACAACTGTATGTATTTGTGTAGAGTATGTAACGATCGGCAGATAAGGAATGCATGGAAGTATGGCAGCCAATAGGAGGCACCCTCTCACTCTGAACTGCCCTGTGATTGGTCAGTCTCCTGTCACGTGATTTACATAATGATGGAAGGTTTTTATGGAGTTATTGATCAAATATGCCCCCATAAAAGCCTGTCTTTTGGAGTTTATGGAGTTATTGATCCCGTCTTTGAACCTGAAGTCATTTCTTTTCTGCTTTCGTGTTTTCAGACTCCTACAAATTGAAGGTCGTCGTCAGCTGCTAAACTCTGAGCTCTTACATCTTCACAAGAAGAAGAAGCAGAACGAGGAGGAACTGAGGAGAAGCTCCAGCCTTCAGAGCACCACTGTAAGTGACATCATTCTCACATCTCAGAAGGTTTCAAAAGAGTTTTAGAACATTTCAGAACAGCTCCTGGTTTTTCTTCCTTCTCCAGTTTCAGTTGTGTGCTCTTCACGAACTTCAGGCCTCCATCACCGAGTGTTTGGTCCAGTCTGAGGGGCTGGTGTTCCAGGAGGAGGCACTGTGCACACTCTGTGACCTGCTGAGCCAAGACCTGCAGAGGTACCAGGAGGAGATAAAGAGACTGACCCAATTCACACAGAGAGTTCTCCAACCATCCCACCGGTACCTGAACGCACTGCTCTGAATAAATAACATTTACATTTGTCAGATTAACTTTTAAGTTCAGGATGTTTGAAGTGTGTTTGTGTGAGGTTACTGTAATTTGTTTTAAATCATGACTGCAAACATGAATAAAAGACACACCCAGTAAAGTCTACGTGCGCTCCAGTTTGCTGTTCTTAAAACAGAAAACTCCTCTGCACCAAAGCCCATAGAGAAAATGAGTGATTTTACGTCCTAGCACAGAGTGCTGAGTGTGCATTGTTGGTCCACTGCTGCCTCCATCAGTAAGTCCAAATGTGTTATTCTGTGACACCTGGGGTTTTACCTCAGTGACACAAACTGACCACACGAGGTAGCAGTGGACCAGCAGCTCCTGGTCCACACTGGAGCCTTTTCTGCTCTGTATAAAACGCCTCATTCTACCTAAAATCCCGTGCTTTCCCTTTAATGATTTGACGTCGTTGTGTCCTTCAGGTCAGAGGGAGAGGACGCCTTCACTCACAGACGTGGTGACCAAAGCATGCAGGGAAAGAACGAGACGGGACACAACAATAACATGGTACAGTCACACATCTCACATCACACAGTGTCCACAACTTCAACCAGCGTTTATAAAATCACAGACATGTTTTCACTCAAAGTCCTGGAATGTTAAAGGTCACTGGACGACGTGGACTGAATCGGTTAATTAACGGGAAATGTCTTTGTTCAAAACGCGATTCTGGTTCAGGAAATGAAAAAAGGAACCGGTGAATATTAATAAAAGGCAAAAATAGAACTGCTCAGGTGTGTGTGTGTGTGTGTGTGTGTGTGTCTGGCATTGGTCCAGCTGTTGTCAGTCTCTCTCAGACAGTCGGAGTAGAGACAGAGGAAACATCTGCCTGCTCGTCTGGCTCTGTCTGTCACATACACAGATGCAGACACACACACACACGTACACGTCGTGTCTCTTTCCACCATAAAAAACCCATAATAATTTGACACAGTTGTGACAGGAAACGACGAGGGAAGAAAACCTGGTTTAGAGTCTTATTATAACAGAAAACCTGTCAAAGTGTCATCGCAGTTTAACTCGCCGAGCTTAAACACACAACAGCAGACGAGCTGACTGCCAACACGCAAACACACAAACACACAAACACATAACACAAGTGTTACTGAGCTTCATTAAAACAACAACAACAACAAATTTAAAGACAAAAAAAAAAAATACATGAAAAATCAACTGTTTGTGACTTTTTGAAATCCAGCCGTGGGTGAATATATTCCATATTCCACTGTCATTTTTCTCGGTTAATGATCTTTAAATGTGGTCAAATACAGTGATGCGGCCATTTATTATCCTTCTGATATGAACTATTGATATTTTAATTGAAAAAGAAAAAACAGATTAAATTGAGGTTAAATGACTGAAAAAGGAAGTTCACAGAAGGATAATTTTGAACAAAAGTTCAATAAAGATGTTTTTGTTTCCATAAACAAACATCGTTAGTGTACCCACACCTTCAAATTCAAAGACTTTTCCAGGTCCAATTCCCCTCAAATTCAAGGACCGAATGTGCTGACACAGCTTAAGATGGGAGAACAACTTGTAAGAGCTTGTCTTCATCCATGATGATCTTTAGTTTTCACTGACAACTTCGTCACCTAGCTGATACAAAAAACGCATGAACTATCCCTTTAATTATGGTTAAATATGGTCATCTATTATTGGGACAGTTGTGTTTTAAAATAAATAAATCAAGGGCTTGACTAAAACGTTGTCACCTGTCGAGCGGTTTTGAACAGGAAGTGGGTCAGCTCACAAGTGGAAGTGGATTTCACAGCTGACAGATTTTGTGGCGCGTCATTAACTCTGATCCCACTAAAATAATTTGCTCATCAAACATTAGAGAGTCGTAATGACTTGTTGACATTTCTGTTCTCAGGAAGGCGAGTGTGACTCAAACCCTCGACGCCGCCGTCCCCCACTTACCCACACACACACACACACACACACGCTGCATAGCCTCGTTATCACAGTATTTGTGGCTAATCCGTTAGAAAATGAGCCAGGATTTGTATAATCACACATCGTTTTATGATTAGATATTAATTAAAAAAAATATTTAGCTAAGAGGTTTTTGTAGATAAGCCAGATTTGTTAATTGAATAAATGAACACTGTGCCGTCTGCTCAATATGTTCCGTTTTTTTTTTTTGTATGAATATTAATTAAAGTGAAAACATATTTTTAAAGAAAGAAAACATAGATCGGCATTTTTTTTGATAAATATTAGAAACCCATGGTTCTCAAACTGCAGTACTTCCTCCAGTACTCCAGGAATTTTGAGAAAAATAATAATAATCTAATTTACACCACTATATTTTAACGTTGGTAATAATGGTGTCATTTACTAGTACTTACTAGTTTGAGAACAACTGATATAAACCAACAAACAACAACAAATATTTACTCAAAACGTTTGAAAATAAACTTTAACCTGCTGTTAATGTCATCTTCTGGCTAACCTTTAGCTCGATGCTTTACTGGTTAAAAACAATACTATGTTAACTCATGTTAGCTAACAGTTCAGTCTGAAACTGACTTAACTGAGGTTGTTTACTGACATTAATGCTGATGTCAGCGATGTCATGTTTTCACTAACTTTTAACTAGCTGCTTAACTGATTTACAACACAACTGTGTCACTTAGCGTTGATTGAACAGTGGCTAATGTTACTATTAACTAATGTTAGTTAACAATTAGCTTTGCAACGGACTAACTGTTTTATGAAATTAAAGCTGATGTCATGTTTTTCCTAACTTTAAACTAGGTGTTTTTTGGATTAAAACAATACTATGTTAACTAATGTTTGTTAACAGTTAAGTCTGAAAGTGACTTTGCTGAAGTTGTTTACTGACTTATTTTCACTTTATCAACATTTTAGCTGCTTAACCGATTTAAAACACAACTGTGTCACTTAGCTTTGATTGTTCTGGTCAGTAGCTAATGTTAATTAATGTTAGCTAACACTAAGCTTTTACATAACTTAAATAATTAAAAGTTCTCTGAACTTAAATCTGAAATCATATTTTGGCTAACTCTTAAGCTAGCTACTTAACTGATTTAAAACAAACCCACGGAAGTTTCCTTAGATTATTTTTAGAAGGCTAATGTTATTTTAGCTCATATTTAAATGTTATCTTTACAAAAACCTCATTAAAAACACCTAAACTTCCAACGATAGCACTCGGGTGTTTTAAACCTTCGTCTGCTTTTAAACAGACAGATAGATTTTGTAAATATCCATGTAGGATGTTATATTTTTATTTTTCACAGAGGCAGCTTTGTCCACTGTATTTGTTTTTCCAATAAGCTGTTTTAAAACTAAACTCTCATTATTTAGCATATCACTAATATGTTTAATATTTAATAGGCTTACAGTAATTAAATAAACCTGCAGATCATTTCTCTTATTCCCACATGAAATAAAGAGAAACCCAGGATTAGTTTATAGCAGATTTCACTCAGATATGTAACAAATATTGGTGTTAAAGAGATAAATGTAAGTGTTAACACGGGCAGTAGGACATAAGGTGAGGACAGAGAGACGGTCGGTTGATTAATCTCTGTTATTTACAGCCGTGCAGGGGGGGACAACAACAACAACAATAACAACAAAAACACAGGAACATATTGCCAAACAGATTGCCTCAGGTCAAACGTAGCTTAGTGCTTTGCTCTTTGTCAGAAACATACGTGTCCAACACACAACTGCTGTCACTAATTAGTTATTAATTTGTATTTTAATGTGCTGTTGTTTCCTCTTTCTCACTAATGCAGCACTTCTGCAATCAAGTTATTAAGTTTATAGATATATACTTTATGTTTTGTTTCATTTAATTAATAGTGAAGATAAGTGAATAACTTTAATGTACAGTTTTTTGTTTATAATAAAAGATAAAAAAAATACACATGTATATATGATTTTAAATTGCCTTTTCTGAGGCAACTGAAAAATCTTGATTTTAAGGAATCTACTATTAGTGTTTTTAGATTTAGCCAATTTTACTTTAATAATTCATGTTTGCAACTAAGCAAAACTTTGAAAAAAACAAAAAAAAAAGGATCACTTGGTGCAAAGCAGTTATTTAATTTAGTGGAAAATTGATGGCGAACACTACGTCCCCGTGAATTAGAGCATTTGTTTGTAAAGTTTGGAACGTTTTTGACCGGTAAATCAGGATCTTTCACTCTCAGACTAATGTCGCTGTTTGTTTGTTTTTTGTAATAATTCAATAAATCTTAAACTCAACAGTGCACACAGCCTCGACTGAAACCCTGAGCACTGCTGCAGCAAACATCAGCGAGGCATTTGCCGTATTTCCCAAGGCACTTTGCCTTCATATATCTGGGTCAGATGGCGTTTCAGCTCTACACCATATGTCTATACTGTAGTCAGACCACAGGGAATGGCAGACTATTGTGAGTCTGTGTGTGTACATGTGTGACCAGGCCTTGAGGGAATATGGACCTGGTTTTCCTGAATGAACAGAGAGTCTCTAAAAACGGAGGCTGAGGTTTGTGGGGGAAAAATAAATGTGAGACGTGTGCGAAAACATAGCCCAGCTTTTATCTTAAATTTGTCATTTTGACTTCAAAGTCTGGAAACAGCTCGCTCTCCCGCACCAAACTCCATAGAGAAAATGTGCGTTTTTAGCTGGTGGGGACACAGGAGCTGCCGGTCTACTGCTGCTATGTGTGGTGCATTTGTGTGACTAAGGTCATCAGAATGAAGAGTTTTAAAACACCAAAGTCACTAAACAACACATTTAAACTCACTGATTTAGGAAACAGTGGATGTTACTCCCCCTGTGAGCTCTGATGTAAAATTGCTGATTTTCTCTATAGACTTTGGTGCGGGAGACTTGGTTACTGTTATAGTGACACAAATTGTACTTTCCTGTTGGAATTCCATTAAAACATCTTAGAATTTGTTAGTAGTATTTTCCTTGTGTCCCCACTGGCAGCCATGTTTACAGTGCGTCTCAAGCTGCGTCCCAGCACAGTAGACAGTGCAGTCTGTCCAAAAAAAAACAGAATTCATCAGCTAATCCTAGCACGGCCTGTTAACATTTTAATATCTTGGTGATTAGCACCAATCCTAAACCCCAGACACCTACCCTTCCTCCCTCCCTCCCACCTTCCCTCACTGCCGTCCCAGGCTTCTCTCCCCGGGGAAGCTGGCCATGCGAGTCCCGGGATTAAGGCCATTCGGTGCTTTGGAGTCTCGAGCACTGGAAGTTAAACCCTGTGGATGTTTGCCATTTCATTTCTGTAAGTGGCACTGGCCTTGTTGTTAGGACAGTCAATTAAAGCTGGATTTATTCAAGGGGCGCTCGTTGGCAAAAGGGAAAAAAATAAATGCATCCATTATCTTTTCTTCCCTCTGTAAATGTTTGAGTATTGGAGTCCTTCCGCCTAATTGTCTATTTGTCTAAGTCAAAGTCAAAGTCCTTTTTTTTCCACATTTGTTCGTGTGTGAAACCGGGATGTTGTGTTTCAGGGGAGTGGAGTGTGTTGTTTTTTTGGGGTGTTTTTTCCAGATGAATGAGCAGATGTTGCAGTTACTCAAGGGGGATTTATGTCAGGATGCAAACACACACACACACATTCACACCGGACTTCATGTCATTATGTATGCATTCCAACAATCAACAACATCTACACACACAAAGGTCCCAGAGTTAGAGACTGGATTTTAACTGTTCACGTGCTGCTTTCTAAGGAATTACAAAAAGGTCAAATTTAAGTTATTTTGATGTAAAATAAGACACCTTACATTGGTCTGGTAAGCTGAGTAGATAATGGTTATTTTTGTTATATATGAAATTTTGCAACTAACATCACTTACGCTGCTGCCTTTTCCAACAGGAAACTGAAATTTGTGCATGCATTCCACTCACACGTACATACCTTAAAATAAGGCCTTTCACATGTGGACCTGATCTCATCTGCTATTTCAATCCAGTAGGTGGCAGTAATGTAGTGGCTACTTCGACTTTTATCGGCAAGTACGCTCATCATGACCATGATGCCCCATTTGTTTATGTTTATATTCCTTTCAAAATGGCATTAAGGGTTCTGGTTCTGGATATCCTCCCAGAAACTCTCTTCACAACTAGCCTCCATATTCATCTCCGTCTTCTTCATCATCGCTTCTTTTCAAGTAAGAGCGAACCATCAACTGGTTAATATATTATGGAAGTATGTGGCGTCGACAAATTTTGGACTGTAATTGGATGCCCACTTTAGGTTCCACTTGTATCTGAGCAGCCATGGGTGGTTTAAATGTTTTTTAAATGAGCTAAAATAAATTAAAAAAAAAGTAGGTAGCTCTATTGTCCAATTCAACCACCAAAACAATCACATTAGCATTAGCATTGCATTTCCGGAACATTCCTTGACTGGCAAACGGACACTATATGTTGGTAAAGCTTTAAAATCAACTCAGCAGCCGGCAGCCTTTCTCAGAGTTTTGCTTCACAGTTGTGTGGGGATCTGCTTTGTGTTCACCTCTTTCAGACCACCAACAAGGAAGAGGCTGAGCAGTTTTGGAAAGCCACTTATATGAAACCGTCCACAGGCTTGTCCCGTAGCTCGAACCTCCGCCGAGCCGGTAGCATCAAAGACCTGATTAACAAATACTCTGGTTCGGAGTATGTCTCTTCTTACGGGACTCTTCAAAGTCCTACGTCTGGAGTGGGACGGAGCCCTAGGTGGGTCTCCATGGAGGCCCTCCACTCTACAAAGTCCAGCACATCAAGCAAAGTCGATGGTCCGATTCCCTCCATCAAAGTGATTCCTCCACTCAAAGAAACCACTGCGAGAGATGCCAAAGCTACTCAGATCACTGCGAGAATGGATTGTTCAGTAGAAGACCACGTTGAAAGCGTGGACCCCCTACCAAGGAACAAAGCTCAAACCATAGTGGACTCTGGTAGAGACTCCATGGCCGACTCTGGAATGGGATCGGTAAGAAAACAAAACAAAACATGACACCGGTGAAGTCTTTGCATGAAATGAAAATCTTGCATCCCTACGTGAAGACGACACGACGGCATGACGGCATGGCACCGCAGGTCGTTGAATGCATCTCCTTGCATGACTAAAAAACACCGCTCTCAATCCGCATGATGACTGGAGCAAATTTAACCACATCAAGACTCTAAAGCACTTCACCCTCACTTGTACTAATCAAAAATGGCCTCACAGATCTACCACTCACTTTCTTTGATTCTTTCACCTTGCAAGTATTGCCTGTGGACTAAAATAATAACCCTCTAACTACAGTTGATTATTGTTGCATGAAGTGATTATGGCGCACTCGACTGGTCTGACACTTTGCTTGGTGAGAAATAAGTGTCTCGCAGTTTACTGGGGCTTCTCGTATTACAGAATGTACGACCGCTGCGTGAAGTAATTACTGACGTCTTAGTTTTGCTGTCTGTTAGTCACGATCAACATGTCCCTGTGTTTCATGTCCAGAGCAGATGCATTATTTGTCAATCTGTTCCATCAAAAGACAACTTTCACTCTTGCTTTGACGACTGAATTAGCTGGTGTTTAACGATTCTACGTATATTTGTTTTTACTAAAAGTCACACAAGGAGGAATTAAAAGCATAAGTCGTGAATCACAGTTTTAGTCATTGACCTCATAAATCTTGTTTATTATTAATGTTTCTCATCTCTAGTTGGGTTTCATAAAACCTAAATATCGCAACAAAAAAACTGATAAGGGAAATGCCTACATTCTCAAAAAACCCTCCAATATCGCTAATATAATTTGGTCACATGCTACTGCTAACAATACCAGTTAAAAATTCATGTCTCGGACTAGCCATTGTTTGCTATTGTTAGCAATAGCATGCAGCATATTGTTATCAATTGATTTTGCGAACGATAACTAACGATTGTGTTGGCGTTTGCGTTTTCGACTTCTCAACTGGAACGTGTTCAACTTAGCAGTGATGTCACTCCCAGGTCGTCACTTTTCATTTTAGTGTCTTTTAGCTCACATTTTCTCCTTGCACTGTTTTTCCAAGTTCCATTTCTGACTGTTTACTCGTATGAGTAACAGGAGTGAACATGACCTGCTGGAGACGATAATTTTCCTGTGGCTAATTCTACTGCTAACAGTGTTCATAGTTAATTGCTAACATAGCTTTAATCAAGTTAGCAGCTAGCTAAACTTCCTCGCTCACGTTGTGCCTCTTCACCTGGTCTTAACACGAGGGTTAACTCGTAAAACAAGTGTCCTCCGTTTCTGAGCAAACATCAGGACGTTAATAGACTCTTGTAGAATTAGAGGTAGTGATCAGTGTAAAATATTTCAGCTCAGGGAGTTGAAGATATTTTCATACAAGGCAGTTCAACTCAAAGGAAAACAGGATAAAAACAATAATCAAAGAATAACAGCACACCGCCAGCCCATCCCCCACCCAACAACCATCTCAACCGAACATATGGCCGGTATTATGTATTAAAAACTTTAAGAAGTGAGTGAAGAAAAGAAGGAAGGAAGTGACAAAAGAAGTGAGGAAAGCACCCGCGAGGGGAAACACTGGAGACGAAAATATAACTAATTTACAAAAAACGGGAGGTAAAAGAAAACATTTAAAAACAAAAATAGAAAGCATAAAAACGTTTAAAAACAATACAGAGCATAGTAAAAACACACAACTAATCACTAAACAAATAATAAATAAATAGCTAATAAAGGTCAGGTAAAAAGCCAACTGAAATCCATTTCTATTTGTGTTCTTATTTAGACGACGTTATATGTGATTTAATCATGTGACAAATGTGCGTCACGTTGACGTGAACTCTTCTCTTCTCGTCAGAGTCCACAGCTGCAGCGGCACAGAGTTTTTCGCGATCACCCGGTGAACGTCGTCAAAACGTTTCATCGCAAAAAAAAAAAAAAGAGTCAGTCGATATTTTGTCAGGAATTTTTTGAAGACGAAACCCGAGTGGAAAAAACAGCTGTTTGCCAATATGTTCTGTTCTGTCAAATGTACGTCAACGCTGTGCGTGAGCTAAAATATTTGTGGAGTCCTTCTGCCCCCTAGTGGCCAGAGAAGACACTTCATAGCTAAAAAATACTTTTTGGAATAGACTGTGCATTTGATTTATTTTCCCTCACAGAGATTAATCAGTGTGTTAATCTCACGTTAGATCCATATACATTCAAAACTTCTCTAGTATTTCAGTTTTTATACATATATAATTCCATCACCTCCAGTCAGTGTGTGTTTCCATGTTTTGTCCACCTTCCTCATCCTCTGCTCCCTCTCCTCCAGGAGTCTGAATTTGAGCTGAACAAGCAGCCTGACAGCCCGACAGAGGAGGAGCCGTCCACACCCAGAGTCACGTCCGCCAGCCAGAACCCCAAATATCAGCTGTACCTCAACAACGACTTGAGGACCAATGACCTGAAGACCAACGGACTGAGTGGCGGCAAGGACACGGATGCTCCGGGAGCCGGCGGGTCAGCGGGGGAGAACGGTCCCAGACTGGCCCCGTGGGAGACGACCCGGCTGGGGACAAACCAGTACAGAGGCTCCCTGGAGTCCCTGACCTCACGGGACTGGGACACGATGTCTGACAGGGTGAGTGAGAGGTGTGTGTGTGTGATAATGAGATGCTGTTTAACTCCTCGACAACACACTGCTATGGTTGTTAAACAGTGCCATCTTCTGGCCAAAACAGATGATGGCATTTAAAAGTAAAAGTATGTTACCAGAAAATGACTTTGGTAGAAGTTGAACTCACTTTTTCTAAGTAAAAGTCTTATAGTATGTGACATTTACTGGGAATGTAGTGGAATAAAAGTCAAAGTTGCTAGAAATATAAATAACCATGTAAAGTAAATACATGAATTTTGTACTTAAGTACAGAAATGAAGTATTTGTACTTTGTTATATTACAACACTGGTTATTAGTCAAACCTTTGTCTTTTTGGACTCTAAAAAACACAAATGTAGAACTTTCTTTTTAGTTTATTGTAATCCACAATGCCGTAATTCTATTTAAGTGATAATAATATTATAAATCATATCATAACGTTCTTCCTTTCCAGTTATTGGACCGTACCATCTTTTGGACTAAACACAAGTTTAAGGTTTCTCATTGTCCGTCCTCTTTGTCCATGTGTTATCACAAGATCCCGTTGTTCCTCAACGTCCTCAACTAAATTTAATAAAAGTTGAGAAACTTTCACATTTCACATTCTTTCACAAATCAAATATAATCATCTAAATTTCAAGCACCTTTTTGTTTTTAATAAAAATGACATTTTGACAGTTAAAGTGTACATTTAACACACTCCACACTAAAATCTCACCTTTAATTACGTGTAATTCACACCTAAAGTTAAAATGTGTCTTTTAATTCATTTTTAATTCAATGTGTGTTCACTGTATCGTGAGTTTTTTTTTTTTTATATACATGAATAGATTAAAAGAGTTTGCTTTGTAATGAAATGAGAAATTGTTGGGTTTAACAAACACAACAACATCTACACTTATCATTTAGTTTTCCTGTGTCTGATGTTGTTTATTTCTTTGTTTATTTACAGCTGGGTGTCGTTGACAGTCCTCCCCGAGTGTTCAACAGTCCGTATACTACGACCACTTCCATGGATTATAATCCCGTGTATCGAATGTCAGAGTACAAGGTTGTTACATCCAGTGTTTGCACAAACATGAGTACAAAAAACAATTTAGCTTCATGCTAACAACACATCACATAAGAAAGTTCCACCGTGTATTCTTTTCTCTCTTATTAGCACTTCTGTCATATTTGTTTCACACTAAATTTGTCGTACCGTTTCATTATTAACCGCAAAACATGTCTCTGACTAGCCATTTTTAGCTTTTGGTAGCTATTGGTAACAATAGCATGTAGAGCATAGTTATCAACTGCTGTTGCTAACAATACCAGTTGAGAAAGGCAAACATGTCTCGGACTAGCCATTGCTATTGCTACAGTTAGCTATTTTTAGCAGTTGTTAGCCATTGTTTGCCATTGTTAGCTATTGTTAGCTATTGGTTGCAATAGTATGTAAAGTCTTGTTATTGATTTCTATCACTAACGATACCAATAGCCATTGTTAGCTATTGTCTCACAGTGTCTATGTCCTCGTCCCTCCAGGTGCAGAGTGGACTGTCTCCTGCCACCTCAGAGATGAACCTGTACAGCATGAACAACCGCAGCACGAGTCCAGTGGGCATCAACACCTCGGCCAACCTGTCCATGCAACGCTCACGGTTCTCCACCTACGACACTCTGAGGAGGAGGCCAGAGGTCAACATCCCTGTATGTCTACTCACATACACACAAACACACACACACTCTGTGACCACATGAAAACACACTCCACCATCACATCCACGTTATGTTAACATCGGTGTGTGTGTTTGCTGCCCCCAGCAGGTGGTGTCCACACATTACAGCTTACGCTCCGCCACTATGGGTGCGCCCAACAAAAAGGACTACATCGAGGAACTAACCAAACAGCTGGACGCCTGTCAGAAGGTAAGTCTGATTAGGTGATTGGCTAATCTGGTTAAAGTGACCATGTGACCATGTGACCATCTACACCTCTCAAATGATTATAAACTCTTATGTGTTTGTTTTTGTTCAGCGAAACCAGTTCCTCGAGGCAGAGAGTGTGGAGATGGAGAAGGAGAGAAACCAGATCAGGTATTTATTTACTTACACTTCAATCTTCTTAAAAAACTTAACTCAATTTAACTTAATGTACCTTTACTTGTTAGCTCTTGAGCGCCTCTTGTGCTTTCAGGACAAACTGCAGTCTGACAGCTGTCGTGTTTTTTGTTTGTGGGAAGGTTTGAGATGCGCGGTCTCCTGGTGAACAACGAGGACCTTCTGAGGACAAACGCTCAACTGTCCAACGAGATGAAGAAGATGAGGGAGCAGATGTTAGAGATGGAGAGAGAGAACCAGCTGATGGGCGAGAAGTACAGAGAGATGGAGGTAAGTAATGAAGGGATGATGAAGCAGGTGGTAACGTTCATGTGTTCACGCCACTCGTGTGTGTCGTCTTTGCGCAGGTGGAGGTGAGACAGGCACGGGACATTATGGTGGAGGCCAACACTCAGGAGTATGCCTTCAACTTCCTGCAGCAGTCGCTGAAAAACAAGATCCAGGATGCTGAGGTACGTTATTTAGGAAACACCTGTGGGTGTGGATCTAAACTCTGGAGAATCTGTTTTAATACTAAAGTAAACAAGTTTGGGATGACTCATGTTTCACATCAAAAAGTTTTTTTTTAGCAATGTGATTTTGTTTAATAAACAATTGTAGTTTTATTTTTCTATGAAAAGTCCAAAATAAGTTTCAGGTTTCTCATTTTTATATTTAAAATTTTACTCAAGGACAAAACGTTCCATTAGTGTGCGTGAATGTTAAATTAGATTTAATTTAATTATTTTATTTTATTTATTTATTTATTTATTTGTATTTTCGTTTAACATTAAGATTTAATTTTAGTTCTATTTTATTTACTTAGTTTGTTTTTATTAGTAATATGTTATTTTTAATATATTTTTAAAATTATATCTAAATCTATAAAATTATATAAATTTACAAAATGATATATATATATATATTTAAAATATATTTATACATTTGATAAAAAATGACATATATAAAAGTAATAAATACTTTATTTTACAATGTTAACTTTAAATAAAAAAAATTATTTCCTTTTTGTGTGGGTTTTTTTGTTTAGTTTTTGTTTTATTTTTTAGTTAATTCTCTTAAAATGGGGATATATGGAATAAACATATATACATATATATATATTCAGGAATTTTCTTCTCTTAAAAATGTAAAACATAAATTATACGGTTATTATTTACTATTAAGGTCTGATAGCTAAAACTTTACGTGCACTTGTGTGAAACTGGAAATTAAATTATATTCATAAATGTATATATTCATGTAAAAGTGTGTATGTGTACACCTGTATTTGTATCTTTTCGGGGACTATGACTTTACGCAACAAAGTAAGGACCTATGATTTTGCTTTTAAAGTTTAATGCATTATATTTCATTTTAAGCATCAGTATAGGATTTAGTTTATTCCAAAGTTATATTAAAGGACATTTATAATTAAATGTATTATATTAATAATGGGTCCCCACAACGATGCAATTAGTGTAAGTCTGTCTTGGCTTTGAGTTTTTTAATTTTTTTTTTAAGTTTAACGTAAATACCATGTGTGTGTGTGTGTTGTGTTCAGGAAAACCTGGAGAAGCAGACGCAGCACGCTCAGACTCTGGGTGAGAAGTTGTGGCTGGCAGAGCGACAACTGGAGGAGTTTGAGGTGGACAAAGAAACCAAAGACAAGAAGACGTCTGAGCTCAACAGCACCATCATCAGGCTGGAGACAGAGGTACGGCTGGTGGTGGTTTCTCTGTACATTTTTCTAAATCCTGTCATATCTTTATTTTGTTGTATCTGTAACATGTTGTGTGTTTCCAGCTCAGCGAGGTCGTGCAGGTGTCCACGCAGGCCGTGGCGGAGATGAACCTGCAGAAGAAGCTGCGTGACGACGCCCACCTGAGGGTGGAGGAGCTGGAGGAGGCTCTGCTGGAGAAGGACCAGGAGGTGCAGAAGCTGCAGATCCTTGTCAACAGACTGCAGGGAGAGGTATTTCACCTGTCTCACACTTTCTCATAAACCTTTTATACTCCAGTGGAGAATCAGTCAATCACACATGTGTGTGTCGCAGGTCTCTGGTAAGCTGATCGACAAGGAGCAGACTCTGGAGGAGGAGATCCAGCTCAGAGAGAGACTCCAGCTGCAGTGTAAGCAGGCGGAGAGGACGGTGGACGACCTGCACATGGAGCTGCAGGGCGTGAACCAGGCCAGAGACGACCTGTCCAAACAACTCAAACAGGCTCAGGTACACATCAGACGACAGCTTATGCTGCTCATGTGCTCTCTCTATATATATATGTGTGTGTATATATATATATATATATATATATATATATATATATATATATATATGTGTGTGTATATGTATATGTATATATATGTATGTATACATACATATATACATACTGTGTATATATATATATATTTTTTTTTTATACATATATACAGTACATATATATATTTGATATTTCTGCGTTTTTCAGGAGAAGATGATCGACCTGGAGAGCGATCTGGAGGAGCTGCATGACAGCGAGCAGCGATGGGCCGCCAAACACAAGAGAACCATCGAGCAGGTAAATGACAGTTGTGGTCACTACAAATATATTCATTGTTTATGGTTTAGATGTTCACTGACATGTTTCCTGTGTGTGTGTGCGTGGGGTCAGACGGAGCAGCTACAGCTGAAGCTGATTCAGGAAAAGGATCTAAACGATCAGCTTGAAACTGATAAGGTTGTGATGGAGAGACAGGTACGATGTGTGTGTGTGTGTGTGTGTGTGTGTTCATTCACAAGTAGAAACAGTAAAACACAACAGCAAACACATTTATGGGAAAGCTGCAGTAAACCATTACAACAATCTAACAAACATAAAGAACAATTTTTGGTAAAAAAAAAAAAGGTATTGTGTTTAATTTAGGATTTTAGTTGTGTTGTGATGGTATGAACTTAATTCCAGCAGTGCTCCCTGGTGGACCAGGTGTGTAATGACACTGTCTCTTAATTGCATCAGATATGCCAGTGCTACTGTCTTTATTTTTTTTACTAAGTGGCTAAAAGTATGGTGGTCCAGAGGGTCAAAACACAACAATATCAAAATATATACAATGTAAAAAGCACTTTTGGAAAAAACAACACTAGCACAGAGAAGTGGACAGTGTTGTGGAAAATGTAAAATTGTGTCACAAACAACAATATTTATTTTTACTTATTTATTTATTTTTTAATTGTCTGTAACTGTGAATGTCTTTGCAGTTGCGCGAGCTGCGTCTGGAGGTGGACGAGCTGCAGAGCTCCAGAGTTCAGGAGGACGTCATCTCCAGGGCCGAGAGCAGAGTCAAAGAGCTGGAGAACTTCCTGAGGACTGAGGAGCGGTGAGTCACACAGTGTTCCCGAAGTTTTTACAACCAAAGACGATTCATTTTTTCCAGACCAAAAATATTTCATGTAATGTTTGTGTATTGTTGTGCAGGAACAAGGCTGTCCTCACTAACACCATCAGTAAACTGGAGAGGAGAATCAACGAGCTGAGTGATCAGATGGAGGAGGAGCACAGAATATCCACTGAGCAAAAAGATCTGGTGAGACTCTTGACTAGTTAATCCAAAAAAATTCAAATATACTGTAATTATTCAATAATTATAGGGATAACAGTGAGTCTTAGCTGTAGTCAGAAGTGACAATTTCTATGTTGAGGTCAGTTCTGGTAAATCAACAACCCTGATTTAATTGCACATCTGTCTTATTTGTTTCCTATTAAATCAGTTTTAGACATAGTGTTTGTCAATTTTTATCTATGAACATTGTGTTAGGCGATAACACATTGTTATCATGTAAAGATTGATATGTTTACATCCATATTTAGATGTTGAGACAGATCAATGATTGGCAGAAACATTTATTATGTATTGTTATTTTTGTCAGAATTAAAAAAAAAAACCTGACACATTTGTCCCTAGCAGCAGAAAATGTCACCTTCCCAAAAACTGCTGTAAAAATGTTAAATATTAGTTCTACTTTTTCCAAATATTAATATCCTCTGGCAGATTTGAGCTTATATTCATACAACAAAGACAATATGGCTTGATAATAAAAAAACGGAACGGCAGAAAATGTCCCTGGGAACTCTAAAGGATTTAACCCCTGTGGTCAAAGCACTGCCTGACAGCCCTGGAAGTTCCAAAATTCCGAGTTATCTTTGTTGTGGAACTAAATTGTTTTTCTTCTCCTCCAGATGAACCAGAGGATCCGCTCCCTCAAGCGTCAGCTGAACGAGACAGAGGAGGAGGCGAGCAGGAAGGATGCGCAGTATCGTCACACCCAGAGAGAACTGACCGAGGAGAGGGAGACCAGCAGCCGCCTGCAGAGGCAACTGCTCGACCAGCACCTGCAGTCAAAGTACGCTACCATCTACTCAACGTTCATGCGGTTACCGGCCATAGGCCTGATAGTTGTCCTCATAATGTCATATGGTTGCTATGGTTAGAGGTATCATGTTTACCAAGTCCATCCAGTTGTTGTGAATGGGATATTTCCAGAACTTCTTGAGGAAATTCTCTCAAATTTGGCAAAAACGTTCACTTGGACTCAAGGATGAACTGATCGTAGGTTGGTTGCAGAAGGTCATAAGTCAAGATCATTGTGACTTAAAGAACCCACATGTTTACCTTGTGAACTTGAACTCAAGAATGCCTTAAAAGAATCAATTGAAATTTGGCACAGACATTCATTTGGACTTGAGAATAAACTGATGAGAATTTGGAGATTATATCTTGTTAACACCTCAAGAGACTCCTTTCAGATGTTGTACAAACAGTAACTGACCAGAATTTGGTGGTTACCCTAACTGTAACTATCAATTTTTCAAGATCGTCTTAAGGAAATTCTCATATTTGGCAAAAATGTTCACTTGGGCTCAACGATGAACTACTGTTGTAGACGGTTGTAGATCATTGTGGTCTAGAAAACAAAGATTATATCTCGTTAACCTCAAGAGACTCCTTTCAGATTCGGTACAAACAGTAACTTGGACCCACAAATAAAATTACTAGAACTTGGTGGTTTAAGGTCAGCTATCAATATCTCAAGAATGTATTAAATTTGGCAAAAACATTAACTTGTACTGATGAACGATGAACTGTTGTAGACAGTTGTGGAAGATCAAAGCTCAAGTTCACTGTAGTCCAAAGAAATTATTATATCGTTGACAAGAGACTTATTTCAGATTTGGAACAAAGAATCACAGAATTTGGTGGTTTATTGTCACTTAACAAGGCCACTGTAACATTGTGAGCTTGTGAATTCAACATCTAAGGAAAACTCTTCCAATTTGTTACAAACATTCACTTGAACTCAAGGACAAACTAATTAAAATTTGCTGCTCTCGGGACGCTGTGGCCTTTACAAAACATGATTTTACCTTGTGAGGGTGATAATGACTCAAGTTGTCAAGTTGGATATTTATTATCCTTTTTTTATTCTTATTATTTCTTTAATTGGCACAAATTCACATTCTCTTTCTCCAACAGACGTAAGGAAGCTCTGACCATTCGTCAGACTCTTGATAACCTGAGGCTGGACCTGAGCGTCGACGATGAAGATGAAGAACAGCAGCAGCAGCAGCAGCTGCCGCCGTCTCAGGAGCAGACAGAAAATGTCTCCAAAGTGTGAACCTGTAACACTCACTCACTCACTCACTCAGTAAAACATAAATCTGTGTATATAAATGTCTAATTTTAATAGACTCTCAGCCCATGTGACGGCACACAAAATTATACCAGGATTTATTATTTTTCTGTTGTGTTTTGTTCACCAATAATAATTATTGATAATAATACATTACAAAGCTAATTTGGTAATAGAGTAAAATAAGTTTTTATCAAATTTCTGTGTAAATTCATCAGAATTTTATTACCAATTCTCCATAAATGTTCATTATTTATCGCCCTCTCCTGGTGGTCGACAGGAAATACAACACTAAGCCATTTTATTTCCATTGGATACACTTTTGATACAAAAAACACTTTCATATAAAGTGTTGCTTTCAATTTGTTTGTTTTTTTTGGCCACAAGGATGGTGTTTGGTTTTTTTTCACGTACGATTCTATTCTGTTTTCAAAACCAGTATTTATCGGACTCAGCGTACATACTGCTATGGATTTTTGAGTGACCAAACGGGAATCTCTTTAAAAACCAAAACATATCAACATGAAGCAGAGAGAAACTAAATACGACTAGCTTTATTGTCACAGCCACCATTTAACAATAAAGTCAAATGTAGAATAAAAAAAAATGAATGTTCTGAAAAATTTACATTTGCAAAAACATGAAAACCTGTTTTCTTTGACAAATCATCATTTCCTCATAATTTGCTCCAATTCTGCTTCTGTTTTTCTTTGCCGTCACTTCTTTTCACACCAATAATAATTCATACGTCATTTTAAAAAAAAAGTGTTTAGTTTAACATGTGTAACACATTTATATGCAGTATTTTTTGAACGTATCCCACGCAGGCTGTTGACATATCACAGGGTAAGATGATAACACGAAAAACAGAAGAACCACGATTGTGGTTTCTTTCTTTAATCACACGCAGAAACAATTCAGATTAAGAGATTATTTATGTTGAATTCTTGCGTTTATTTTTGTTGTTGATCTGAATGTGCAGTTGCTTGTTGGGGGCAGAGGATAATTTTTTAAAGAATGAAATGATGCGTACGTGTGTTGTTCATCAGGTATTTAAGGGGGTTTTGCTGCTGTATCTCTGGGCCTCCCTCATACGTGAGATTTAAGGGATGAGAATTATTTAGAAGATGAAGAAAATCACAATAGCCATCAATAATGTGTGTTTGTGTCTCCCGAGTTGGTTGTATTGTAATCTGGATTCACACAAAGGCGCGTTGAACACATTTAGGGTGTACAGTAATAGGTTTACTACAAATACAGTTTTTTAAAACAAGTTTAAGCGCTGGTATGAAATGTTGAAACGCCTCGTTTTCATGGGTTTTCTTTTGTGTCCCCCAGTATTCAATTCACATTAAGAAGCATTAAGATGCTTCTCAAAGTTGAAATTCCTCCCAAGTCCGGTCCGACAGAGAAAAAGCAAGATTAATTTCCCACACAGTTTAGTTTGCTAACACGTAAATGGAAAAACAAAACTAGCAAGCTAGGTTAGCATCAGTTCTGCTCTTGAAATGTAAAGATATGGTGTTACAGAAACAACAACGTGTCTTTTGGTAGAAAAAAAGGTAAAAGTGTACCATGAATTTAAACCATGATGTTTTGTTTGTTTTGTGTATTTTATGTCATTTATTGCAGTTAGCTAGCAACAGCAGCAGCAGCAGCTAACAGCCTCTTTACAGCTTAGCAGTAGCATAGCAGTTTCCAGCTAAGTATTAACGTCAACTCATGCTAGACTTTATGCGTTCTACTTTATTTTAGTTCAATATATTTTCAATTATGACAATTTAAATATTAAAAAAAAGTATATTGAGCTGTTGCTTCAGCTCTGTTGTCACTTTTAAAATGCAGGGTTTTTTTCAACAACATTTTATGGAAATGTATTTTTTGGGGGTTTAATTGTTTTCTTTATGAAAAGTTTTGTGTTTGACTAACAAGTTTATGTTTAATTATACAGCTTAACACTTAATCAACAACACCAAACAATGGAATTGATGCACATAGCTTCCTAGTTATCCTTGCTAACTTCCTGTGGTGCACAGTCTGGAATCTAAGGCAAATTCTCGACTTTAAGGGAGAAGTTTAACAAAATTACGGACACAGACCTTTGTGGAAACAAAGGTAAAATAAAATAATGTGTGGGTGAAAATCAGGCTGTTTCACTGGTTTAATTGATCAGGATTTTCGTGCTGTTTCAACAGCAGCACCTGAACTTTATTTTTAAACATTTATTAGAAAGATGAAGCTATTATTCTTATTTTTCTGATACTCTGGATTCTTATGTTTACATCAGTTCATGTATTTGTGTTGTTTTTTGGAAATCATGAGTTTTCTCTATGAAAAATATTCATATTTCAGCTGTGTGGGAAATCTTTACTACACAATGTCACTATAGTTTTAACACACACACAAACACACACACACACACACATGTACAAAGAAATGAAAAATACAAACACTTATTTTTGTAACTTACACACTCCGTCACATTCTACTGGTTCTGCTGTTCCTGGGTATTTATTTTTATGTTTCATATTCTCTCTCTTTTGGTGAGAAGTTTCTTAAAAACAATATGCAAATAAATTCTCCACTGTGATAATATTATAAAATCTGTGTTTTTGTGGGGTTTTTTTGAAGAAAAACAAGAAGAAATATTTGAAACAGCTGTTTCTGAGCAACGTTCTTGTCTAGTTTTCTTAAATGTCAAATGATATTATATGACTTTTCTTTGCAAACTTTAATGTCAAAATCTAGTATACATATATATGTATATATGTGTATATATATACTGTATATATATATATGTTTATATATGTGTGTATATATATATATATACATATACATATATATATATATATATATATATACATACATATATATGTGTATATATATATATAGTGTATATATTCAAATTGTTAACCACTAACTTCACGACTTTTATCATATTGTTACTATATTATCGTATGACCTTTTAATGTATTATTTTACTGACACTTTTACGAGCTATGTGGTTTTCCAATATTTTTGATATCTTGCTGTAGCATGAAATTTTGCGATGTGTGCGATGCCTCATGACACTGACTGTTGAGCTGAGCTGTGGGCCACGCCCCTCCAGCCTGAATGCACCAGGTGAAGGTGATTCACTGATCAAGTGAGTTTGGAGTCACACACACAGAATCACTACAGAGCAGCAGTGGAAGCAAGCAGCATGAGAGGAGGAATGAGATCTGGTGGATTGGACTGAAACACCAAGACTGTGCAAAACAAAGCTTTCAAGGAAGACGCAGCCGGTGAGCTTGTTGCATCGTCGTAGTCCATTGTTTGCAAGTCATTTTAATGATCCGATTGTAAACTATACATCTTAGGAGGTAAAACCATGTTGGGAAATATAGGTAAAATTTATTTCATGGTAGTTAAATACAGTTAAAACTAATGCCTCTTAAAATCATGTGAGCTAAATGCAATTTAAATGTTATGTATTAAAAGATGATTAATTCATTTCATAGTTAAAATCATGAGGTCAAGTCAAATTCCATACTGCCATATTGCATGTGATTTCTTTATTTAATTTGTTTATTGTTTATTTATAAGATATTGCTCGATTATTTACTACTTATTTACAAGGTTTATTTCTGGGTATTAAGAACTTAATTATCAGGTGTTTCACTGAGTGTGTTTATCTTGGTTTCATTCATTAAAATGGTATTTTGTTTGTATTTAAAGGTTTTTCATCTGGCTGTAAACATTGCATCAATCTTCTAAATAAAAGAAAGAAGAAAAAGCCGCTCAAGGGGGGGCCTCCTGGTGCTTCAACTCCCCCTAGAGGCACCTCAGCACCTCCCATGATATATTTTTTTTGTCTCATTAGAACTTTCACAATATTATTTTTTTTGTCACCAATTTTATCGTCAACAAAAGTATTTTTTAAGGACAATGTTTTATTTTAATATTTAACCCAGTATGAAGTTGAATGTCAACTTTTATGTTCCTGCGCAAGCGCGCGTGCGACCCCCAAGAGGCATTTCGGTTTGAAGTGATTTTCCGGCCTCTGTACAAGTAACTACGACTAATATCAAACTATGAACTCCTGCGTACGAGCTCGGGAGAGTGAGTGCCGGAGAGCAGTGTGGTTTATACCGACATTCAGCCTTTAAATACGGAGGAAACCGCTGCGACGAGACCCCATGTTCAGATGAAGAAACACCGGCCCCAAGTTCTGATCCCACACTGGTCACGGAGCTAATGCTAGCACTAGCACTAGCAGCAGCGCCGTCAAGGGTCGTAGACCCGAGGACCCAAGACCGGAGGATTTTAGACTGTGGGACCCAGCGACAGCCTTTGGTCCCCAGCAAAGGAGCTCTAATTCCTTCTGGTTTGAGCACTTTATCTGACTGGAATATTCCGGGACTCAGTCTACTGTTTTTCGCTCACCGGACAGTCGCAGTTATCGTTCTGGTGGTGGTGTTTTTTTTTACTCTGACTGGATCTGAGAACCGTTTGGTGCGAGTTGAACACAGAGAAAGCCGGTAAAATGCGACGCTGCCGGTCATTTAAAGAAGGTTCCAGAAAAGCGAATCAAATCTGACCGAACAGAAGAAGAGAAGAAGCTGCGGTGGAACAACGTCTCAGGGAAGATGATGAGACAGAAAACAGAGGGAACTTTCTCCAGCCACCTGTAAAAATGTGCTTATTTGGGCACATGACGCAGAACTATAGCGTCACATTTAAATGCGGAGTTTACGCCAAGTCTGCAACGAGAAGATCAATTTTGGACTTTGTTTCACTGATGGAACCAGACTATGATGTCTTTATGGATGAACATAATCTCGTCTTCATATAATCCCTGACGCTTCCTATAACGCCAATCAATCATCAATCATCAATCTAGTAAGTAAGTGACTGTTCTTTTTAATCCATGTCGATTGTGTTATAATGCGGTGAATGAGTGTTAACAGGGGCGTGCATAGATATTATGAAGGGCACTGAAGCATTAATGGGGCAAAGTGAAACTTGTATTTAATTTCTAGGGTAATCCCTTAATCATAATCTTAATCTGCAAGATTTCATTTGTTGTGGAATAAAACTAAAAAAAGAAAACCTATAGGGCTGAACTAGGCATGGCTTTAAGTTGAAAGGGCAGACACAGGAAGTGTGTCACATATTTGTACTCATATTCTGTCTAAATGTGTACCACTGGTAGTACACATTTAGACATTTATAGATATATTTTATTGTGATGTTTGTTACGTTTTAAATTTATTTTAGGACATTACTAAACAATGATGTTTTTAGAGTGGTTTTGATAACTTTTGCGACGTTTTTACTTTTTTGTACGTTACAATTCTTTGATTTTTTTAGGGTGTTTTTGATGACTTATGATGTCATGACTTTTTGCGATATTTGTGACAGCTCACTAGGTTGAAATGTTGGTTTTACTTTTTTGTGCGTTACTATTCTTTGATATTTTAAGGGTGGTTTGATGGCTTGACTATTTTTTTTGTAAGTTACTATTCTTTGTTGTTTTTCGGGTGGTTGTGACCGACTGATAACTTTTGCAATATATGCGACACCTCACTACATTACAATGTTTTTACTCTTTTGTACGTTATTATACTACAATGTATTTCGGGTGGTTTTGATGACCTTTTGGGATATTATATTTTAACTTTTTTGATACTATACTAAGTTATATGATGTTTTCAAGACATTTTCTGATGACATTTAGACTACATTAGACTACAATCACTTTTTGTGACCCGCACACCTCAACACTTCTCGTCGAGACACAAAAAAAAGAGCCAAAGGGTAAAAACAACCACAGATTTATTTGCATCTCTGACATTAGAAACACTTAACACATCACAGGTCATTCCATTCTCAGGGTGTCAAACATGCTGACAGTGCAACAAACCCAACAAACACACACAGGCATCGATGCACACGGTGGGGAAAACAAAAAAAAACAAAAGAAACAATTGTGTACAAACTGCAGGCATCAGAGAGGAGAATTCACGCAGAGAATTTCCAAAAATAAAAGCTCTTAGACGTACTTTAGGATTAATGAGTCATTTCCATATATCGGGCACAAAAACATCAGTGTTTCTTCTTCTTCCTTTTTGCCTCTGTTTTGTTTTTCTATAATCAATAATGCATTAAAATATTATAGTAGCTCACACACTTGAACAGAGGATCAGAGTTAATAACAGGCACAACATGATTCTTCAAACAGTGTAAACTTCTCAGAAACGACATTAGAGGATGAGACGCTCGGGTTTAAGGCAGTAAAACAAACGCACACAACTCAGCGCTAACGTGAAGCAAAAGTCGGACAAATGTGTCAAATGGAATTGGAGCGAAGATGATGAGAAGCACAAGAAGAAGAGATGAAAGATAAAGTAAAAGAAGATTGTCCCTGTTAAGAGGCCTTGGTTCACGACGTAAAATAAATTCTGGATTATTAAAGTTTCAAATACGATTAAAACCTTAACTTGATTTATTTCAGCTGACACTGTTGTGTGACGCAAATTTTTTTCACGAGATTAGATTACGTACAAATGCTAAATCTGTATCATTCGCTTCAGTACTTTAAATTAAATTAAAATACTTTAAAGCAAAACTAACAATAATTTAGCATTGTTGCTCTTTGTGATGGTTGTGTCTCTACACTTAAAGTTGCTAGGTTGGTTTTCTGTCGCAATTTAATGCAATTGACCAGATTTGTGTGACTAAAACATGAAAAATTGCTTCACTTTTGATGTTTAAAACGAACAAAAAAAATATAAATCCGACAAGTGGCTTTAATAAAATCAACACTTGATATTAACCTTTTAAAGACGTTTTTAAGCTGCTTTTTGTAAAAATTGTTTTTAAAAGGTTACAAGATGGAACATTTTAGCCTCTTTTTAGCTCATTGTCTTGGTTTTACTTGATTATCATTAAACGTCTGGTTCAGTTTCAGCAAAAACAAAAAAAGGTTAAAAAAAACAACCTTTTCTTCAACATCTTAGATTTACGATTTTGTTAAGAATAGCACTTAGTTTAAGACAGAATGCTTACTGAATAATACGTGATGTCAAGTATCATTAGAGCCACAATAATTAGTATTTAATATGGCACAGTTTAAATATTGGCAATTTGACCTATAAAAAAGACGTTGTTAAAAACAAAACTTTTCCTTGTGATGTTTTGTGTTTTTATTTGGCACACCCTTCAAAAAACATTGAAATTTAAAAAAATGTGTTTTTCCAGTCAAATTGTTGGAGAGTCACGTTGACCATAGACCTTCAGGGTCAGCTGACGTAGCTGCCGTCTGGTACTCCACACAAAACGACTTGAAACAAAACGACACTCATCTAATGATGCATAACAATGTTCTTCTGTACCATACTGTGCCAACATTTGACCTAAAAAAACAAATAAAAATAAACTAAGTCGTTTGTTTTTCTAACCATTGACTTAGTTTCTGTTCACTGACAACGTCCTTCAGAGACAAAAGACAAACAAAATGTATTATTAATATTAATGACATTTCAGTACCTCAAATTGCATATTGGACCTTTTTAAAAGGAAATAATCTTGAAACCAAACTAGATTTTGTTTTTACTTAGAACTGCAACAATTATTCCATTAATCAATTATTAAAGATTGAATGTTTTTTCAGCTTCTTAAATTTGAATGCTTTGCTGGTTTCTTTGCTCCATTTGACAAAGAAATCAATAAAAAGTTATTATTTTGGTTTGTGGACAAATACAAGACATTTTTCTGACATTTTATACTTGGTTAATCAAGAAAATAATCAACACTATAATCAATTTATGAAAATGATCGTTAGTTGCAGCCCTACATTTAATAAATTCATCTTAATTTTTACTGTGAAATGAACAGCTAAGCTCAAAGTTTAACGGATAATCTGATACGTGAAAGGAAAAACAAACAACAAAACAAGACAAAAGATGGATGAGCCAACAAAAACAAAAAGCCAAAGTTATTTCTCATTTACATTTTCAGGAATAATTATTTGACTACAGCAAATAAATGTACATATATAACAAAACATGTTAAATTAGACTTAGAATATAATGTTTAATTTCTTCTCATTATTATTATATTATATACTATGTTATATAAATAATTAGTCGTTTCATAGCAACATTGGTCGTGTTAAGGGGCCTTTAAAGCGCTGGGTTTAAAACTGAAGAAGTCAAAGAAAGGTTGAGCTAAAATCAGCTGCCATGAGATCGAACATCACCTGACGGAGGTTTGAGTATTTCTTTAAAATACATTTTAGATACAGAAAATACTTCGTATGATTCACCTTCCCAACCATTTTCTTTTAAAAACTGCATTACAAGTTACTTTTTCCTCCAGTTAAGTTGTTGGCGAGTCACGGTGACCTTTGACCTTCAGAGCAGCTGATAATAATCTGTACCTCTAACACGAAATAACGCTTTAAAAGCCATGGCATTAAGATCAGTGTGAAACCGTACGCCGATGACGCTCTAATAATGATACATAACAATGTTTTTATCCTCAGCTGCACACATGTGACATGTTGTTCCGATAATCAACCTACGTATTCCGATACAGTGAAATATCGCAATGTTATGCGTGGCGATATTTTAGTGCTTTTGAGACGTCAAATATGGATGTAATTGTTTTTAAAGGATGTTACAAAAACACATTAAACTTTTTGTGGATAAAAAAAAAATTCATGTTTCAGTCCACTAGACTAGATGGCGCCAAGTTCTCACTCGAGCTGTTGTGTGCCTATATCACAATATCGTGATATTATCGTAACATGGTATTTTTGGCCACACCCCCATCCCACGGTGGCCTAAATATCAACTGAACTTCTTTCTTGCACGAAATTCAAGCACTGTCAATGACCTATGTGGACATTTTTTAAAACTTCCAAGTGCCTTGAATTATTATTTTTTTTATTCACAAACTTTTAAAGGCTTTCAAGGACCTGTGAGAACCCTGATAATTTAATTTTCTTTCTTAAAAAACTGGTGTAAAAGCTGGTTTGTGTGACGTGGGTTCTGTGACTATTTCGATTTGGTCGTGAAGGGCGGTTCCAGGGACAGGTGATCAAAAATCTCTCCACCCATTGTACGATTAAAAAAAAAAAAAAACAAAACTACATCCTCACTCACTCGTGAGTTGATTTGATGCGTTTGCAGAAAAAATATCATTTTTTTGATTGAAAATCACACTAAAATTGTAAGTGTAAAAACGACGATTGTAGGCAAATATGTGCGCAACATAGAACATGTGTGAGGCGGGTAAAATATGAATTAAATAACACAGTGGTAACACAGTTGTTGAGCCTGGTTCAGGTGGAAAAACTTCAATTTAGATCCATTTAGAACAAGGATTCCCACATTCTCTAGCCCCAACTGGCAAAATAAAAGGGCCAAAAAAAAGTTGGGATCCCCAAAATGACATTTAATCTAGACTGTATTTTTATTTTAAATTCAACCAATGCTTTTTATCTTTTGTAACAATTATGGGTAAAATAAAGCATTTCTATTAATGGAGTTAGATTTGTGTCAATGTTTTCAAACACTTTTCACAAAGCAAAGCAAAAATGAACCACAAAATCAAAATACACAAATTATAAATAAATAAAATATGGATTTAATTGTTCAAAAATACTGTATTTTATTCATTTGAAAAGACACTTTGTTTGCAATGATCAGAAATTTGTTTGATCCGACTCTTTTGCGTTTGAGCTCCAAAACTTTTTCTTTGCACCTGTTTTGTTGTTTAGGATTCTGACCATGGGCGGGGCTTGGGAAGCTGCCTGCTGATTGGCTACATGTCCCCAAGTTTTCCTTGTCGACATCTGACAAAATTCGTCAGATTATAAACGTTAGATACTTACAATTATTTTGTCGGAACGAAATTCCAGACGGACAGCGACTCCAAGCCTGTGACTACCTACGCACCATTGAGCTGTCACTCCAAAACTCAGTAACCAAGGGAGCGCAAACACAAACGAGTCAAAATTCCAATCATTACAAACAAAAAAGTGTATTTTTCAAACAAACAAAATACAATATTTTTGAACGATTATATCCATATTTTATTTGCAATTTGTTTATTGTTCATTTTGTCAACAAGTGTTGTTTGAAAATATCGACACAAATCTAATTCCATAAAACAGGTTGCACATTTTATATGAATTTCATTTCCTCCTGAACAAAAGCTCTGTGGCAGACACACACACTGACACTGTGTTAAGTTGATGTCCACTAGAGGGCGGTAGCACTGTGTCACTGACAGAGAAGCATGATGTTTGAGAGGAAAAGACAGAGAAAAAAGAAACATGCGGTCAAACGTGACAGAGCGGAGAGTAAAAACCATGGTGGGAATGTAACGAGTAGAAAGGACGGACGGACGGACACAGACTCTTGTGCGTGCGTGGTTTCCTGAATCGACCTCTTGACCTAACACGCACACTTCTTGGCGCTGGGCTGCTCTTCGGCGAGCTTGGCGGCACCGTTGCCGTTGGCGGCCTCTGCGGGCGGTTTGTCCACGCACTGCTCCATCCTCTTCATGACCAGGTCCAGCAGTGTGATCACCGTCTTGTCCACTTCTGCGCCTGTCGCCGCACTCGTCTCAAAGTACGGGATCCTGAGAGGGACAAGAACAATGGAAAGACTTTAGTCCTGGTTCCTAATCATATTTCTAGACTTTAGTGCAGATTCAGACTGAAAATTTTATACAAAACTTTAAATTTATTTATAACTTGTCTGTTATAATTTAAAACTATCTCAATGGTTTGTTTAAAAGATAATTATTCTTAAAAACTTGGTATGTTTTTTATCAAAATTTCAAAAATATGAATATCATTTTTTATTTTTCAGGTTTATTCTTAACAATACTATTTTTAATCAGCTTTATTGTACATAGTCTTCATACAATTATAATATTTCTTCATAATTGTTTTTCTTTAGTAAACACTTCACATCATAAATCTCCAGAACAACCAACCTCTCCTAACAAACAAGTTTAAGAAGAACCCCATAATATATTAAATGAATGAGGTTTATTGTCAGATTCTCTCTGGTTCATTTCTTCCTAGAACAGAGTTGTTGTTGCCAGGCAACAGAGGAATCAGCTGACTGGACAGACACCAGGAAATGACTTGTTGCCTCATCTAACAGGAAGTCATTTGTTAAAAAACGTCAGTGTCGTGAACCATCCATCTCTCTCTGTGTTGTGTGTGTGTGTGTGATGAGATGCTTTCTGACCACTTTATTAGGTACACCTGTTCAACTGCTTGTTTGTGTTAATATTTGATCAGATATTGGATGTTGTCAAACGAGCTGGTCTAAGAATTTAAGAAACTGTTGATGTCACATCCCTTATAAAACTTTTTATATTTGCAAATTCTTCTGCTAATATGACGACATTATTCTTGTAATATTATGACTTTTTTCTCATAAAATTACAACTTTATTCTTGTAATATAATTTACACTCAAAAGCTTTTTTTCCCCTCACTTAAGTTTGGCTGTAATACTCCGCTGCAACGTTGCTTGTATCTTTTGGGAGTATGTTAAGATTTTAATATAACACAGTATATACATAATAATACACATATTATATTAGTGAACAGAGAAGGGATTTTTAGACCCTGGTTTTGACGCGCTCGTCTTCACCTGTGAAGACGAGCGCGTCCAGAGAATGTCTGGAGCCAAATTACCAGATATTTTCTGAAAAAAAAAGAGGCTCAAACCTCACCCGTATTTATCAGCCAGCTCTTTGACCTGTTTCTCCTGAACTTCCCGCTGGTCGGCCAAGTCGGCCTTGTTTCCCACCAACACGATGTCTGGGTTCTCACAGTAGGCGTTGGCCTGTAGTTGACCTGGACACAAACACAAACAAACAAACAAACAAACAAACAAATGAGACGTGCAAACATTAATAATTAGAAGTCAATCCATTTATATGTGTAACATGACACAAACACTTTTAATTTAGACTTTCTTCATATTACAACTTCTTTATGTTCCCTTTAATTTACTTATTCCAGAGTTTTTGACCACTAGAGGCACCGTAGAGTAATGTATCGACAGGACGAGTCCATAAACCCCCAAAAAGGTTAAAAACATATAAATAACAACATACTCATCCAGTTTCTGACATTGAGGAAACTCTGCTGGCTGGTGAGGTCAAACATCAGCAGGAACCCCATGGCGTCTCTGAAGAACGCCGTTGTCAGGCTGCGGAACCTGAAACAAACACATGCAAACATTATATATATATATATATATATATATATATATATATATATATATATATATATATATATACATATATAACTACCAGTCCAAAGAGCTGAGCAAAAAGAGTCTTGGTGTCAATATTCCAGTCTCAAACTCATTTTTATTTAAATCTGATCAACTGCAAACATGGCTGTGGCTACAGATTATATATTTTTGAGTCATCAGTTAGTTTTGTTGTCAATAAAACGGTGCAAAATGTCTATTAGTGTTTGCCAAACCTCACAATAAAAGAAGCCTGAAGGTCTTGTTTTGTACACCAAGCAAAAATATTCATTTAAAATCAGATAAAATCAACCAGGGGAAAAAGTAAAGGAGCTGAAATCACAAAAACTTGGTTTTAATTTACAGGGGAAAAGTTGATTAATTGCTGATTAATTTAGTCATTATATGTAAGCAACTGTGATTAGAACAAGACTTTTGTCCCCATAAAACGTAACAGTCCTGACAAGGGTGGTGTTCATACTCGGTCCTTGTGAGGCAACACAAACATGCACACACAGAGGTAGAGATCTGTTGTTTCAAGCTCGGTGAAATTAAACAAGCTCGATTTCATTTTTTTTGTAATTTTGATAAAAACACACTGTCCTCACCTCTCCTGTCCGGCCGTGTCCCAAAGCTGAAGGTGGACCTTGAAGGTTTTCCCTGTGTTCGTCCCATTAGGGTTCGAGGACGTGTACACCTGAGGACAAACACACACCTTACTAGTTTACTAGTAGTTCAAAAAAAGAAAAACGCTGGGTCAAGGTAACTATGGTAACTAGGACTTATGGTGAGAACGTGTGGAATTTCAGTGGAGCTGAGGCTTCAAACGTGAACTCACCACTCTTTTTTCCCTGAAGTCGATGCCGACTGTGGTGATGAATTTGGGGTTGAACTTGTTGTCTGTGTATCTGTACAGGAACGTGGTCTTTCCCACACCAGAGTCTCCCAGGGCCAGGAGCTTTATAAGGTAGTCATAGTCCCCATCAGTCATAGTGATGACCCGAATATAAACCTAGACAAAATAAACAAACAAAACAGGAGAATTTAGAGATTAAACAAGTCCACGTTGAGAATACACACTGGTGTGTGTGTGTTTTTATACAAGCTCTCAGAACCGACGGCTGAATTATGGACACACAATCACAGGGTCAGTCTGTTCCCATAAAGTCAAAACCCCCAACTTTAAAAAAACAAACCATGAGATTCCTGGTGACGTTTATGTAGTAAGAGCACTTTGTGAAAATCACATGACAGAAATCACAGCGTGTCCTTCACTATATGCAATTTTAACACATTTGTACTTCAAAGTATTTCTAATTTACTGTGATTTATACCGTAATTTTAGATATTTTAATTATTTTGAGCTGTAAATACGAGTATTTAACAATATTTAAAAACAATATTACGACGCACACAAGTTACTGATCAAATGTAAACAATTGGACTATGTCGCTTGACATGTTGAGTCAATGTTGCGTCATGAACAAAACATTTCCCATACTCGTTTCAAAGTTAAAGCACTTTGGTTACCCAGTTCCAGGGCTTTTATTGTGAAATATAAGAATAAGGACCAGTTCCAAGTTCCGTGGCTTAACAATGAACATTTCTGGCATTTTATCCACAAAGCCAATGATCTCCTTCAGTATAAATATGGATTTCCATGAATTCCATGAGTGCTGGGAACATTTTGGCTAATATACAGTATGTACACTAGTCTTGACATTTTTAGACATTTTAATGCAGAAAAATTATATTATTCTATCGTTTTGAATCTGTCTGTCATTTTCTCCCTGAAAACTGCTGCTCTTTGGATATTTTTTCTCTGTTTTATTCCATTCTATGTGAACATTAACATTTAAGAAGCTGAAAAATCAGAAAACTTGTTTTAATTCTTAAAAAGACCAATAGATTTTACAAATAGTTGAAGATTCATTTAGTAATCGATTAATCGAGTAATTGTTTCAACCCTAGTTCAAACAGATTGATAGATAGACGTATTTTATTGATCCCAAAAGTGGGAAATTGTTGTGTTCAGCAAAGTTTCAGGCACATAACAACTCTATGTTAGAGGAATATATATATATATATATATATATATATATATATATATATATATATATATATATATATATATATATATATAAGCAAAATATACATGGAAAGAATCTAAAATAAAATATAAGACGTTAATGAAGATATAGACAGTCTCTTTAAATTATTTTCATTCTGCTCAGTTTGAACTTCAGCCACTTCTCTGCTTCTGTGTGATTGGTTGATTAGATATTTACGAGCAGTTCAGCAGGTGTACCTAATAAAGAGGCGTGTACATCAGAGGGGGAAAGAAAAGGAATTTAGTCTTCATGTGAGATGATCCAGTGAGTTGTTGTGTGTTTGCCTCGCAGCTACAGTACATGTGGTATATTTAGAGAGTGGATCATAAGACTCTTTAATTCACTCAGCTGAGAGGAACAACGTACAACACTGGGCTTTATATTGTAACGTGGACACGGACTAACCGCAAGCTCTGATTTCCTCACAATAACCTCACTGTGTCTGCGACGGTGTGAATCGGAGGCGTTGTCGTTCACTGCCCGGCCAAAACATATATCTGACGAGTGAGGGTTTTTCATTTTAATATCATCTCAGTTTTGAAAAAATAGCAGCTGTGAAAGCACAACACAGACACACACGGAAACGTTATATAATTTGTGTGAAAGTCAGTTTTCTGTGTCATGACTTTGCACAAACACACAGATGCTGCTAATCCAGTTTGAAACCTAGGTTTAAGAACGAGTAAATTCACTCTCCCCTCACACCAAAGTCCATAGAGAAAACAAACGATTTTAACGTCACAGCCCACAGGAGTTGTTCATCCACTGCTGCATCAGTAAGTTTCAAATGTGTTATTTTTATGAATTTGGGGTTTGAATTCCTTTACTTGGATTTTAAGTGACACAAACTGACCACATGAGGCAGCAGTACACCAGCAGCTCTTCCCCGCAAGCTTGAATTGCTGATTTTCGCAATGGACTTTGGTGTGAAGGAGTGCACAGTTTACAGACCTCAGTTTCCAGTTGTAAAAGGTCGTCTATTATTGAGATAAAGTGGCAAAAGTATTCCTAAAATATTCTGGACTTAAGCCGTTGTAGATTTCTATCCAGAGAGTCTTTTGTTAAGTGGCTAAATTTGTGATTGTGGCGTACTCCTGGTCTACTACTGCCTCGTTTTCTCTATCAAAATACTGATTTTGATTAATGACGTAGTTTACCCTCCCTGCTTTAACTTCCCGGACAAACCCTGAAATATTTTGTACTGCTAGTTAGCCAGTGTGTTATCTTTAATTATTTACATATGGCACAGTACGAGGAATCCTGTGAGGAATAAAGAAATAAAAACCCAATGGTTTATGAGAAACATCACAAATCCAACATTGCTTTAAAGAAGTAATGTTTCCATTTATTAAAATAAAAGAAACATTTTCTATATAAGGCGACGCAGTTTAAATGTATCTGTCTGAAACTATCTCTATATTAGACATTTAGCCTCTGTTAGTCGTGGTATTGACAAAGCCCTCGGGGAGTGGGAGGCTGAGGGTGAGACAAGGGAGGAGGATCTGACCTCATTGATTTGTCATTACTGGTGGAAAAACTAGCGGCGTGTGTAGCATGATGAGTCCGTCAGTCACTATTTCCCCCGGGTAAACGAGTCGACAGCAGCCTGGTCAGCTGACAGCAAAATGTTTGCTCAATTTCATGGCGGTGGTGAAAGACACAATTTAAGATTTCAACCTTCAAATAACATAATCAACCTCTGTCAAAGCCTGAGGAGGAAACAGTACTGTTTACCAACTGTAGGGGGACCCAGAGAGCAAATCCTGCATTGTGTTGCTTTAAATGCTGAGTCTAAATAAAATAAATTAAGTCAAAATTACTTTAATTTGGGAAAGGAATGAGATAACATCTAATAAGTGTAGTTAGTGTTTCATACTTGATCTTTCTTTAAAGATAATCTCAATATAAATTGTGTTAAAAGCTATATTTTTGAGAATTGATTTATCAATTTGAGGTATTTTTTTAAAATAATTTCAGTTTATTCAGCTTCTTAAATGTGAATATTTTCTAGTTTTTTTTGCTCCATATAACAAAGACATTTTGGTTGACAGAACATCATCTTTTCCAGGTTTTGAAAACACTGATCAACTTTTTCTGACATTTTATGGACCAAATAATTAATAACAGATTAATAGATAAGAAATTAAACTTCTTTTTTAAACATATACACATAAATCTTAAAAGTTTTTTAAGGGGACCCAAAGAAAACCTCCTGATTTGTGGGTCCCAACCCAGTCTTTGGGAACCACTGCTTTTAGGGAATAGTGCAGTGTGTAACACACAGTAAATCCAGTGTATAAACTTGGTGTTCAGATAAATGTTTTATTTTCCTTTTATATATATCCTGTACGATGACAATAAGCCATTATGAAAATATCCTATTATGTTTTTTCCTGATTAGATATTGTCATTACAACATGATTCAGGCTTTAACATTTCTTTTTAAAGCCAGCACTAGTTCAATATTTACACACATGACACTGTCATTAACGTCAACTACTCTGTATTCTAATGCAACGGCGAGCACTCAGAGATATGTACACACAGCAGGCAGCCGCATTAATTAAAAAGAAAGAAAGAAAGAAATGTACAGCTAATGTACTACTGTGGATTGTGGAGGAAATGTCTTGCCTGTGTCTTAATATGAGCAGCAAGAACAAAACCATAAAACACAGAGAGAACATTAAAAATGTATGAACGACACAACAGGAGAGAAGGAGAGGAAACAAACGAGGTGAAACACGAGAGACGGAGGAAAAACAAACCAGTCGTTTGAGCACAGAGAAGATACGACTGGTGTGTTATTGACATATCAGTGATGTGAATTAGTGTCAATTTGGCATCTTTTAAGGAAGCTGTGGTTTGTTCTTCCTCCCTGTGCTTTGAGATAAGAACGAGCAACATGACTTTCAGAAACATACAAGTCTGCAGTTTCACTCCTTTGAACACATTTCATTGGATATTTGTATATAGTACAAGCACCATTTTTTAAAGCTGGCTTTAAAATGTATTATTGGATATCGGCTGAGATCCCCTGATATGACCAATGATTAAAACAGTAGCTGAATAAGCTGCTACCTCCTTCATTTCTATGCTAGCACCATCTACAAGTATAATTTCAAGTTTATTTATTTTGTACAATGAAGAAAATTTAGATTTCAACCTTCAAATAATGTCTCCAAGATTATTTTGATGGTACATCAACTCATAACAGGGTGAATGTCACCTCTGTCAAAGCCTGAGAAGGTCTACATCGCCTGCATTGGCACTATTGCTGTGTTTCCATCATGGTACGGTTTGGTTTGGAACAATAAAGCCCTGGGTCAGGCTTTTGTTTGGACTGAGACCAGTACCTTTACTTGGTAGATAGGGTATGCAGGTATTCAGGTCTGTGCCACAAAAAGAACAACATTCTACAAGCAAATCCAATATTGTGTTACTTTACGTTGAGCCAAACCTCGGCCTCGGTGACATCACTCAATTTATTCATTTGGTTTGGTCATTCCGTCACGCATGGTCTAAAATAGTTAGACCACGGTCCTTTCACATATGTACCCCACGCAGTTATGGGCGAGTGGAGTGGGTGTGTGGGAGAAAGTCTCAGAAAACTCTCCGCCTCTTAAAATCAGGCATAATCCAGACCGGGCGTTTGAGTGCTCAACCCTCCGTGATGGGTGAATCTGGAAATTCCCCTCAATCTGATGTACCACAAATACCTATTATGGACAAAAGGTCGGCAGACATTTGTCAGCGACCTTTAGGTTTGACTGTTGTGGTCTCTTCATCGACTTAAGCAAATCAGACAACTGACTAATTGTTCTGTGGGCTCAACGGAGGGCCCTTTGTTGTCGTTTCCAATCTATTTCTCTTCAGTCGAGGATCAATAACCGCTAACGTGGACAAACATTGTTCCCCTGATGATCTAATTTGTGATGGCAAGGTTTACCCCTCAAACCGGAACATTTCAGCTTTTCAGACCCAATAAGCAAAGAACACAAGGAAAGTCTTTGTCGAAATTTGAAGTGGATCTTCTGAAATCTAATTTAAAAAAGGATCCAATTTAAGAAACAATAAAATTTACACAAGACATACCAGTAAAATTACTTTAACATACAAATGTTTAATTGCACAAAAATGCTAAGCATGTTTGAGAAGACAAGCGTTTAGCACTAGGGCTGTCAATTTTTGTCCGAAATCAAACGTTGAGGGGAAAGTTCACACTTTAAAATAAACAGTCTAGAAGCAGATCAAACTGTCTGTGGCCAAACCGTTAGCACAGCTTGGCCTTAGATCCATTTAGAATCAGAAAAACAAGACATTGATGGTCTATTGATTCATAAAATCAAAAACACAGTCCCACATGGCTGCAAGCTCTGGTCTTGCTGTGAGGCAACAACGGTAGCCCCTGCATCACCATGTGGCCCCTAACCTGAAGTTTTGTAAAGGAAAATAAAAAACACAAGCAAACTAAACTGTGCTTCCATCCAAACAATCTTCTAAAGAACAGAGGGTCACATAAAATTAGCTCAAACCTATTTTAACCTAAATTTAAATTAAACTAGATTTAATAAATAATTGGTGTCAAAATTCTGTCCACTGCGTGTGTTTTCATAAGTTAAGTTTGGAGAGTCGTCAGCTGTGTAGTGTGGAAATGTGATGGCAAAAAAAAAAATTGGTAAACATTTAAAAACGTCAATCTTCAAATTCCACTGGCTAAGTGCCCAGTATCCCCATGTGGAAAAAACAAACTTTTAAGTTTAGGTCTCTAATTCCAACCAAAAAAACAAATTAGAGAAGAACACTGTGGAATTCACAGGGATGTGGAAACACAACAGCGACCATTGTCCAGAAACCTGCTGGTCTCATGACCTGGGGTCTTTAGTCTAACCTGCTTAACTCCAGTGACTCGTAAATAAACAGCTGAGACGGTAGAAACGTAACGAGTTTGCTCGTCTAATTCAATAAACGCTAAAAATAAAGAATTTTACTTTTGAGTGACTGGTTTCAAAGTCAACACATTGGTATCAATATTGTATTGGACATTTTTTAAGCAATACACACAGTACAATTTTGTTTGTCAGCTACGTCCTAAATACTCAGAATGCGAATCCTGTGAAATAATGTAAAAACATAATAATAGTGATAATATCAATGGATAATAAATCAAATATGGTACTTATATGATATTATATTAAAATATGATGTGGAACTGGCTTTTTTTCTTCCAGCTCTTCTTCTTTCTCCCTTATCTACTTTGCTTCACTGCTCATGGAGTTGGAGGTCACGTGATCAGTCAGCTGACTTCATCTGAGCTCCTGTGTTGTGGTTGTTGTTATTTCGGGACGTGACACAAACATCATGATCTCTGCTGTCGAGTACTGAGTATAATTCAGTCTCTGTTTTTCACTGTTGTTTTTAAAACACTTCTGTTTACTGAATATTCTGTTTTTAAAAAGTTGTAGTAGTAGCACTGGGGTTTAACTTAAATTTAAAATTGTTTGGTTTACAGCGTCTTAATCTGATTAAAGGTTTCTCTTCCTGTTGGTTTTTCAGTCCTAAAGTCCCTGTGATTCTAGTTACAACTTTGTGTTTTATTTCCAAAACAGAGACAAAGCTTCATGGTGACTCGACATTCACAATGAATTAATAATTAAGAAAAGAGTAGCAGTAACGGCAGTTTGAAATGCTGACTCAGTAAACGGTCCATTAATCGGTCTACCTCTAATCTGACTGTGACTCAACAAACACTGTGGGGGAAAAAAGCACAGCTAGGGAATTTTTCTTTTAATTTTAACTCAAACACACATTCAATCAGAGAAAATCCCTCAATTCTGCTGTTTTTACTACAAATTAGTCAAGCAAACTGATTCAGTTTCTCCACAGGAGACTCATCATTTCACTGTAACAACAGATTTTAATTAACTAACACCCATAAAGATTTGATAAGATAAATTTACCTTAAAAATTATGATTTTCTCCTTTTTTAAACTTGTCTTTTTTTCAAACAAAGTCAGAAAACACAACAAAATCAGAATAGAGTGAGTAAAAGTAGAGATGCAGAAAGCAAAAGAAGTAGGTTTAGTAGAAGTAGAAGTAGAAGTAGAAAAAAGAAGTCGAGTGTATTCTACTAGACCAGTGATTCCCAAAGTCTGGGTTGGGGACCCACAGATGGGTCACAGGAGATGTTTTTTTGGGTCCTCCAACAAATGTTCTGAACGTGAAATAGTGGAGAAACCACATTAAGAGTTATGATTGTGAAAAAATATAGAAATCCTGCACTTTTAACATTTTGTTTGTGTATCGGGAGGTGTCCTGTGATTCCCACCCTGTTATGAAAACAAGAAAACCTCCTTTCGTAAGTCAACAAAGTAAACAAAAACATGGTCCAACGTAATATCTTCAAATATTTGGACAAGAGAGACAATCAAGAAGCTCATATTCATGTGAATGTGACTGCATCATATGATCGTACCATGTTATAAATCCAGGAGAAGACACAGACTGCTGTAGAATTGTCAAAAAATGTCCAATGAGTGAGTTCTTCTTTCTGCCTCTGTTTGTCCAAGATATCTGACAGTTATTCAACCGTTTAGGAATCACCGTACTTAGAAGCCGGCGTCACAATTGTGTGACACGCTGGTGAATCTTGTCTGTGATTGGACCATTGGTCGTTCTGCAGGAAGTCCTGAGGGGCTACCGTAATGACAAGTATGTAGACGTATAAAGCTCTATTTCTCTACTTCTGCCGCTTTATTCTCCACATTAGGGTCGCACAGTCTCCGCTCACATAGGCCGAAAGGCAGGGTCACAGCCTGTACCGATCGCCGGTCCATAGTTTTTGTATTTTCTAGATATCACAAACGGTCTAGCGGTTACGGTAATGAGAAGTATGCATGCCAAATATTCGTAACAGATCAACAGACCACAACTAACTAACCAACTTACTCGGAAAAAACAATTATCTCTCCTTGACATCCCACACCAATCCATTGACAAAATCATATTTATATAAATGTTTAAAGATCCCATAGCCCGGAAGTGCCAGTTAATGCTGCGTTTCTGTGTGTATCTGCATCATCACCTCGTCTATGAAGTCCTAAACGTCCATAACAATCAGTTCAGCCACTGCTGAGAGCGCAGGGTTTGATTGTTTTCCTAAAGTCTACGAAGTGGAACGGCCCTTCCATTGACTAATTATGTAACTGACGAATTTCACCACTCCTGTAAACAGCAGCACCTCCTAGTCCGGGCACTAGAGTCCGGGCACATCCGGTGACGTACTTTCAACCGTAGAAGAAGAAGAACTTCTCTTGTTGTAGCTGCTGAGCATACCGTTTGTACTCAGCAGCTACAACGAGAGTAGTTCTTCTTCTTCTTCTATGGTTGAAAGTAGCAACATAAAGCAGGACACAGCACCAAACTTCACCTAAAGGAAGGAGAAGTGCCAACAACGTATATTACGTATATTTTTACAAACTGGAAAACTGTCTTTGTGTGCTTGTTTTGCCGTTTAGCATAAGAGATAGCCTTAGCTATAGGCTATGCGATAGCCTTATCTACAGGCTAAGCTACACACTCATTTGCATGTATGTGTGTGTATCATCTCGGTAACCACAACGTTATCCAAGCTACAGGCGTCCTGCAGCAGTCTTTCACTTGTCACGGTGTCTTCTGACTCTGGGTCAAACTCCGGATCAAATGCGTAATGGATTACAGCGAGGGGTCGTGGCGACGGCATTACTCAATGTTTTGATAATTACTAGAGGTGCATCCGCCTTTCCAGAGGGGGAGGGGGAGCTGCGGGTCTGAGAGCTGAACGTGCCAATTACGTCACTTCCAGGTAACCGGAAGTGACCCCCATGTCTGCGTGGGTTTCCCCCGGGCTCTCCGGTTTCCTCCCGCCGTCAAAATACATGTTAGTTACATTCGTTCAGGTTGGTCCCTCAGTCGCAGCTGCTCTGATCAACCCAACTCCATCTGACCTTGACATTTCGTTGTGCAATACCAGTTGTTGTGTAACGACAATAAAGATGCTTTCCTTTCCTTTCCTAACTGGCCAATCACAAGATAGTGGGAAAGTTCTCGTTGGCTGGCCAATCACAAGACAGTCCGTGTTCTGTGGCTGTGGTTTTGGTCTGAAACCGCGCGGCTGATGAGACATTTACATAGGCTCATAAAAAACATCATGTTTGTAAGTACACCTCCATGTCTCACATATAAGTGAGACAGGACAAAGCTATGGCCACTTTAAATGTGTCGCAAACAAAGAAGCTGCTTTTCATGCTCGTCTAAAACTGTTGACGTTTGTGCCTTCAAGTTTGGCCAAGAGCTAAACATTGCTCCAGCGTTCCACACTAACAATGCACACAAACACACACTCATGTGATTCTTTTTAAATAAAGCCAGTGTTATCACCGTCACGTAAATCTACAACAGAACAGAACCAAAGAAAAGTGAATAGAACAGAACTTTGCTGTCTGGCAGCAGCAGAAGCAGAAACAGGAACATTTTCATTGCTCTCACTGTCAACGTTCATTACATCAGCTCTTTTTCCTGAGCCTGCAGCTAAAGACGGTCTCTTAAATTACCTTTTATTTAAAATGACATCACCTGCTGTCAAACTCGTTTTAGGATAATTCTGTTTAAACAAAGCCAGTGGGCTTTTTAACAAACAGTCACATTGAAAACTCAAGTCACATTTTTCTATTTTTTAAGAAAAAAAAAAAAGCAGTGTGGTTTTGCAGCGATTAACAGGGTTCCCACATCAAATTCAAGGAATTTCCAGGACTTAATTTTCCTCAAATTCAAGGACAGAATGTGCTGACACAGTTTAAGATGGGATTGACAACTTGTAATTAGCGTCTTCGCCCATGTCCACTTTTATTGATTTGCAGCACGCTCTGCATCTGGACAAGTGATTGTCCTTGGGATCTTTGTCAAAGTCAGTCTTTGTAAATTTGTCTTTGGTTGAAAATTCCAACATCTCTGTCTCACCAGTCATTTGCTCTCTCTTTGCTTAACTTCACTGCGCGTTGTTCCGCACGGAGGGAGGGAGAGAGAGAACAGTGTATCACAACAACGCTAGGAATTATGACTGCGTAAGACTATACAAGCATCGCAGGGCATGAAACAGTAGGTGGCGTCACAACAAACAACCTAAATATCAACTTCACTTCTTTCTTGCACAATTTTCAAGCACTTTCAATGACCTGCAATTTTCAAAATCAAAACTTCTCAAGGAAACAAACAAACAAACTCAAGGATTTCAAGGACCCAGAATCCCTTGAATAATGATATGAATAATTGCCATATTCAACTGCATTTTCCCAGATTTAATAGCCTTACTTTCATCTGTAAGTGACAAGTGTCCATGTCCAGTTTAGTCGAGAATTCAGTTAAGTTGTTTTCTACTCTCCTTGTTACAGTAAACAAGCATTAGTGGGATATTGAATTTGCCTCCGCTCCACTAGGGGGCGATGCCTTTCAGTTTGTTTGTATTAGGTTGTTTCCATTTCTAGAATGCGGCTAATATAGTTAACACGTCGTTTTTACCTTCCACTAACTTGAAAATAGTTTAGTTTTTAAGTTGACAGAGCTTTAAATCGATCTCCTTCTCAGTCCAAAAAAATGTAATTGCGTGAATTCCACAATGTTTTTGTCGTCATCTCATTTTTGTGTGTACCAGCTTCTTCTGTTATTTCCGGGTATTCAACGAGGATGGGAACTGATTTTTTTTACTGTCATGTAAACCTCAGTAGGTCGGAAAATTCATTCCAGGGCCGTGACGGGATTAAGCCGGTGCACTGTCCTCACATGGCCGCCCAATTAAATCGCATTCTCTCCAATAACTCCCGCCACTACTTTTACGTTTAAAAAATATAATATAACCAACTCGTCATTTCTACATCTGTTTAACGAACATGTGAAACCGTCAGATCAGAGTCAGCTCTTTAAAGATGTATATTGATATTTTTACTGATTAAGATTATCGAATATAATAATTCAATTACTTATTTCCACAACATTTGTTTACATGAGGCTAAACCTACAGTCACAGCGAGACAATATTCACTTCAGTTTATTAAAATTTCATGACTGTCCGGCAACAGCTAAATAAATTTTTAATTAAGTGTTTTCAAACTTCACTTTCCAGTTTTCATATTATATACATTATACTGTTACTTCTTACACAATGTTCTTCAAAGCCTCGTGTTACGGAAGATGCAGTTGCTTTTTTATTTTTATTCACTTCTTTGGAAAGTGAAAATGGGTGAAAAAAAGTTAATTTCAACTAAAATTAAGAAATCCACAAAGTTGTGTTTTATAGAAGTTGTTATTTTTTAGTTTGAATCACTTAAATTAAAAATTGTTGGGACTCAAAGTTGTCTAAACGAACGCTGTGACTTTTTTTAGTTAGTTTCTCCATCTAACTTTAGTGAAGCTGCTCTTTGTTTCAGATGATTTTTGAACAAAGTTTCCAGACAAAAAGAACTAAATAAAACTGGTGTTTGAGTAGAAACACTCGCGTCCAGCAGCGGCAGCAACAAACTGACAGCGACTTGTAAAGAAAAGGGTGTGATCAACATTCCACGGCCACAGATGCAGCGATGACATTTCACTGCCTTAAAAAAGAAAATCCAGTTTTTGCTGTCGTGTGTGTCCTCGCTCTGCAGCCGCACAAACACACAAACGGCAGCAGTCGACAACATGAGCAAACAAACATCCTGCTGAGACTCTGCCACTCTGCTCTTACCTCGGAGGATCCTCTGTCGCTTCTACACCGAGATCCTGAGGGAGACGTAAGGCAGCTGACCAGCAGCCCAGCATCTACACACACACACACACTGACAGTGACTGACTGTCTGAGTGAATGAATGACTGAATGAGGCTGGATCTCTGCACAAGTGGAAGGCTGAGTGGAATTCGGCTGGAAGCAGCAGAGCAGACATAGAGCCCCGCCCCTCACTGACCAGCTGACTGCTGCAGGGACGGTTTAACCAGCATGAGACGGAAGAACAGAGACAACTTAGTAATTAACGAGGTGAACTAATGACGCTTTTCCACTACACAGTTCCAGTTTTATTTGCTTTTCCTTCAGTGATAGTACCTGGTTGTAAGCGAGCTGAGCCGATACTAAAGTGTGACGCCAGCAGACTGCCGGTCACTGATTGGTCAGAGAGTGTCGTCACTGGAAGAGTCACCAGCGCGACGTCCGACACAAGAACCAAAGCCAACGATGCCGAACTGTAGGTCAGCACTCGCGATGTATCGAATATCAGCAAAAAAGTCCAATATCATGTATCTGTCCACTCTAAACTTAACAGCCAACACCACCAACCGATCATCCAGAAGACCAACAACCAACCAACCAAGTACAAATGACAAACAGTGGAACTAACCAACTAACTACATCTGTCAAAGGACAAATCAACCGACCGACCGACTGACAATAACAAGCCAACCAACCAGTGAATCGGTGACTTATCATTACCTACTAATTAACAAACCCTGTCAAATTAACTGAAATATGTTTTAGTGTAAACTAACTAAATGTCTTGACTGATTCATGGACCAACTACTTACCTACATAACTAACTAAATGGTTGATGGCTAAACAGCTGGTTAGTAGCTGATAGTTATTGTGTCTGACTGGTTACCAGCTGACTGGTTACCAGCTGACTGGTTACCAGCTGACTGGTTACCAGCTGACTGGTTACCAGCTGACTGGTTAGTTACCTCCTGTTCACGTGCAGTTTCCAGCTTTTTCCTGTTTATCCTGTTTTCTTTTATGCTGCTCTGTGTAATCAGAGGGAGGAGCCACATCACCACACACACACACACACACACACACTTTCATCAAACAGCATGACCTGAGGCTGTTCTGCTCTGCAAGTACTAACTGATAAGGGTGTGTGTGTGTGTGTGTGTGTGTGTGTGCGTGCGTGCGTGCGTGTCCTCAGGAACATTAACTCATCGATTTTGAGGAACTCAGTCAAACACACATGCAGTAAATTCAAAGTGGACGTGAAGAGGCTTCAAACAAATATTAGTCAGTAATTTGTGTGGATTCAGTGCGGCTGTGGGCGGAGCTTCAGGGCTGGATGAACATTGTTGGAGTTAAACTGTGGCGACGCAATAATTCTGTGATCATCAATATACCACCAGACAATCGTACAGCGATGCATCACGATAGAACAAAACTCAAAGTCTATGTAACAGCCATAAAATCTAAATCAATCAAAGTGGCCTGAATATCATGATGGTCATAAGAGGGTTGACAGAAAACACTGCTCATCTCTGTGATCTAACTCCCAAATGTTTGCTTAACACTCATGGATGAAAAAGAGGTTAAATTTGAACAGAAACCAGGTTAGTGTGTATCCGTGCCTCACGGCTGCAATCACCCGACGTGACAATTACACAAAGAGACGCACAACGCGAGAGAAGGAGGAGAGAGACTAAAAAAAAACACAAAACACATCTGCTCCTCTCCATTTTCTCCTCTAATCACAAAAATAAGACACTTCTTATTATCTTATTATCTCCCATCAAAAAGTGACGTTTTGGAAAGATGGCACCAATTTCACACCTGTAGTTTGGTTCATTTAACCTGGAACAGAGACGGAACATGACACAGGAGAGCGGCTGAGTACAACCTACCACACACACACACACACACACACACACACACACACACACACAAAAAACATGAAATGAATGATCATAATCTCATAACATTTAATTCAATCTGTGCCATAAGAAATAGGAGTGGGGTGACCTTTGTGCTATGTTTAAAGGTCAACCAACCACGGCATGGACGGCCACCGGGACAGAAGGACAATTATTGACATCTCTATAAGAAAACAGTGACAGCAGGAGACCGTCTGCTGTTCTCTTTTGTTTCATTATAATGATGCAGGGCCACATATGTGACGGTGAGGAAAACAATCTGCTTTAAATTAGTAAATGAATATAGATTTTCAACAGGAAACTGAAGCGGTTAAACCGCTCACTCTCCCTGCACCAAAGTCCATAGAGAAAATCAGCGTTTTTAGCTCATGGGGACACAGGAGCTGCTGGTCTACTGCTGCCTCCTGTGGTGAGTTTGTGTCACTGCCGTACATCACTGGACATCACATAATAACACATTTCAACAACGATCAACAACTCCTGTGTGCTGTGATGTAAAATCAGATGATTTTCTCTGTGAGGTTTGATGCAGGAGAGTGAGCGGTTGACAAGGTTTCACAGAAAGTTAATTTTCCTGTTCGACAGACAGCAGTCGTATTCTGAGGACATCGTAGAATTAGGCTAACATAGATTTGTCATGAGAGGGTTAAGGTACAAGGCGAACACAACAGCTACACAACTGCAGCTTCTCACTGGATGAAAGCAGAGTCTGCGACGGGTTCTCTCCACGTCGTCGTGCACAGTTCACTCTTTCATTCTGTTTCCACATGATTTGTTTAATAGGAAAATGCAGTGAGGGCAGGCAGAGATGTGAAGAGAAGGCCACTGGACCAAAAGTGAGATAACGACACTAACTGTGTTTGAATACGACACACACACACACACACGCAGACACACACGCAGACACACACTCGACAAAACCACCAGTCACAGTGGCTTAGAGCAGTTATTTGTCCCCGACAGTAAAAAATGAAAACTCTATCCTTATTTATCTTCATCATTCAGTTCTGCTTCAGAAAGTTTCTCTATTGAAAGCCGTTTATCCAGAGACATCACAACACAACAACACAACAACACAACCTGACAGCTTTTACACAAAAAGGTCACAAGTTCAAATCTGAGCAGACGGGAGAAATAATCAATGCGCACTAAAACCAGCACTTTAACATTTTGACACTTTCAGCCTGTTGTTCCGGGTGCTTTTTATCGCTGAATTGCACATTTTGTGTCAACATTTGTCCTTTTTTGTTGTCTGGAATGAAGTATATTCTGCCATTAGGGCAACAACCATTAACAGATTGAGTGTTTTCTTAAAGCTCTGTCATTTTTTTCAGCTTCTTAAATGTGAATATTTTCTGGTTTCTTTGCCCCATAGCACAAAGAAATCCTTAAAACTCAATCATTTTGGTTTGTTATAATTATAGAACAAACATTTTATAAGCCAAACAAATCATTTAATCAAGAAAAAGATCGACTGATGATCTAATTAAATGATGAAAATAATAGTAAATTGCAGGCAGCCATCGCTGTTGTTCCTTATTTTATTGTGTACCATTAACATGCGTGACGTGACACATGACAAGACACAGCACAATGATCCTTTATTAGTCCAACAGCAGGGACATTTGCAATTAGCCACTGGCTACAGTCTGGCATGTTAACCCACTGTTGTTCCTGAACAAACACAAATAAATGTCTTATTTCAGCTGTATTTGAAAATGAAACCTTCAGAGATTGACAAAAAAGAATTAGCCATGGTACTGTATCACGTAACCGTGAAGAAGCGCGTAGTAAGTTGCAAATATCACTTTATATATTTGCTGAATCTGTTTCCGTTGCCTTTATTTTTAACTTTTCCACGAACCTCAAACAGAATTTCTGTTGTGCAATGTTACAAGAATTTTTGAATTCACTGTGTTTACGAATCATAACCACACACACACACACACACACACACACACACACACACGTTCGACATTCATGACTTGAGGGGACATTGCATTGACTTACATTCATTTCTTGGAGACTTACTCTAACCTTAACCACAATTACTACTGGCCTAATCCTAATCCTAACCCTAACCCTAACCTCAACCTAACCATGAAACATATCTTCACCTTAAAATGTAGTAATTTACGTTATGGGGACTTGCTTTTTGTCCCCACAAGGAGGACAAGTTCCCATAATGTGACTGTGTAAACAGGTTTTGGTCCCCACAACATTAGTAATACTTGGTACACACACACACACACAAAAACAGAGAGAAAGAAACCTTGTAGGTTTGTGAAAATGTTCAAACCAACAGTCAGGGTCCAAATATTCTACAGAGATTGACGTTCCCATGTGGAACAATCTTATTCCCCGACAATAACGAACATAAACGCTGCTCTTCGTCTCCGTGTAAACTCGCCGTGTTAATCTCAAATAAAATCGTACGGTGTCATTTGTGCTGACTCTTAGTCATTAAGACGTGATGATCCAGCACTCGACCTACACAGGTCTCCATTGTGCGAGTCAGGAAAACAACAGCACAAGTCACATTACACCACAGTGTCTCCAAACAATTAATACACTTGTCGACTCGGCCTGTGAGAAGCTATTGTTGTTACGACTCGGTATGTTGGCCTTATGCAGGGATGTGTAATTTCAGACATGACGTAACAGACTGTTTTCATTCTGAATCCAAATCTTAGCGCCTACACCTTCATTTATTAGCTCTTAACACATTTGCAGCTTTAACAACGTCAACAAATGTGATTTCAGGTCTAAGTTTCCAGAGATTATCTGGAAGGACGTGTAAGACCAAAGATCTCTCTGGAGAAGTTGCTCTGGGGATTGTCCAAAGGTTCTGGACATTCTCCTACGCCCAGACCTACGTCCTCCTGACGCAGGCAAAACAAGTGTTTTCCTGTAAATGTGAACAGAACAGTGTCCTTCATTAATTACCCACAATTCAATAGGCGTGAACAACAACATGTGACCTTTTAACTGAGGTAATAAACAGAGAGGAGAGGGAGAACAGGTTAATGACACCGCTGTAGTTTAAAAATGTATGAGTCTCCCGTGTGTGTGTGTGTGTCACACACTCCCTGCTGATTATATTTATGTCTGTGAAAGAGAAAGTTGTAATAAAGTCACGTCAGCTGGAGCTCGGCACTCGAGTCACGAGAGCTCAGATGAAGACAAGAAGGAGGAGTTTAGAAAATAACTAAAGATGAAGGAAAATCTAACCGTAAACAAATGATTTAGTAAATATTCTCCATTTTTAAACACGTGATTAAAAAGATATAAAATGTGGTTGATTTATAACTAACAGGCTTCAGGCAGTGGATGAAAAAATCTCGTCTTGTTGTGACGTGGGCATAAAAACTAAGATGCTGCCACAGTCTGGTATAAGACTGAATAAATAACTAAAGTGTGGATGTATAGCCGTAAAACTGCAGTGACTCCCGGTGGAGTCGGCCATAAATAATGAATTCCTCCTGCGAGTGTGGTTAGTGGGCCGCTGCCGGTGAATCTCAACTCATCTGAAAGTAAATGTCTCTGTGGCGCTAATGAGGAGGAGAGGAAAAGGAAGAAGATGTGAGAGTGAAAATGTGGAAGGAAGAAAAAAAACAAACAATATATATATATATATATATATATATATACATATATATAAAAAGACAGCGGTCTGGTAACCAGGAGGTTGCCGGTTCGTATTCCCTCCAGCTCGAGGACTTGGGTACCCCTGAGCGAGTACCCATTGTTCATCGTTAATTGGACACTCCTTTTCACTGTATTTATAACATTAATAAATGTAAAAGTTTATATCCTCTATGACTACTTTCAGCTTTTGTTTCTCCACACAGAATGACATCCATTTTGTACATTATAGTCTCATTGAAATTAAATTAGTCCTTTTATCAGTCCTCTACTAGAAACCTGGAGGGTGGGTACCTTACCCAGGAGTACCTTAAGAAGCCAAGTTCCCTTTCCACTTGGCCATGGGTTGCCCGTAGGGTCAAATAGACTAGAAAGTATGTAGTCATGGCTGAAAGTGTTGGCACCCCTGGGTTTTTTCCAGAAAATGCACCATTTTTCTCAGAAAATGAATGCCATTTACACATTTTGTTGTACACATGTTTATTTCCTTTGTGTGCATTGGATTAACACAAAAAGAGAGGGGAAAAAACCCAAAATGAATATAATTACAAGCAAAACTCAAAAAATGGGCCGGACAAAATTATTGGCACCCTCAATTTAATATTTGGTTGCACACCCTTTGGAAAAAATAACTGAAATCAATCTCTCCCTATAACCATCAACAAGCTTCTTGCACCTCTCAACTGGAATTTTGGACCACTCTTCTTTTGCAAACTGCTCCAGTTCTCTCATATTTGAAGGGTGCCTTCTCCCAACAGCAATTTTAAGTTCCCTCCACAGATTTTCAATGAGATTAAGATCCAGACTGATTGCTGGCCACTTTAGAACCCTCCAGCGCTTTGTTTTCATCCATTTCTGTGTGCTTTTAGAGGTATGTTTGGGGTCATTGTCCTGCTGGAAGACCCATGACCTAGGACGCAAACTCAGCTTTCTGACACTGGGCCCTACGTTGCGACCCAAAATCCCTTGGTAATCGTCAGATTTCATGATGCCTTGCACACAGTCAAAGCACCCAGTGCCAGAGGCAGCAAAACAAGCCCAAAACATCTTTGAACCTCCACCATATGTGACTGTAGGTATAGTGTTCTTGTCTTTGTAAGCCTCAGTAAACTAGAAAAGAATGATGTGTTTTACCAAAAAGCTCTACCTTGGTCTCATCTGTCCACAAGACATTTTCCCAGAAGGATTTTTGGCTTATTTACGTACATTTTGGCAAACTGCAGTCTAGCTTGTTTGTGTCTCTGTGTCAGCAGTGCAGTGGGCTCCTCCTGGGCCTCCTTCCATAGCGTTTCATTTCATTCAAACAATGACGGATAGTTTGCGCTGACACTGATACACCCTGAGCTTGCAGGACAGCTTCAATATGTTTGGAAGTTGATCGGCTGCTTATCCACCATTCGGACTATCCTGCGTTGCAACCTTACATCAATTTTTCTCTTTTTTGTCCACGTCCAGGGACATTTGCTACAGTGCCATGGGTTTTAAACTTCTTGATTATGTTGCGCACCGTGGACAAAGGAACACAAAGATCTCTTGAAATGGCCATGTAACCGTGAGATTGTTGATACTTTCCACAATTCTGGTTCTCAAGTCCTCAGACAGCTCTCTTCTCCTCTTTCTGTTCTCCATGTTTAGTGTGGCACACACAGACACACAATGCAAAGATTGACTCAATGTCTCTCCTTTTTATCTGGTTTCAGGTGTGATTTTTATATTACTACACCTGTTGGATACATGCTTGAAACAAAGTTTTTACCCACAATTTTGAAAAGGTGCCAATAATTTTGTCCGGCCCATTTTTGGAGTTTTGTGTGGAATTATATCAAATTCATATATTTTTCTCTGCTTCTTTGTATTTTTTCAATACAGACAAAGGAAATAAACATGTGTATAACAGAACATGCGTAAATGCAATAATTTTCTGGGAAAAAATCAGGGGTGCCAACACGTTCAGCCATGACTGTATGTAATGCTTTAGAGCCAGGATATATGATGTAGTGCCATCAGGTAGGAAAATGGATCCATGTATAAAAGAAGAGCTGTCATTCAGGCTCCACCCCCTGCTCTTCCAAATATAGTAATTATATTTGGTTTCAAAGGGAGACGGTGCCAAATTGGAGGCTTCAAAAACAGGAGTTCATAAACCAGGGCGTGACTCACGGAACCTCAATGAACGCAAATGTACGCTAAAGTTGCTTTTTCTGACTTTGTTCTCCTGCTGCGTTCACACCTAAACTCACGGACATTTTCAAGTGTCTTCGGTTCAGTTTCATCAAAAGATTTGTGTCGAACATAAGGTTTGAAATGTATGAAATGGACATTCATAAACCGATGCAGCAACAAAAAAAAAGATGCCAGGGAACGAGAGAGGCTTTACGGATGAGGAAGATTAGAGAGAGAGAGAGAGAGAGAGAGAGAGAGAGAGCAGAGGGAGGAACAGCCAGTTGCCTGGTGACGGAGGCAGAAGTAGAGGAAAGAGAGAGAGAAGGTGAAGAAAGAAGACAGAATGAGGTGGAGGAGGAAGAGAGGTGTGGGGTTGTTTCCAAGTGCAAAGAGTTCGTGGTCACGAGGCTGCCGTCCCACCCACTGCACTCTCACACAGCTCCATCACCGGAGGAGGAGGAGGAGGAGGAGGAGGAGGAGGAGGAGGAAGACGAGCTGTTATTTCTCTCTCAAGCTTCATGTCTTGAGACTATTCACTTGTAAAAATCCTCCACATCCACTTCTTTTCTTTACACGCCAGGGTTCAATGTCAACGGGAAGGAGATAAGACGGGGTCTGTCAGCAGCATCACCATAAGTAACAAGCACGTTCAGTTCACACTTAGCACAACTGGACAATTAAGTTTGTGTAACTTTGTAAAACGCTCACTCTCCCGCACCAAAGTCCATGGAGAAAATCATCGTTTCTACATCCATACACACGGGGCTTGTTCATCCACTGCTGCCTCCACCGGGAAGGTCAAATGTTTTATTTGATGAATTTTGAATGTTCAGATTTACTTATCAAGTTACTTATCAAACGAGGCAGCACTAAACCAGCAGCTCCTGTGTCCTCATGAGCTTAAAATGTTGATTTCCTCCATGGGGTTTGGTGTGTGAGAGTGAGGAGATTACAAAGTGACACAAACTTGTTTCCTGGTGGAAAAGAGGGTCTAACGATGAGATTAAGTGGCAAATATGCTCTTAAACATACTGTATGTTAGACCTGAGCTGGTGTAGATTTGATTAGTTGAGACTTTTGTTAAAGATGTGACTGGATGTTCACTGACAACAGTGTTTGTCCTTTCAGAAAACCTGAAATGACCTCAGTTATCCCTCCTTTTCCCTGCTTCTCATTTCTCTTTTTTCCTCCGTTCCCTCTCTTCCCTCCTGCAGCTTCTCTCCCGTTTTCTCCCGTTCAAACTCACTCACTCTGCGTTTCTCTTGAAGTCGTTCCTGCGATGACCCGCAGGGAGACGTCTGACGTACATCAAGCAAACGCCTCTCAGCGGGAGAGAGAGAAAAGACGACGATGACTCAACCCAAAGACATAATAAAATCCTCCGCCCATACAGCATTAAATATAAAACCGAATCACTTGAATATCTCTGATCTCAAACTGCATTTCAAGGTTGTTACTGATGGGTTTCATGGTTTTACTGTGTCCAGTGTGGGTCCATTTTTTGGCACCCTGGGAAAACCACAGTTGTACAGTCTCTTGCTTGAACGACATAAAAACACGATGTTTCTTCAACACCTGCAGTCTATTCACATAAAAGCTTGACGTCTTTGTTGAGACAAACAGCCACAGACCGACCAGGGGAAAAAAGAGCTGCTGGATGTCCTCCTTTGTTGTCTGTTTTGTCGCATTCATGTCGTCTCGCTACGTATCTTGCCGTAACCCTTTATCATTCCAGAACAGCTTCTATCTTCTAGAATCAAAAGATTGTTCACTTTCTTCTTGTGTACAAGTGTAGAACCCATTCAAGATCTGCCTGTTTTTTGTTTTTAAATCTCAGTCAGTCAGTCAACTAACGGTTATTTTCATACTCCATTAATCTGTCTATTATTTTCTCCATTAATCGAGTCATCGTTTGGTCCATAAAATGTCAGAAAATGTTGATCAGTGTTTCTCAAACCTAGAAACAATAATAATTAATAATGTTCTCAAATGTCTTGTTTTGTCCAAAAACTATTGTTTCATTGATTTCTGAAAACTTCTTTAACTGATTAATCGATTGTCAAAATAGTGGACGATTAATAATCGAGTAATTGTTTCAGCTCTATTCTACATCATCGATGGCAAAGTAGCAAACAAATCTGTCGACTCACCCCTGAGCAAGGTGTCATGTCATGTTTATTTGAATGTTCATTATTAACTGAAGCAAAAACTTTTCATAGCCATAATTATACATCATACACTCCTGGAATGAATGATTCACTAAAGCCTCCTTTAAGTGGAAGCATGAATGTGTATCAACTCTCTGCAAACACAGAAAGTGTGACGGGGTATTTTCTCTCTCTGTGGTTAAAGAAAATACAAATCCACCTCTGCAGAGTCGTACGAACGACACCCCGTCCTCCCGCGCCAAATCACAAAATGTCAAGGCGGCGATGTAACAGAAGATCACTCTGCCCTTCACTGAATGTCAGTTAAAATGAAAACAGCAGTGATCTCTTTTTTCCTTTCTTTCTTTTAAATAAACTTGCATAAAAATCTTAAAAGTTAAAGTTTAAACCAGAATCACAGAGGACACAGCACACAAAGATCCTGCCTCCCCCACAACTCTGCATCAAAAGGTAAAAAAAAAAAATGAAATAAATAAAAAATACTTGAACAACAACAACTTTAACAAAGAGACTGACTCATAGAAATATCAGAGGAGAAATAACTGCAATGAAACGTGGAGGAGTAAAGGTGGAGAGGAAAATGAATAAAAGAGGAGAGTTAAGTCACATGGTTCACACACACACACACACACACACACACACACACACACTTGAAAAAGTCAGTGTGTGCTGTGATGTAAAAATCACAGATTTTCTCTATGGACTTTGGTACAGGGAGACACAAACAGACACAAACTTCAGCCTTCATAGTCTGAACCATAATTATAATACATGAAATCAGTGGAAAGTTTCCCTTGTGGCTCTTAAATATAATAAACTAGTACTGAAACAAGTCAAGGTTTTTCCCCATTCACAGTGATCCTACGAATGGAAATTCACTAAAAATCAAATTACACAGAACTGAAGTAAATGAGTGAAAAACACGTGAGCAGTGAAATAACAATAAAAAAACAATTAAAACTCAGACAAGTTTGTTGAAATGCCATTGGTGAAAAATCGCCAAAAACTGGGCGTTCAATCCAAAATGGCGGCCTTCCTGTTGGGTGTGGATCATGGTCATAATGCAATTTTTGACGCACATTCACCAAACCACTTTCAGGCGTGAATTTTCACCAGGTCTGACCAATCTGTTAGTTTTGGGGCATGGGAAAGGCCTCAAAAATAAGAATATTAATAACTCCTTCAATTTCAATAGGGTCCTCCAGACCTCAGACCCCAATAATATAATAAATCAGAATAATCCTCGGTCATTAAAGCGGCACCACACGACGACTCGCGAGACACTGTAATCCCGCTCTATATACGACTGAGGATAAAATAACCAGCAGAGTCTGAGCGGAGGAGAGAGTGTGTGTGTGTGTGTGTGTGTGTGTGTGTGTGTGTGTGTGTGTGTGTGTGTGTGTGTGTGTGTGTGTGTGCGTGTGTGCTGCTGAGCAGATTTACTGTCCACAGAAAACATTCTTCAATATTGATCCTACACTCTCATCATAGCCACATCTCCTGTTCTCACTCTCACTCTGTCTCAGTCTGTCCATCTCCACGTCAAACAAACAGACTAAGGATGAGCGTTACATTTAAATATTTGATGGTTATTATTCATCAAATATTTGTCTTTGTCAGACTGGGACGTAGTTTTGTCCAACATACAAAATCTCAGAAAAAAGGGGAATAATCTGAAAAAGGTTTTTGCTTCGACGTAATCAGACTATGAATCACATTATTCATGTATGTTAGTCTCACTAAGACTAGCTTGATTTAAGTCGGACTAACGTGTTTACAAGACATGAAGAAAACCAAATTATTGACTTAGTCCGACTAAGAATAGCTCGATTTTAGTAGGACTAATATGTTTACAGGACATTAAGAAAACCAAATTGTTGTCTAAGGACTAGCTAGCTTGATTTTAGTCGGACTAACGTGTTTACAAGACATGAAGAAAACCAAATTATTGACTTAGTCCGACTAAGAATAGCTCGATTTTAGTAGGACTAATATGTTTACAGGACATTAAGAAAACCAAATTGTTGTCTAAGGACTAGCTAGCTTGATTTTAGTCGGACTAACGTGTTTACAGGACATTGTGGAAACCTGAGTTGTTGTCTTAGTCCGACTAAGAATAGTAAATGTTACATACAATTGCACAGTTTTATAATAGTTGTATTTTTATTATCACAATTACCATTTTTAAATCTAAACCACGCAGGAGTGAAAAAAATGTCAAAACATTCTGCCTTTCTTTCATATTTGGAGAGGGGTGGGCGACACCCTCCTCAACAATATGCTGTTGTCGTATTTGAACTCTTAGTCTCATATTTTGTTTGTCTACAGCAAAATACAAGTTTTTCAACTTTTGTCCAGGAGAAAATGTTCTCAAGTCAATTTGACTCCTGCACAAGCAGTGAAAACACCAACTGTGTGATAGTTTAGTTGAGTTTTCAGACATGGACTCAGAAAGAAGATTGGGTTTGAACATTTCCTGGAACACTGCAGAAGAAAGTCTGGATCAAAAATACATTTATTATTCAGCGCCATCGTCCATGGCATCGTCCACTCCGCTGGAAACAGACGTCTGGCGAGATAAATCCCAGCTCAGACTCATCGCCATGAATTCATTCCAGCTCTGGTTTTCAAATGAGCTCACTGACACTTGGCTCCGAGCAGCTCCAGAGATTTAACTCAACAGATTATTTTCTGCCAAGAACAAAACTTACAAGAAGACAAGAAAACCCCCACAAAACTATACAACAAATTCTGGAGGAGAACTGTTGCCTGGGTCGTTGGTACCAGGTGGAAAATATTTCCTATGCATTAATCATCTAAGAAAGGCTGATTCCTGCTGTTTCTGGTCAATAACCCACAGGTGGGCGGCAGGAGGAAGAGGACGAGCGAGAGACAGAGGGAGACGGAGAGCGAGTAGAAAAGGGCACACCAGGTAGGAAGAGCCGTCCCAGTGTTAAAAGGTCACAGAGAATCATCACAGCTAAACACATGACCTTAACTCTCCCCGGCTGAGTTTCCCCTCCGCATAAACCTTCAAAAGCACAACTGGGTTTATAAAACTGGGATCATCATCGCCATGGAAACTGATGATACACCTTAGTGGAAACTACAATTTTCACATTTGTTTTACTTGGTAATCAAATGAAATCCCTGCAACCAAAGTCCATAGAGAACATCAGTGATTTAAATTCACAGGGATGCAGGAGCTGCTGGTTAATCAGTTTAACAGTGTTATTTTGTGACTTCTGTGTTTTAAAACAATGAGTTTGGATTAAACTCAGTGACATAAACTTACATATGTGGCAGCAGTAGACCAGCACCTCCTGTGTTCCTCCTGTCAGATTAAATCGATGGTTTAATGGACATTTTCTTTACATAGTGTGGACTTAAACGGACGCAGTTTATAAGAGGCTAAAATCTGAAATTTTCATGCAGCTGAACTTCAAAAATCCCCTTTAAAAACAGCTGTTATTGTTTTATTCTGCAGACTTTTCTTTAATGTTGTGTCCTTGCAACAAGAGACAGTGTCAGTATTAGCTGTCGGACAAGTGGCAGCAGGGTCACGTCTTCAGCAGCTGGTAGCTCCACTCATTAAATCATCAAATCATCACATGAAAGTGAGCGTCAGTCCCCAGAGTTTTCCCTCACAGATTCCACTCAGTGTCAGAGCAGCGGGACTTTTATTATTTCCTTCTCCTTTTTTTTAATAATGTACCACCCACTTCTGTGTGATCGACTCTCTACGGTTGTCTAGACAAGTGCACGCCTAAAAATAGCTCGACGGTACCTCTGTGCTACAGAGTCTGGAATTCAAAGGGTAAAGGTTAAAGCAGCGCTGTGTAACTTTTCACTTTAGCAATCCCACTACGATTAAAGCAGGTTTTTGATGATTTAAAGTCTTTTTACCTTAATTAATCGTAGTAATATATAACTTTTTAGACTTAAGTCTGAGTAGGGCTGTCACTTTTTACAAAAATCAATATTTTAAAGTTAACTGAAACCCCAAAGCTCCAAAACATCACTGTCTTGTTTTTCTGATGAGCAAAGATAACATTCAAAATAGATTTAAGGTCAAACTGCACTCACAGTGCCCTCTGCTGGGCCACTCAAGATGTGCCGACGCACTTCTAGGCTGTATATTTTAGACTCAAACCAGTTTCAAGGCCCGAAGTTTTGGACTTTGGCCCCAAAATTCAAACAAACTTTCCAATTTCGGGAAAAAGAAACATTGTTCAAGTCAGTAAGTTAGCGTTCGAGGGATGGCCCAATCCCGTCATCCCTATATATAAATGGTGAAGCCTAGGTAGTAGGACACAGGTGCCACCAGGGGGCGACTAGTGGTTCACTGAAAGAAGTCAGTTTTAATGGAAGTGTATGGGACAATGTAGCATCTACTTCTCACTCTTCTGCGATTAGTTTCCCATTTAAAAAGGAAAATAAATGATAATAAACACATATGTCACATAAGAGTGGACACCAATGGACATAATCCCTAGCATTTAACCCCAACCTTAACTATCACAACTAACAGCTTAACCTTTAAACTAAACCCACAAAAAACAAGACTTAAAAAACCTAGAAAAAGTCCTTTAAAGTTGTGAGGACCAGGCAAAATGTCCTAACAAAGACACACATACAACTCATTAGGACCAGGTCTTGGTCTCCATGAGGACTTCCTGGTCCTGACAGAATAAAGTCCTAAAGAGGCGACAAATACAAAAACACACACACATTTGTGTACAGCATGCTAAGTGAGGAACACCCATGGACATAATCCCTAGCCTTTAACCCTTATCTTAACCATCCCAACTAACAGCTTAACCTTAACCTTTAACCCTTAAAACCAAACCTGAAAGAGCCCTTTAAAGTTTTGAGGACCAGACAGAATGTCCTCACTTATCCAGAATGCTTGTTTTGTCCTCATGTGTGTACACACACACACACACACACACAGAGCGAGAGAGAGGCTGCAGACACTTTGGTCCACGGCTCTGCTGCTATGACTCATCCCGCCTGCCTCACACTGATGCTGGGGGAGAACAAGTGACACGGACGGGAAAAAAGCACCAAACAAACAACACAAACACGCAGCACCAGCGCGAGACTCACCTGTTTTTCCTCTGAAGACACAAACTAAAGTCACGCGCTACTGCTGCTGCTGCTGTTGTCAGGTGTTTTCCGCTGCTGCTGCTGCTGCTGCTGATGATGATGTTCGTCTCTTCCTTCTCCACCGAGACGTCGCATCTCTCCCACGGTGCTGCTGGTGGAGGAAACCCCGCAGCAGAGAAAACCGGCGGGCCCCGGGGCCTGGAGCTGTGCGTGTGGCGGGGCCGACGGAGCTGTGGGCACGGGGGAGAGGGGAGCAGAGAGACTTGAGCACGGGACGGAGCGTGGCTTCAGCTCCGGTTCTTCTTCTTCTTCTTCTTCTTCTTCTTCTCCAGCAGAGAGTCCACGGTGGAGTGTGATGGATGTCGCTCCGCTTCCTCGAGAGGTGGCGGTTTGACGCTGCTGCTGCGTTCATGGACCACCCGGAAAGCCGGGAAAAAACGATTTTTGTCGGCAGCAAACACGAGCGTGTTCGTCAACAAAAAAGAAATGCCACAAAAATAACTAAACGTGTCAACTACATTTAATTCAGCCATATTTAAAAAATGATTCTGTAAATATTCACACACCAAGATATGGATAAACGATAAAAGTGTCAATCAAAACTAGCTTGAGACACCAAAAGACACATTTAAGCCACTTAACAACATATTTACTTCATAAATCTACGGCACATTAAGTCAACAATATCTTAAGATTATATTGACAGACTTTTTGGACTGGAAAGTGGAGCTTTTGTCACTAAAATAAACCGCTCACTCTCCCACACCAAAGCCCATTGAGAAAATCCTCCATTTTTACATCACAGCACACAGGAGTTGATCCACTGCTGCCTCTATCAGTAGGTTTAAATGTGTTATTTTGTGACTTCTGTGATTAAAATCTTAAATTAAGATTAACCTCAGTGACACAAACTTATTAAACAAGGCACCAGTAGACCAGCAGCTCCAGTTTCCCAGCCAGCTAAAAATGGTGATTTTCTCTGTGGACTTTGGTGCAAGTGTAAAACATTCTTAAAATGTAGATTTTAAAAGATGAAATAATACAAATACAAAAAACTTTTTAACTGGAGGATAAAGCAATAGGAGATGGATTTTATGACAACTATGATATGTTTTCATGTATATACATATTGTAATTCATTCTTAATGGGAGATGGGGTGAGATTAAATCCGCATAGTCAGCAAGTCAGTGAGCAAATAAAAACCCAAAACTTATCAATAAATTGTGAAAATCTTACCAAAAATAATTAGAAGTAACTACAGTTACGAAATGTAAAATATGAAATTTCCTGCAGCACTTGAAGGCAGCATTGGTGGCCACACGTTTATTTGACTTGGAAAGCTGTGAAATCACTGGGTCCTAACGCCGACAGAGTTTTGTTCTTTTACCATAAATGCGCAACAGGTGGAAAACAAAAAGAAGAAGATAAAGGTGGAAAAAAAATTCTATTTATTATTTTGTATTATGTGTTTATATGTATAATTCAACAAATATTTTTTTTCTGTCCATGATTTTACTTACTTTACTTTTATTGTCTGTTTTAGTGGGCGCGCCTGTGTTAAAGTGTGTTTCAAAAATGCTCGTGTGATGCTACAGTTTTACGACAACTGTTGTTACGGCCCACTATAAAACCAAAGAAGAACATGTAATCTGTACTTATTTTAAAGGAATAACGACTAAAATTAAACTTAATTTTTAGTTTAAAATCCCCCAAAATAGTCATCGTTTTGACAGGAAGTTGCATATTTCCACAGGAAATAGCCACACGTAGCTCTTCCACATTAACTCTTCCCTCTCTGTTGTGTACAAAGAAAAAGACAACAGGCTACAACATTCTTTTCCCAAAGTTGTTTGTTGTATACACAAAAACACAAGGGTAGCATTTTTGTGTGTTTTTTGTTTCACTCTGGGACTCATTTTCAAAAACAAAAGGAAAAAAAGTGGATTAAAAAGCTGATACAGTAGAAAACCTTTGCTCATTCTCCCTAAACTTATTCTCATGTGTACACGACATAGAGTTAAAACTGCAATTAGTATTTGGTTTAACTCGGCAGTTATTGTATAATGAATGCATTTAATTACCTTGCATGAGAATTTAGAGCTTTATTATGACCCTAAAAAGATAGTATTTCTAACAACCAGCTATAGAAACGACACAACAATTGAAATTAACATGGACAGAATTAATGTGGTGATGTTTACAATATATATTATTGTACAAATATTCCTCTGATGTTCTCATGTGTTGTTTTATATACATATATATGTATATGTATATGTATATATATATATATATATATATATATATATATGTGTGTGTGTGTGTGTGTGTGTGTGTTTATATATACACAGGTCACGTTTCCCTTCACACATGACAAATACTTTTAATCTGAAAGTGTACAGATGTTTCTGTGCTGTGTTAATCCTTCAGTCCGGTTTGATTGGCTGCGTCTCTGTCGCTATGGTTACCACACGCCTCTGCAAACATGTGAGGAGCCAGAGCAAATGGTCTATCAGCTCGTGAACACACACACACACACACACACACACGTTTTAATCAAAGACCACAGTGACATAAAGTGTGTGTGTGTGTTCAGCATCAAAGTTTTACCATCACGACCTGTTGCCATAGAGACATGAAGAGTGTGAAGACGTGTTTCTTTCTTTCTTTCTCTCTGTTAAACCTGATCAAACAGGAGAAGATCACGGAGAAATGAATGTGTAGACAACGAGATTTCGTCAAAACATGAGGAGCGTCGCTAACATCCGCTCACATGTTTTTATTTATTTAAAAAAAAGCAACAACAAAGCTCACATTTGTTTTGGGTTGGTTTTTTTTAAATCATCCTTAATTTCCTGTTTGAAAAAGACTTTAAATTCATGTTCACAGTGACAAACACCGTGTCCACCATCATCTGAGATTACAGTCAGAATTCCGAGAAAAAGGCAGAGACATTAAAATCACTTTTAACAAATTCTAAGAGTAAAGTCAGAATGTCTAAATTAAAGTCAGAATTTCCGAGAATAAAGTCAAGTCTGTAAGGATAATCTCTCCATTAACTACAACAGTGAAAACACAGTAAGTGGAACCTTCTATTCGTGTACGCTCTACACGGACACGGACTGTTTACGGTGCTGCGCAGGAGAACGCGGAAGTGAAGCGCCGCTCCTGTCAGAGTTGTTGTTGTTGTTGTTGTTTTTCTTTCGTGTTTTAAACCCAAACTATGGCGGTGAGCGCGGTTCACCTGGAGTCCGACGCCTTCCTCGTGTGTATGAACCACGCGCTGAGCACAGAGAAGGAGGAGGTGATGGGTTTGTGCATCGGCGAGGTGGAAAACTCGCGCATCGTCCACATCCACTCCGTCATCATCCTCCGCCGCTCCGACAAGAGGAAGGACCGCGTGGAGATCTCCCCCGAGCAGCTGTCCGCGGCCTCCACAGAGGCGGAGCGGCTCGCGGACATGACGGGCAGACCGATGCGGGTGGTCGGCTGGTACCACTCCCACCCGCACATCACCGTGTGGCCGTCACACGTGGACGTGCGGACCCAGGCCATGTACCAGATGCTGGACCAGTGCTTCGTGGGCCTCATCTTCTCCTGCTTCATCGAGGACAAGAACACGAAGACGGGCCGCGTCCTGTACACCTGCTTCCAGGTGAGGACCACAGTATTATTTTAACGTCAGCCTCCACCAGGGGGAGCCAGTATGATATCTTACAATATGGTGTTCTATTTACAAGTCAGAATTAGGAGTGATATCATCTCAGAATTAAAGGAAATTAACCATATTTACGTGTATTTTACGCCATGTTGAGTCTCCTCAGGTCTAACTACTAAACCATAACGTTATATATCTGATTTTTTTTTTTTTATCACTAATGTTACCTCAGGAAAGTCCACATTTCCCCTTAGCGACAGCTGACCAGAAGTTAAGGCTTATACTTAAGCAGAAGTAGTAAGTGACTCTCCGCCCATAAAAGTCCATCAACAGTAAAAGTCATAGTGTTTTTACAATCGTCGAGTGGCAGCCATCTTGTTGGGGTTGGTGAGGTTGCTCCAACTTTCACGTTCCAGTTGAAACTGGGAAATTACGACTTTCGAATACATGTGTCAGGGTTCGTGAGGTCGCTCCGACTTTCCGAGTTGTAAATAGTGTCTTCTGGTGGCGAGTTTGCAGTTCGTGACAAACGCTCCGCTCACGCTTCCCGTTGGCAAGTGCGTCAGTGAACTACGGTGGCCTTCACGTACCAGAAACCATGTTTTTTGGGTTTTTTTTGCGTCATAAGCTTCTGCTTCAAAAACATAAACCTCACACTCTTGCTGGTTTCTCCTTCTGGGTTACTGTAGGAACGAGAGATGCACGACTTTGGACTTCTGCTAATATCTGATATTCCGATCACCCAATATTGATATATCCAAATAAGCTGTAGGGGGCACTAGCATAGAAGAGGTAGTAGCTTTTTCAGATTACTATATGAGTCTTATCTGTGGATCTTGACGCGTTTGCTGATACCGTGCCGATAGTATCGTGCATCCCAGAAGGAACATGGCAGCACTAGATTACGGCCTCTGTAAAGCAAGACCCTCGTCTAAAGTTAATCTAAAAGTTGAATTAGAAAGGCTACAAACGGCAACAGGTTTTATTTTAAAGGCGTTCTACATGTACTTAAGGGTCATTTATTCAATTTCTGTCAATAATCTCTCCCAAATTTTACATACTGGACCTTTAAAGCACCAACATACAGGTGTCGGGGTTCTGATCAAGACTATGGTCTGCCATTTTAGTGTCATTTTCAGTATTCAAGTGAACATTTGAATGCTCTTTTATCTTAATGTGTTGTTTTTGTCTCTGATCTTAATGATCTTAAATCAAACAAATACCCCTCACTTCAGTCCGTGCAGGCGCAGAAAGGCTCCGAGTACGAGCGTGTGGAGATCCCCATCCACGTGGTGCCGCGGGATGCCATCGGTAAGGTTTGCCTGGAGTCGGCCGTGGAGCTGCCGCGCATCCTGTGTCAGGAGGAGCAGGACACGTACCGCAAGATCCACAGCCTGGCCCACCTGGACCCGGTCACCAAGATCCACAACGGCTCCGTGTTCACCAAGAACCTGTGCAGCCAGATGTCGGCGGTGAGCGGACCACTGCTGCAGTGGCTGGAGGACCGGCTGCAGCAGAACCAGCAGAACGTGGTGGAGCTGCAGCGCGAGAAGGAGAAGCTGCTGCAGGAGCTTAGCGCTCTGTGAGACCAGGACGCGAGGACGCAAGGACACGAGGAGGACTCGCTGGCTCAGTCTGGTACCAAAATAAAAACCAGTTCATGGTTTTTCTGATTGATCAAATCCATAAGTTCCAGGAAAACCTGAAACAAGTTTACCCATGATCACAATGGTTCCTAAAGACTGGGGCGGGGCACGTTTATGCGTGGTGGGAGAATTTCTTGGGGTCTGCACAAAAATCTGCTTAATTTTCCTAACATTTGAGTTCATATTTAACCTTTAAATATTAAAATAGTTTACCAAACGTCTCTAGGAACTAAAATTATTAAATTAAAGAAGTGAAAACAATGTTGAAAATGAATTAGCTGCTACGTTCTTGCACAAAAAATCTGCTCTCGTCACGATTTATGGTTTGCTGTTTTTAAGAAAGTGGGTCCTTGTATAGAAAGTTATGGAAATACTTTGTTATCAGAACAGTTGATTATTATAGATTATTAGATTATTACGTATAAGTTATTGATAAATTACTCAATCAGTCAATAGTTCACGGTTGAAAAACAAGTTCTTTGTTGTTTCAGCTTCTTAAATGTGAAAAAAGTGGCAACTAATTATTTTCAGTATCGATAAATCTGTCGATAAACGTCCAGAAAAATATTGATCAGTGTTTCCCAAATTGTACAATACAAAAGATAATAATTGTTATTTGTTATTTCTGTGTTACAAAGAAACTAAATTAATCAAAAGATATTTATATTTCAAAACCAAAAAAAGCTACAAAATATATTTACTTAAAAAAAAACTCAAATTAACATCATTTTGTTCAGTTGAAATTGCGAAAATTTGATGCTCAAACATCTTAATCATCAATTTGAGATTCTGGAAAAAAAATTCTCAAATTTTTATGAACCAAACAAGTTATCAAGGAAATAATTAACAGATTACATTACTAATTAAAATAATAATAAGTTAGTAGTTGCCTTCAGTCTGGTCATATTTTGCTTCTTTGCTTCCGATTGAAATAAAAAAAAATAAAAAATAAACTTTTTCTATAAGTTGTACCTAATTGGTCGACTGTAAAATATCACTAAACAATTCTCTGTTGCATCTAACCCAAAATAAGAAGTTATACATAGATTATAATAACAAAAATAACATGATATTCTATAATAATAACAGGAGCTGAGCACATGAAGACATTGTCTCTGAATCGGAGCTTCTTATTCGACGAGATACAGTGTTATTGTGCATGAAGGTTATGGGATGTTGATGGTAAGATGGCTGCCTGTCTTTCACAGATATGTAAATGCTTGTGTGTGTGTGTGTTCACCTCCCACAACTGTAAAATAAAACCTATTTTCTTACCAAAGATTCACAGACTTCAGTTTAAAGATTTAGTTTTACAGTTACTACGGTTTTTAATCTCATTTAATTGTCTGTTTTAGACTTTTCATGTAATGCCTCTGTTTTTCCAGCAGGTGTCCTCGTTGTCTCAGTGTTCCACCTTTAGTCGAGTTTTAATGCAGAGTTATTTTAGCTGTATGTTGTTTTTTAAAGACTCACTCTCCCTGCACCAAACTCCCTTCAGAAATATGAGTGTTCTTAGCGCACAGGGACACAGGAGCTGCTGCTGCTCTGCTGCTGCCTCGTTTATCCAGTTTGTGTCGCTGAGGTGAATCTTAACGAAGGATTTCAAAATAAGGCGTTTAAAGTTGCTGATGGAGGCAGAAGTGGATCAACATCTTCTGTGTGCTGTGATGTGAAATCACTGATTTTCTCTATGGACGTTGGTGTGGGAGATGGAGTGGTTTACAAAGCTACAAAAACAACAGTTCCTGTGAGAAAAGTCGGAGTTAGCAGCGAGAAAAAGTGATGAACCTCGCCTTAAAATATCTTAGACTTAATCTGACATAGATGTTATTAGGTGAGCCTTTTGTTAAGTGTTTTTTTCCTGGTGTTTTTACTCTTTTTACTTACAAACACCCCCCAAAAAAGACTTGATGAATTAACACCGTCAAGACCAAAACAGCATCTTTTAATCTTTAATAATAAGAAAACATGTATAATAAATAACTGGAAAACATCAACTCTACTTGTGTGACTTATACACTTGAGCCAGTTTGAATGGACGCACTGGTCTGTGGTTACTGGTGTGGGTGTGGCCTGGTCTGTGGTTACTGGTGTGGGTGTGGCCTGTGGTGGTGGACGCGGGGGGGAGTGGGGGCAGCGGCGCCTGACTGGGGGCAACGACGTGGCCTCCTTTACGTGACAGGAAGTGAATCTCTCTCCTGATGACCTCGGCCTGATCCGACTGCTTCTTCACCAGAGTCTGAAGCCGACAGGTCTCCTCCTGGTCCACACGTCTCCTGTGGTCCTGGAACGGCGCCCCCTGGATGCCAAAAACAAACAAACATCATCCAGGTAAAAAACTAATCTCTTGTTATTTGATGACATCAGAATAGGAAAAAGAAATTACAGAGTTTTTCTGCCTGGTGTCGAGTTTACGCTTCAGCTCCGTGTTCTCGTCAACGAGGTTTTTCTTCCTGGCGAGAAGTTCTGTGTTGTGCTTGGTCACTTCCATCAGAGCGTCATGTGACGCCTCTACCTTCACCTGAAGAGGCAAGAAAAACGTCAAACACACATGTGAACACACATGGACAGACAGACAGACAGACACAGACAGACAGACAGGACGTACGTCCCACTCTTTTATCTCCGTGGTCCACTGAGTCTCCTGAAGAACCTTCTGCTGCTTCAGCTCCTCCAGCTCTCTGTTCCCCGTCAGCGTCTGCAGAGCCTCCAGATCCAGTAACCTCCCGAACTTCCTCATCATCAGAGTGTCACACTGCTCCTCCAGCTCTGACACACACACATTCACAAACGTTCAATGACCCCTGTCTATTTAGGGCAGTTTTCAAAAACATTCAAGGATTTCAAGGGCCCGTGAGAGCCCCGTGTGGTGTTTACCGCGTATCTCAGCCTTCAGGTCCCTGCAGTCGTGGATCAAGCGGCCGTGGTCTCGGCGGACCTGCAGCTTAGCTTCTCTCTGCTGGTTCTTCTCCAGGTGAAGCTGCTCGATGCGGCGCTGAAGTCGGTCCAGTTCCGTCCGGTCCACGACCAACACCTCGCTCAGGTCTGACGGCAGAGAGTCGTCTGAGATGAACTCAATCTGTGAAGCAGACGGGGAAAATACTGTATGTGTCTTTGTATAATCTATGGGATTTTGAATGTCGGGGCTGAAAGGTTTAGTGTGTGTGTGTGTGTGTGCGTGTGCGCGTGTGTGTGTGTTGACCTGGTGCAGTCTCAGAGGAACCACCACGTCCAGCTCGTTCATCTTCTGCTGCTTCTCTCTGTGGATTAACTCCAGGTCGTTTTCTGCCGCCGTCACACTGAGCTTCACTGTTCTCTGCTGCAGAAGAAAAGAAACATCAGCCGGATTTAATCTGCATTTTGGATTCACAAACTAAAAAAACACCTGAAATGAGTGTCAAACTATTTATATTTTATATTTGTTTGTTTTTTACCTCTGAACTTTTTTCTGCTAATACAAAGAAGTTACTGCTGTTGGATTAATGTAATCTAGTCTAATATAATCTGATCTAATGTAACCTAGTCTAGTCTACATTGGTCAAACCTAATCTACAAAATATAAAATCCAATCTATTCTACTCAAATCTAATCTAGTCTAATATAATATAAATTGATTTAATAATCTAGTCTATTCTACTCAAATCAAATCCAGCCCACTCTAATCTAATCTTGTCTCTTTTAACCTAATCCAATCTAGCCTACTCCATTCAACTCAAATCTAATATAGTCTCTTGTAATCTAATCTAATCGAATGTATTCTAAACGTAACCTAATCTACTCGAGTCAACCCTAATCTAATTCAATCAAGTCTTTTCTACTCAAATCGAATCCAGTATAGTCTAGTCTAATATAATCTAGTCATTTCTAATCTAGTCTACTATAGCTATAATGTTCATTTTCTCTCGTTGACTTTTTTTGACAGTTTGGTAAAAATCTGTGATAATCTGAATTTTGACCTTCTTGACGAGGACGTCTCGCTCCTCCTTCAGAGCGTCCGCTCTCCTCTTCTCCTCCTGCAGCAGCGTCTCCACGTCCACGCGACGCTCGCGCAGCTTCAGCGTGTTCTCGTACAACTGTGAGTCACAGTCTGACGCGCGCACACGCACACACACAGACACACACGCTGTAATAATTGACTTGTTCCTGTTTGTGTTTATTGTGACGTGTCTGTTGTGTTTACTTTGCAGTGCGTTGTCCTCTGAGCCGCTGTCGTCGTCGTCCTCATCCTCATCAGAGTCTTCATCGCTGTCCTCGTCTTCATCTGCAAACACACTCTGGGGTCATGAAGGCCTCACGCACGCACACACACACGCGCGCACACACACCTGTCCTCACCATGGCTCCCTCTGTGCTCGCGCGTCTTCACTCGTGTCACGTTCTTCCTGAAGATTGTGACGAGAGAAGCTTCAAACTTCCCGCTCTGACCCAGCGACGCCTGGAAGGCGGCGACCACGGCCGCTTGTCTCTCCTGCAGCTTCACCACGTCTCTCTGCTTCAGCCGCAGCTGCTCGTCACACTCGTCCACGCGGGACTTTGGTCAGGACGGAGAGACAAGTAGAGACACACGTGAGGACCAGAGAAGTTTGTGTCCCCTTTTTAGCTGTTTAGCTAGTTTCAGACGCCATTTTGTGTCTTTATAACAAACAGATCTGGCCAACATGAAGACATCTGTCCTCTACTGTTTGTCCACAGCTTCTTTTCCAGTTTGACACATAAACATGCGACAGTAATTCAACCCCCAATCCCATAATCTGGCTTATGTTAGTTTGACTTTGAGAAGTTATTTTACGACAGTTTCAGTCAAACTAACACTGATGAAGTTGTGCGGAATTTCACGAAACTTGGTGGGAAGATGGTTGTAGGGGCCAAAATGCATATTTGGTCTGTTTGTTTATTGTTTATTTTGAAAGGTCACTCATACTGTTTTTTGGTCATGTCACTTCCGTTTTTGATTGACACATGGGTGTGGTTTAATCTATACACCTGGGCACTCGGATCGGCGGGGGGTAAGAGAGAAAGGGGGTTAGTGGCGTTCCTGATTTATATTTTCTGTTTACCGTCAAATCGTCAAATAACCAAGAATAAATCATCATACAACCAAGAATAAATCGTCAAACAATAAACATCACTGGACTTGGATTCGATTGAATGACGCGTAACTGCCTGGAGCCCACCTAAGCCTCTTAGCGACCTTTTATAGGAAAACTGTCGCTACAATTAGTAAACAGAAAATCAATCCATAAACACCACGGCATGGACGGAATTCAACGTTGCTCTTACCGCTTGGATCTCGATGTTTTGCACTGAACGAACTATGCAACACATTGGACTCTTTTCCGCGGACGCCTTGGATCAGAGACATAAGTGACAGCAGCGCATCACAGCCATCGGAAACGGTATGTTGGTTGATCCTCCTGTGTATTTGTTTGAAGTTGAACACAGTTTGGAGAGGCTGCCGTTTTGTCCATTGGGGACTGTTTGTTTGGGCTTGTGTTGCGCGTGCTTCGTTTGTCGCGATCGGCAATTGTTTGGGCTGATTTGACTGTGTGGTGAGCAGTGGCCGCCGTGCTGTGCTGTTGTGTTGAAAATCGCATTGTGGCTGAAGCAATGTCATTACGGATTGCATTGTGTCTGTTGCTCAGTGCTTTGGTGAATTGTGCACGTTGAAAGTTCACATAATGAGTGACGCAAATGAAATGGAAAATACGGAGAAGAGAACGGTCCAGCTTACAGCCAAAGCGCTGGCTTGCAAAATGGAAACTCTTCAAAAGCAACGTCAATCTAATGTGACAAAAATGAAAGCACTCTCACGCGAAATTAAAGAGCTCATGAAAAATGATGAAAATGCAAAGAAAGTGCAATTCAAACTGAATGAACTCAAACAACTGGATGAAAATGCAAAGGCAGCACATGAGTCAGTGATTGTTTTACTTCCCAAAGAGGAAAAGGTAACACAAAATGAGTGGTTTGGACGCATAATAAAACACAACACAGACTTCACTGATGATGTAAAAACATGGCTCTCTGAGACTGAAAGACACTTTCAGCAAGCAAGAAATGTGACTGCAGATGTGTTTGCTGCACAATCAGTCAACTCTCCCATTCCACCTGAAGAAGAGGCACCTGTTGCACCTGTTGAATTAATGGAAGATATACCACACTCTGATGTTCCAACTGCCATTCCTTCTCAACAGAATAAAGCAATATCTGACATGCAGGATGAAATTAAACCAAGTGACAGTGTGTCAAATGTTACCAACAGGAGTCACAAATCACATTTTTCATGCTCAAGATTTTCCACCACCTCATCTGCATGCATCAAGGCTGAGGCTGAAATGGCTGCTCTTATTGTAAAACAACAAATGCTAAAAGATAAACATGCCATAGAAGCACAAGAGGAGCAGCTAAGGAGGAAAAAAGAGCAACTGGAGCTGGATGGAAACCTTGCTGCTACAATGGCAAAAATGAAGATTCTTGGAGCCTCAAGTAGATCTGGTGTGTGCAGCCACAGATCAAGAGTGTCGGATGGTGTGAACTCGTATATGGAGAAAAAACAACATGAAAAGAAAACACAAATGACTGCCACTGCTGACGGAGACAGTACTCAAACCCAATCTCTCCCCACAGTGCCAGTGACAGTTCAGTCAAATACATTAACTATGGATGCACATGTTACAATACCAGCCACATTGCCTGCTCCTAACAATGGTGAACAGAGCAACATGCTTAGCATCATGGAAAAGCAAAATGACATCACTGCATTAATGGTCCAACAACAGTCTCTCTCTTTAATGCCCAAGAAGGAGATTTGTCGTTTTTATGGTGACCCACTTCAATTTCAAACATTCATAAAATCCTTTGAACACAACATTGAAAGCAAGAACCCAAACCCCACAGATTGTCTTTATTATCTGGAACAATATACAGAAGCACAACCAAGAGAAATGGTGAGGAGCTGCCTTCATATGACAGCAGACAGAGGATTCAGGAAGGCAAAATCTTTACTGCAGGAGCACTTTGGCAACGAGCATAAAATTGCTACAGCCTACATGGAGAAGGCTCTTTCATGGGCGTCAATTAAACCAGATGACACAAAAACACTACAAGCATACACTCTGTTTCTAAGAGGATGTTGCAATGCCATGGAAGATCTCAACAACATGCAAGAGCTCAACATGTCAGCTAACCTGCTAATTATAATTAAGAAGCTGCCATATCGACTGAGGGATAAATGGAGATCTGTGGCATGTGATTTTCAGGAAAGGTACAAACAAAGGGCTACCTTCAGGGATCTGGTCAATTACCTTGAAAAACAGGTGAGGATTGCAACTGATCCAGTATTTGGAGACATCAGAGACACTCCAACACCAAGCAAGGATGGAAGAAGTTTTATGTCAAAACCACCTCATCCAAGAATCAAAGGAAGTACATTTGCAACCACTGTGACAGTTGCACATGAGAAAAATGGAAATGGACCGAGGAAAATGGAGAGTTGGCCGGCTGTAAAAAGGTGTTTGTTCTGTGGAGGTGGACATGCTTTGGAGGTGTGTTTCCTATTGGAAAAGAAAGCACATCATGAGAAAATCACTTTCCTTAAAGAAAATGGAGCCTGCTTTGGTTGTTTGCAGATAGGACACATGAGCAAGGACTGCAGGAAGCGACTCAGCTGCAACATATGCAATTTGAAGCATCCTCAGATGCTGCATATCCACCAAAGGAGATTTGAAATGGACAAACATCAAGCTCAAACAAAAGAAGAAGCTGACATCAGAGCCATAGCCTCGGTACAGACAAGTGGTCTTACTGGGGCCGGTGAAGACAATTGCAAACTCTCAATAGTGCCTGTGAAAGTAAAGGCCAAGAAGGGGAACACAACAGTGCATACATATGCATTCCTTGACCCGGGAAGCACTGCGTCATTTTGCACATTGGGGCTAATGACTAAGCTAAATCTCCAGGGAAGAAAATCTAATATTCTTCTGAGAACAATGGGTCAAAAGAAGGTCGTTGAAACCAGCATTGTTTCAGGCCTAGAGGTTACAGGACTTCATGGCACTGATTTCTGTGATCTCCCATGTGTGTACACTCAGAAGACCATGCCTGTGCATAAAGGAAACATCCCACATCAAAATGACATCAATCAGTGGCATCATTTGAAGAATATTCACTTACCTGAACTGGACTGTGAGATTGAGTTGTTGATTGGCTCCGATGTACCAAAGGCTCTGGAACCACTTTAAGTCATCCGGAGTGTGGGAGATGGACCGTATGCCGTCGAAACAATGCTCGGCTGGACAGTTAACGGACCTCTGGGAGGAAAAGATGATTATGCTCAGGAGCAGTCAGAGATCAGGGTTAACAGGATATCAGTTGTTGCACTTGATGAGCAGTGGGAGCAGCAGTTCAAGATTGACTTTCCTGAGTGTGTCAAAGATGACCAAGAGCCTTCAAAAGAAGATCAGCAGTTCTTGGATTTGGTATCAACATCTGCAAAGCTAGTTAATGGACATTACTGCTTTGGTTTACCATTGAAGGACAGGGAAATCTGCTTGCCTGACAATAAGAACTGCGCTGAACAGAGGGCACTAAACTTAAAAAGGCGTTTCCAGAGAGATCCATGCTATCACTTGGAGTACACCAACTTCATGTCTGACATGATATCCAAGGGCTATGCGGAGAAAGTACCAGAAGGAATCTTGGAACGTAGTGATGGCAGAAAATGGTATCTACCACACCATGGAGTTTTGCATCCACAAAAGAAAAAACTTCGAGTGGTGTTCGACTGTGGAGCAACATATCGAGGAGTTTCACTGAACTCTCAGCTCTTACAGGGACCAGACCTCACCAGCACCTTGATTGGAGTCATAGCTAGATTCCGTAAAGAACCTGTTATCATCGCTGCGGATATCGAAGCAATGTTCCTCCAAGTGCAAGTACCAAATGAAGATAGGGACCTGCTACGGTTCGTCTGGTGGCCTGATGGAGATTACAGTCAGAACATGGTGGAATACAGAATGACGGTGCATTTATTTGGAGCAACATCATCTCCAAGTTGTGCAAATTTTGCCCTGAGGAAATGTGCTGAAGACAACACTGGCCAGTTCAGCCCACAAGCTATCAACACCATCTTGAACAACTTTTATGTGGATGACTGCCTCGCTTCAGCAGCTTCAGAAGAGGACGCAATAGCTCTCTTTCACGAGTTAAAAGCCATTTGCTTCAAGGGAGGCTTTGTACTCACCAAGTGGATAAGCAATAGTCGTCATGTATTGGCTGCCATACCTGAAACGGAAAGAGCAAAAGAAATGAAGGATCTGGATTTGGACCATGACAAACTACCTGTTGAGAGGATGTTAGGTGTACAATGGTGTGTTCAGTCTGACGTCTTCAAGTTCAAAATCATCCTCAAAGACAGACCACTCACAAGACGAGGGATTTTGTCGACTGTCAGTTCTGTATATGATCCCCTTGGCATGTTGGCACCAGTAGTCCTGACTGCAAAAAGGATCCTGCAGGAATTGTGTCGGGAAAAGACTGGTTGGGATGATGTGATACCAGACTCTATTGTGCAAGAATGGATGAGCTGGATTCAGGAACTCCATAACCTGGAAAACTTCAAAGTCAACAGATGCTTCAAACCTACAAACTTCGGAGAGGTAACATCTGCCCAGCTACACCATTTTGCTGATGCATGTCAGGATGGTTATGGAACTGTGAGTTATTTGTTACTGCATGACAACCATGGACAAACGCATTGTGCATTTGTGATGGGAAAGGCCAGAGTGGCTCCTTTGAAGCCAGTCACTATCCCTCGCATGGAGTTGACTGCTGCTACCATGGCGAGCAGAATGGACACATTATTGAGAAAAGAGCTGCAGATGGAACTAGCAGAATCTACATTTTGGACTGATAGCACCTCTGTGCTCAAGTACATAAAGAACAGGACCACACGATTTCGAACATTCGTGGCTAACAGAGTGACTGAAATTGCCAAAGCCTCAGATGAACATCAGTGGAGGTACGTCAACACAAATGACAATCCAGCAGACATGGCTTCCAGAGGTCTGGAAGTCCAAGCTTTCCTAAAGAAGGAAATGTGGGTGTACGGACCTCCGTTTCTTCTTGGTCCTCAGGAAGAGTGGCCTCAGAACCCTGATGGATGGGATGCAATTTCACCAAAGGACTCTGAAGTCAAGAGCATAACTGTAAATGCTGCTCAAATAAAACCTGAAGTAGTGGATCCAACAACCAACTTCATCCATTACTTCTCATCCTGGAATCAGTTGAAAAGGGCAGTAGCATGGATGCTCCGAATCAAAGGACTGCTTCTGCAACGAATCAGGAAGAGGAAAACAGCAAGTGGTGTTCTCTCGTTGCAAGGAAATCTTGACACCCATGAAATCCGTCTCACAATCGGTGAATTGGAGAACGCAGAGATTGAGATAATCCGCTTCTGCCAAAAGAAGAGATTTGGAGATGAAATCTCAAATCTGAAAAAAGGAATGAATGTTAAAAGGACAAGCCACATTCATAAACTCAACCCCATTCTGGACAAAGATGTGTTAAGAGTTGGTGGTCGCCTAAGCAGAGCAGCAATGCCAGAAGAAATGAAACATCCTGTCATTCTGGCCAAAGACTTTCACATTGCTGACCTCATTCTACGACATATTCATGGAGAGGTGGGACATGGTGGTCGCAACCATATGTTATCCAGACTGCGTCAGAAATATTGGATTCCTGGTGCCACAGTATTGATCAGGAAAAGCCTGTCTAAATGTGTTGTTTGTCGGCGTATAACTGCTACTCCTGGACAACAGCATATGGCTGATCTACCCCTGGATAGAGTCTCTCCAGATGAACCACCATTCACAAACGTTGGAGTCGATTACTTTGGACCCTTTGGAGTGAAGCGTGGCAGAAGTGTCGTGAAGCGATATGGTGTTATTTTCACCTGTTTGGCTACAAGAGCAATTCACCTTGAAATGGCCTCATCGCTTGACACAGACTCTTTCATCCATGCCCTTCGGCGCTTCATAGCCAGACGAGGCCAAGTAAAAGAACTACGATCAGACAATGGAACCAATTTTGTGGGAGCACAGCGCGAGTTGAAGGAAGCTATTGAAGGATGGAATCAAGGTCAGATCCATAACATACTGCTTCAAAGGGGAATAAACTGGATATTCAATCCCCCTGCTGGCTCACACCATGGAGGTGTGTGGGAAAGATTAATCAGATCAGTGCGGAAGGTTCTCAACTCAACACTAAATGTGCAAAGTCTAGATGAGGAGGGACTCCACACAGTCCTATGTGAAGCTGAAGCTATTCTCAACAGTCGTCCAATCACAAAGGCTTCTACAGATCCCAACGACCTTGAAGCACTCACACCAAATCACCTTCTGCTTCTCAAAACTACGCCATCCCTGCCACCAGGACAGTTTCAGAAGGAAGACCTATATGCTCGCCGCAGATGGAGGCAAGTTCAATATATGTCTGACTTATTTTGGAAAAGGTGGATTAAGGAATATCTTCCCCAACTACAAGAACGACAGAAATGGTCCAACATAAGACGCAACTTCACACCAGGAGACATCGTCGTCATTGTGGATGACTCTGCGCCTCGCAACTCCTGGTTGACTGGAAGGATTGTGGAGACCATTATGGACAAAAAGGGACTTGTACGTCAGCTTCGGATCAAGTCAAAGACCGGATTTCTGACCAGGCCCATCAACAAAGTCTGCCTACTATTGGAGGCAGAGGATCATTGACTGACCCAAACTGACTTTTGACCCCTTGACTTTGTTCCTGAACACTTGACTTTGACGAATCACTCTTTCCTTAGAGAACGTATATTGGATTACAAATAATGAAGAAAGAAGATCAAGAAAATATATTTATATACTATGTTGATTATGTCGAAATTGTAATTATTATTTGAAACATAATAATTAGGGGCCGGAATTGTAGGGGCCAAAATGCATATTTGGTCTGTTTGTTTATTGTTTATTTTGAAAGGTCACTCATACTGTTTTTTGGTCATGTCACTTCCGTTTTTGATTGACACATGGGTGTGGTTTAATCTATACACCTGGGCACTCGGATCGGCGGGGGGTAAGAGAGAAAGGGGGTTAGTGGCGTTCCTGATTTATATTTTCTGTTTACCGTCAAATCGTCAAATAACCAAGAATAAATCATCATACAACCAAGAATAAATCGTCAAACAATAAACATCACTGGACTTGGATTCGATTGAATGACACGTAACTGCCTGGAGCCCACCTAAGCCTCTTAGCGACCTTTTATAGGAAAACTGTCGCTACAATGGTACAGCCCAGGACGAACAAAAAGGTCCATGGAGACCACGGCCTCGAACCGACAGGAAGTCGACCATTTTGAATTTTGGCATCCTCCCAATCCCCTAATCTGGGTTATGTTAGTTTGACTTTGAGACGTTTATTTTATGACTGTTTCAGTCAAACTCACACAGACTAATATTTTAAAAGTCCGCTTCTCATCTGACTTGTCAAGAATGGCCAGTCTATGCTGAAAACCCGAAGTGTGGCAACTTCCTGCCGAAAACCCCCCCAAATTAATAGATTATTCAAATTATTCTGTGGATTTCCGGTCATTTTTGAGTAGGTTAACGTGAATAAAAAGTCTTGAAACTTGGCATGGAGGTCAGGTGCGATATTGTCATAGTGCTCAGACCCGTGCGTTGCACCGAGGCTCTATAGCGCCCCCTAAGGTGAAACAGGGATGGAGTAAACCCAAATTCATTTGCGCTGAATTTCACGAAACTTGGTGGGAAGATGGTACATCCCAAGATGAACAAAGAAGTCCATAGGGACCACGGCCTCAACTCAACAGGAAGTCGGCCATCCTGAATGAAATAATGTCATATATTTGGTTATTAAACGGTTGAACGTACCGCGATGCTCTTCTCCTCCCTGACGAGTCTGTCCAGCGCCCCCTGCAGGCCGCTCTCCCTCCTCTCAAACTCCATGAGCAGCAGCAGCTCCTGGCAGAGCGTGATATGGCGCAGGTCGGACGTCTTCAGCTGCCAGTCCAGGTGCAGCTTGTGGTGACGCAGCAGCAGCAGCTCGGCGTCGAAACGTCGCACCGAACGCTCCATCTGATCGTTTCAGACACAGTGTGGTTGTATGAGGTACTGCACATGCTAAAAACATGGCTGCCAGCGTGAACTCCAAGAATCTCACCTATTAAAATCTCCGCCAGTTTACGTCTACAGTGTCATAGGAACATGTTTAACACTTTATCTCGCTGTTTCTGTCCTGCACCAAAGCCCATAGAGAAAATCATGGATTTTAGCATCACAGCACACAGGAGTTGTCGATCCACTGCTGCCTCCATCAGTACATTCAGATGTTTTATTTTATGAATTCTGTGTTTAAAATCCTTCATTTCCTTCATTCAGATTGACCTCAGTGACAAAAACCTGACCACACGAGGCAGCAGTGGACAAGCAGCTCCTGCGTCACCCACCGGCTTAAATCGATGATTTTCTGTGGGCTTTGGTGTGAGCGAGTGTGCGGTTACGAAACGGCAGTTTTCACTCACAGAAGTCAGTCTAACAGTGAGATGAAGTGAAGAAAACACTTTATGCAGTATATATTACAGTATTATAATATAGATTATAGGACAGCACTGAGTATGTGTGAGTCGTGGTGTGATGAAGTTCAGAAACCTGCTCCAGCAGCGAGTCCTGCTCGTAGAGGAGTCTAATCTCCTCCTCCCTGTGGAGCTCCGCCTCCAACTCATTCAGCTCCTCCTCCTCTTCTTCCTCATCTTCTTCTATTTTTCCTGATGAAAGTGAGGGATGGAGGTTTCCTCCTCTATCCTGAACATCTCTCTCTTTCTCCAACTGCTCCAACAAACGTGTCGTTCCCTCTTCCTCCTGCTGCATGAACTTTAATCTGCTAAAGTTGGAGATAAAAAATGAAGATATGCTGGATTAAAGTTCCTGCTCTGGCTCCCTGTGTGCTTCAGGAATGATTTGATATCTCACCTCTGTTCCCTGAGGACTCTGTATCTCTCCAGTGTGCTGCTGTCAAACTGCAGCCTCCTCTCAGGTGTTTCCTCAGGTCGTACCATCGGCAGGACGGGGGGAGGGCGGCGCAGGTGAACCGCCAGACGCTGCTGGACGTCGTGGAGCTGCTCGGCCTGAGCCTGTAACCTGGAAACCAGGCGGACCTTGGTGTCCCGCAACGCCACGATGCGTCCGTTCATCTCTGTCTGTTTGTCCCGGATCTGAGAGGACGAACGGAGACGGTGAGACAATCAAGATGCAAGAAACACAGAAAATGGGATAATTCTGTGAACAGTGGGAAGTCCCACCTCATGATTAAATATCATAAACATATTATTCTGCACTTTATCTCACTGTCAGACAAACTTTAGCAACAGGAAACTGATGTTTCTACCCATGCTCAGCGATCTGGAAAAACTGCTTCAGGAGGGTAACGCACCCCGTCTTATTGCAAAAGTCTACTCCCTCTTGATGGATGATGCTCCAAAACCAGGTTTACATAAATCAAGGGAGAAATGGGAGTCTGACTTGGGTGTGACAATGGGTACAGAGCTCTGGGCTGAATTGTGTCAAAAAAGTCTAACTGCCACTCTTAATTCTAGATACAGGCTGACTTATTATAACTTTCTTCATCAAACCTATCTTACGCCACAGAAATTACATAAATATAAACCTGAGATATCCAACCTGTGCTTTAGATGTAGTATAGAAGAGGGTTCATTCCTACACTGCACTTGGTTATGCACAAAACTTAACACATTCTGGCATGATTTCTCTGGCATCATGACAAAACTCCTAGGACTACATCTCCCATTAGATCCTCAAACCTGCTTATTAGGAGATACTACAAATATTAATGCACGATTAAGAAAAGCTCAAAAGAGGTTCCTCTCACTGGCCTTGTGCGTTGCCAGGAAGTGCATTGCTATCACGTGGAAGTCTGACTCCCAGCTTTCTATAGGAAGATGGGTTTCAGAAATTAATAGCTGTGCTCCACTTGAAAAAATTACATATACACTCAGGAATGACTATAATACTTTTACAGAGATGTGGCAGCCCTATTTAGCATATATGGACACATTGCCAGCTTCTATGGTGGACGGGTTGTAGTTTTTTGCAAGCTCTTTGTTGTCAGTGCATACTGTTGTCTTCCTTGCCTCTCGACAGTGTATTTTTTTTTTTTTTTTTTTAATTAATTAATTTTATATCATTATTACTAATATTATTTTCATTATTTTTTAATTTTATTTGTCTATTTATTTTTTCCTCCCTCTCTCTCTTTCCAGTTTGTGGGTGGGTTGGGGAAGGGGTTTCGTGTTGTGTGTTTTCATGTATATCTTGAAATTGAAAACTGAAAAATAAAATATTCTAAAAAAAAAGAAACTGATGTTTCTGTCTGTTTGTAAACCGCTCACTCTCCCTGCACCAAACCCCACAGAGAAAATCTCTGATTTTTCATCACACACACAGGAGTTGTTGATCCACTGCTGCCTCCATCACTAAGTTCAAATGTCTTATTTTGTCACTTCTGTGTTTGAAAACCTTCGTCAGTGACACAAACTGACCACAGGAGGCAGCAGAGGACCAGCAGCTCCTGTTTCCACTGATAACATCCAAGAGAGTGAACTTTTTAAAAACCCCTGTGTATTGACAGAGAAGGCTGTTTATCAGTATGATAACATCCAGAAACCTCATGTTCAACAGTCCATGTGTGGTTTTTGTGAGTGTTCAGCTGTGAGTACGTTTTTCTCCAGGACGTTAATCTCCGCTCTCTTCCTCTCCGTGTTGGTCCTCAGGTGTTCGGGCACCGTGCGCTCGGTCTCTGTCCTCAGCGCCAAGTCTCCGACGTTGTCCCGGGCGTCTCGGATGGCCCGTGCGGCCTGCGGGTCCTCGTAGTCCTCATCAGGCTTCTCTGCGTAACTAAGGCAACAACAACAATGACAGACAAACATGGCTGCCAAGTCTATCTCACTGTTAGACAACCTGAAAACATAACTTTGTTTTGGAAAACAATCACTCCCTCATTCAAAACCCCAGAGAGAAAAGCAGCGGTTTTTACATCACAGCCACAGGGGTTGATGATCCACTGTTTCCTCCATCACTGAGTTCAAATGTGTTATTTTGTCACTTCTGTGTTTGGATGAACATACGTGACCCAAAGTCTCCACACGAGGCAGCAGTGGACCAGAAGCTCCGGAGTCAACGTGAGTTAAAAACACTGATTTTCTCTAGAAGCTCTCAAACTTTGCTTTTTTAGACGTGATATAATGCTGCAAAGAATATTATTAAGTAGTTGTAGACTTAAGGTGATGTAGATTTTATGACGTCAGCCTTTTCTGAAGTGGCTAAAGTCAGTTTTGTCCTTGAGTTCCTGCTGGCAGCCATGTTTTCAGATGGAGAGAAACTCACAGTTGAGTCCATTCCTGCTTCCTCTTCTCTATCTTGGCTCGAGCTTGCTCCGCTTTCTCTGCAGCTTTTCGCAGCTTCTCCTCTTGACGATCACCCAGTTTGATCCCCGCTGGTCGAGCCACCCGGGGCCGCAGCGCCTCCTCCTCTGGACAACACACACACACACATACAGGGGTCAACAGGTCATTCATCAGCGCGCGTGTGTGTGTGTGTGTTTACCTGCAGTGCGGCTGCTGTCGCCTGCAGCTCCTCCTCTGTGTCTCCTGCGCTCGGCTGCAGCGTCACCGTCTGCGCCAGGTTGCGTGGACGCGGTCACGTGATCAGGCGGCGTCTGCGGCTCGGTGAGTGTTTGCAGGAGGTAAGTGGAGACGCTGTGGTCGCTGCGGACGCCGACCACGGAGACCGCGTTGTCCTCCAGAGAATCCCAGAACCTGTGAGAGTGTTTGGGTCTCTGGCTTTACATACGCTTCTTTATGTCATAGAACTGTTTTCATGCATATTCAACTGACTAGTACAGATTTTTATATCAATGTGGCCAAAAATACTGAGGTTAGCATAAAAAAGAGATTCAAAAAGTAAGAGATTTGACCAAAAGATCAGAAAATACAAAATCATGTTACAGATGTCACATAAAACTAATGTTTCTGAAGATGTAACAAAAAGGTGGTAACAACGTTATATAAAGTGACTAAACTGACCAAAAAAAAAGGTTCCAAAATAGTGTCATTTCACAAACATGTTACATAGAATATGAAGATTTGAAGTGAAGAATCTTAAATAAGATCATTTTATATCTGTGTGTGTGTGTGTGTGTGTGTGTGTCAGTACCACTCCTGTATTTTGCTCAGAGCGACACGACTGCGCTCGTCCTCCCAGCTCAGCTGTTTTCTGACCTCCAGTATCTGCCTGGACTTTTCCAGTTCTGCCTGTTCCTGAAAACACGAGTCCAGCTGCAGCTCCTACACGCACACACACACACACACACAGGTCAAAAGGTTAAGATAATATAACAAATATAAGATAATATCTAAGTTTCTAACCCAAAACCTTGTCCATATGTAGGCAGGTATTCTGAAAACTTGAGTGTTTTGGTTTTTCTTGTGTTGAGCGTCCACATGAATGGACGTCAATGCAAGTCTGAAAATGGATAGGAATATGGGAGTGTGTGTGTGTGTGTTCTTGTGTGTGCATCTTTGTGAGGACCAAAGCTTGAGTCACAACTTTAAGGGCTTTTTCAGACTTAAGACCTGGTTTTAGGGTTAGAATTAGGTTGGTTTAGCGTTAAGGTAAGGTTCAAGAACTATATTATGTGTATATTTGTGAGGACATTTGTCTGATCCTAAGACCTGGTTTTAGGCTCAGTCATGGTTAAGGACAGGGTAAGGGGTTAGGGAGTGTGTTGTGTGACCTCGGGCGTGAGGCGGACGTGCTCGGACAGCCTCTGGTTGTCCGTCAGCAGCTGCTTGTACGTCCTCTGAAGCTCGGCCAGCTTCTTCCTCTTCGCCGTGAGCTTCAGCTCCGCCTCTCGCTGCAGACGACTCGTCTCCAGGTTCTGCTTCGCCGTCTCTATGCTGGAAGGGACGAAGAGACGATGAGACGAAGAGACGAAGAGACGATGACACGAGAGAAAAACAAGAGGCGAGGATCAGAGATCACCTGTCAGCCGCTGGATCCTCGATGTCCTGAGCCAACACTTCGTTTTCAAGACCAACCTGTTTGAGCAAAAACATGTGAACTTTATAGTTTGATTTCACAAACATGAACACATGAAGACATGAACACATGAAATGTGGAGGAAAACTCACCCTCGGAGGAGGAACCTCGGCCCTCGTGCTCTGCAGGCTCCTCTGCAGCTCCTCAGGAGGAAGCAGACTGAAGGAGAAGATGTTCCCGTCGTCCCCCGCTGTCAGCACAAAGCGGTCGTCATGGCTACAGCGAATGTGACGCAGGTGTCCGTACTGGTTGTCGTGGACGTTGAGGGCCCAGTGCGCCCGCATGGACAAGAGGCCGGGGTCGTCCGGCTGCAGCGGGTAAACTCGGACGACGCCGGAGTGCGTGCCGCAGAGCAGCAGCTGCCTGTTGGTGCTGCGACAACACCACAGAGGTAACACAACTGTGATTCAACACGTGAGGGCACTGTGGAGTCCGACTCCAGTCAGACTAAGTGTATACAAGCAGGAGTAATCGGACTATGAATCACATAATCCAGGTATGTTAGTCCAACATAGATTAGCTGTATTTTAGTCGGACTAACGTGCAGAATGTCATAATGCTAAAGCAGCTATCTGACAGTTCGCTTGTGTTGGTTGAAGTACCTGAAGGTGACAGAAAGAACGGGGTCATCGTCTGTGTCGTGAACGGACAGGAAGTCAAAGGGCTCATGTGACGCCTGATCCAGATCCTCGTCCTGCTCCTCAGGGAATTTGCAGTGATACAGGAAACCAGAGTCAAAACCTCCCTGCAGAAACCAAAACATAATGTTGGAGAGGAAACCACGTCCTTTAAATGTCTTACTTTTAGATTTGTCTGAGTGTCTCTTCACAAGTTTCCCTGCGCGCACCATTGAGAGCCAGAAGTGTCCAGGCTGAGAATAGAAACCACAGTAGAGAGGACTTGGAGGGTCAGGGATGTAAATGGGTGGTAACTCTTCATCTTCATCCTCCTCCTCTCGCTCCGTTTGCTGTAACCGCTTCTCTCTCTCTTTCTTCTCCTCCTCCGTCACAGCTTTACGTCTTGTTATTTCCTCTTCTCTCTGAAACACAAAAAAGTCTATTCTTCCATTCTTCCACACCAAAGTCCATAGAGAAAACCAGTGTTTTTAGCTTGTGGAGAGACAGGAGCTGCTGCTCTGCTGCTGCCATGTTCGCTAAGTTTGTGTCTCCTGGGTGAATCCATGAAGGATTTCAAACCCCGAAAATCTCCCTGGCGTACCACCAGTGGTACGCGAGCTTCCTCTGGTGGTACTTGAAGAATAGTCAGAAATACTCTGGAAAGACAAACAAACAAAAGCACCAGACCTTGATTCGTGACTTGATGCTCCTGAACCTGAAGGATCTTCTCGGCAGATCCAGCAGCTGGAAGGTCTTGGTCGGGTTCTGAGCCTTTGGATCTGGACTGTGCACCTCGACCACATGACCACTCTGACACAGGACGAGCAGTGTGCTCTCACTCTGGGTGACAACAAATGGCCTGATTGATTGTTGGTGATCGACTGTACTCATGTGCTCACTCTACCTTCACAGAGATACTTGTCGTGGAAAAGTGAGTTAGCCACCATACGTACGTGGGAGCGAGGCGACCACTGCAGCTCCTGCACCGGCCCGGGAACATGAACGAAGCCGATGGGACTGTAGGTTTCCCCGACAGTGAAGAAGAAGACGGTGCAGTCGGAGCTCTGAGCCGTAGACGCGGTGAGAGAAACAGCAGCAACAAAGTAAGTAAAATAAAAACACACATGGGGAATACAGCACTGATCTCTTAAGTTAAATCACACATTTCTTCATCGCTGTTGTTTAATGTACATTTACCTTTATCATTACATATGCAGATGACACCAATATGTTTGTTCAATGAAAAATCATTTTAAAATTTAAAAAGAGAACTTTTAATGTTCTAAAAATGGTTTAATAAATTCTATTAAGACAATCTTACAAACTGACTGAAAACTGAAGATTGTAAAGGGTTCACTGTTCTGCACCAAACCCCATAGAAAAAATCAGCGATTTTAGCTCACAGGGACACAGCAGCTGCTGTCTACTGCTGCCTCGTGTGGCCAGTTTATGTCACTTAGTGAAATCTGAACAAAAGATTTTCAGACACAGAAGTCATAAAATAACACATTTGAATTTACTGATGGAGATAGCAGTGGATCAACAACTCCTGTGTGCTGTGATGTGAAATCGTTGATTTTCTCTATGGACTTTTGAATGGGGGGAGTTGGTGTTTTACAAACTTGGCACAAACTTCAGTTTGCTGTTGAAAATGGCTGAATAATGGTGAGATAAACATATTTTTAAATTTTATTAAAACAGATGTGTCTTGTTTTTCCTCTTCTACTACTTTAGATATATATTATTTATATTAATAATAATGTTGTTAAACGTCGTACCCCTGAGGCTAAGATGTCTCCGTGTCGGTCGAATGCCAGAGCGGTCACGGCAGCAGTGTGCGGTTTGAAGGCCTGTAGGAGGCGGAGCCTCGCGTCTCCTCTGGGGTTACGCCCACTGAGCATGTGACGCCTCTGAGCGCTGTAGAGCTCCAGCACACGCACCACGCCGTCCTCAAAACCCGTCACCAGTAAACCTCCACTCTCCTTCACCTACAGACAGGTCACCATCACCACCAACACCATCATCTTCATCACCTTCATCATCTTCACCATCATCACCATCACCACCATCACCATCATCTTCATCACCTTCGTCACCTTCATCATCACCATTATCATCTTCATTAACACCATCATCATCCCCATCATCATCATCATCATCATCTATGACTCATTGTCAAAGCTCTTACCAAAGGCGGAGCCCAGATGAGGGCGGTTCCTCCCTGATTGAAACGACTCGTGGTCACTTCAGTTTTTGACAGGAAATCAAAAACTCTGACTGAACCTGGAGATCAAAGACAAACACACTGTGAGTGTGTGTGAGTGTGAGTGTGAGTGTGTGTGTGTGTGTGTGTGTGCGGGTATTACTAATGTTGTGGGGACCTAAAACTGTTTACACAGTTACATTATGGGGACTTGTCTTCCTTGTGGGGACAAAAGTCTAGTCCCCACAACGTAAATGACTACATTTTAAGGTGAAGATATGTTTTAAGGTTAGGTTGAGGTTAGGGTTAGGATTAGGATTATGAATAGGCCAGTAGTAATTGTGGTTAAGGTTAGAGTAAGTCTCCAGGAAATGAATGTAAGTCAATGCAATGTCCCCTGAAGTCATGAATGTCCAACATGTGTGTGTGTTGGTGTGTGTGAGTGTGTGTGAGAATAAATGAGTGTGTGTGTGTGTGTGTATCTCACGGTCTGGAGCGGTCGTGGCCATCAGATGTGATTTCTGTGACACGTCCAGACCTTTGATGGCTCCGGCGTGGAATGAAAACAAACACTCCGGATCAGGAGTCTGTGCAGACACAGACAATACAATGAATACATGAAAACACAGGAGTTTAAAGGGATAGTTCAGGGTTTTTGTAGTAAGGTTGTATGAGGGACCTTCAAGCCTTTAGTGTCTAATGTGTAATATAGTGTCAGTGTCAGTGTAGGGAACTTTCCGTGTTGGTGAACGACAGATCCAGTTTCCAGATTGCTCCGTTGGAATCCTACAGGACAAAGACAGGAATCAGGACTGGGTCTGTATCTGCATCACACAGGGGTTCCACGAGTTCTCTTCCCGTGCACTGACCTGAGCAAACCAGATGAAGGCGTCGGTCTGTGGACTCTTCACCACAGACGAGAGGCTCACGTTGCGTCCGACCACCATCTCGTTCATGGGCTCCACCTCAAACCGGCCGCTGTCGCCGTTACCGTCGGCGACATGGATGCTCTCAAAGTCCCAGGCCTGGAGTTAGAGAAATACACGAGCCACTTTATTAGGTACGTCTGTTAAACTGCAAATATCTTACCATGAAATCACAGGAAGTAAAGTATGTATATGGAGTTATATAAAAAGAGTCTCACCCGCACCACTCCGTCAGAGCCGATCGTCATCAGCTGTCCGTCATCCAGGACGAAAGGCTGGACCGCCCCTGTGTGGCAGCTCCGCCCATCTCTTCTGCAAATCTCTGCCTTAATAGTGTTTCCGTCCCAGAGCAGCAAGTTTCCCCACTCTGTCCCAGACACCACCTGACACAACCAAACAAACACCAACACTCAGCACGTTTGTTTACATGCACAGTTTAATCGGACTAAGGCCGTGGTCTGGGCAATTGGACAACTTGTGAGTCCAAGTATACGTGCGGAGGAGGAAATAGTACCGCAGTTTATACGTCGTCTTCTTCACCAGGGAGGAAATTTTGGTGCATGAGCAGAACGGCAAGTCTGACTCCAGTCTGACTATGCATATACATGCAGGAGTAATAGGACTATGAATCACATTATCCAGGTATGTTAGTCCGACTAAGACTAGCTCAATTTCAGTCAAACTAACGCATTTACAGGACATTAAGAAAACCACATTGTTGTCTTAGTCTGACTACAGTCGGACTTTTAACATGCATGTCAACACAAATATTAACAGTTCTCACGTCTACTCGCATCTGTGCATCAACTTTGTACGTTCGAAAAATTTGTGTCTGATGTGACCAAAGCATTAAAGACACCACCTGACCTCTGCTGCCACCCGCTGGCTTCATTGTTCACTACATAATGGCTACCATCACAGCATTCGCTGCCATGTTGATCCACTAACATCTGACATGATACACACACTAGCGCAAGGTGTTCCAAAACTTGCACTAGTGTGTGTTTTGGAACACCTTTTTTTTTCCTACCTTTCCATCGGGAAGTTCCATGTATCCGTCAATATCTGTCGCCGGAGTGATTCCAAAATGTCCCACATGTCCTTGTAGTTTAAGACCAGTGAATGTGCTGGCAATTTTCCAGAACCTGTAAAAAAGGGCAGCTCATACATACTCGATATCAATGTAAGTGAGTTTTATTGGTGATAATTTGAAAGTAATAAGAAACTCGGAAGTTATTTTTTTACCCAGTTACATTTTTTTACAAACAGTGTTGTCACTATTAAAGGCATAGTTCACATATTCAGCAGGAAGTTCACCAACTGAGCCTCAAATCCACATCGGTTTAGTCTACACTTCCCTAAGAATGTGTTCATTGCTTTATCTTGTAGTTAGAAAGACTTCTCCTACAGAAAAAGTCATTTTGTAAATCACTCACTTCCCTCACACCAAAGCCCATAGAGAAAATCAACGATTTTAAGACACAGCAAACGGGCTGTTCATCCACTGCTGCCTCCATTATTAAGTCCAAATGTGTTATATTGTGACTTTACTGTTTGAAATCCTTCGTTTGAATTTACATTAATTACACAATCTTTACAAATAAGGCAGCAGTAGATTAGAAACTGCTGTGTCTCCCATGAGCTAAAAACGCTGATTTTCTCTATGGACTTTGGTGCAGGAGATTAAAGCGTTTGCAAACCTCACTTTGCAGCCTGGTTCTCGGCACAGTGGCCCAGCAGGTGGCGCAAACCGTATATGTGTCAGTAAATCTTATAACCGCACTTAAAAAAAACCTTAATTATCACTTTAATGAGTGCTTCTTTAGTATAAGGGGTTTAACGATGACTCGGGACATTTACTTGATGTGACCGGACCCCGACGACGTGAGCAGACCCGGGTTGTACGGGGAGAAGCTGACTCTGTAGACCTCCTGGGAGATGGCCTTGCACCTGAGCACGACCTCCTCCCGCCTCCAGTTCCACAGCGTCAGCATGTAGTCCGGGGCTCCGCCCACACTGGCGAGCACGCTCCCGTCGTGGTTAAACTGCACAGAGCTGAACGCCTGCGCTGTCCCACCTACGGAAAAACCCACGCTGGTTATAAACATCATCACCAAACAAACACTGGAGAGTTTGAGTTTAAAAATATTTACCTCGGAGGATGCGATAAAGTCGTAGCGATGGATATTCGTAAACGAGGATGTTTGGCTGCTTTCCCTTCTCCGCTGCGACAAAGAACTCTCGGCTCGGATGAACCTTGACGTACACAAAAAGAACGTTTTTAAACGGTGTCAGTCACAATCTCTACTTTGTTATTTATATTTCTAGCAACGTTTCATTTTACTCCAATACATTTCCTAAATAAATGGTGTACTTTTAGGTAACTGCACGCTAAAATGATATTTCCTGCACTGCACACAGGAAGTGATTCAATGGTTTTATGTCAGGACAGACACAACATTTACACAGATAAAGTACAACTGAAATGGTGACTCTCAATTTAAAAAAAAAAACTTACGTCATTTTCTGGTTTAAAAAGAGAGGCCAAAATAGTAGGATTTATATAGCATTTGGCCACCAGGGGGTGACTCCACCTGTTGCCAAAATAACTTGTGAAAATGTGTTTGATTCTTACGTCAATAAAAGTCAAATTAAAGTTAAACATTTCTCGACTTCCTCACGCAAGAATGAACGGAATCTTCCGGTTTGAATAGTGAAGACCAGGTAGCAGGATTTAATAGCAGTTATCCACCAGGGGGCGACTATAGTGGCAGTGTTTCAATCACTAGTTAAGCTTCTTCTTCTTCAATAGAATATATTGTCAGTTTTGTAAATTACATTCACATTTAGAGGAAAAAAGACGATAAATAAAAGACACATATGAGTGGACAGCAGTGTGATTGACAGCCGATATTGTCCAATAGGTTATACAAAACTGTCACACGGTGCCGGTAAAATTTGCAAAAATCTTGAGGCTTCAAAATAAGAGTTTGTTCTGCAACAGGAACCGAAAACACAAAGAAACGTCCATGAAAGGTTTCAGAAGTGAATTCTACTGCTCATAAAACCGCCTCTGCGCTGCTGCTGTATACACACAAACGCTCCCTCGCTCAGGTCTGATAGTTTTGCCTGATAGAACCTGATTTTTTTTAACACAATTTCTGTCTAAGATGAATAAAACAAACGCATTATTAATAATATAAAGAACATTTAAAAAAAAAAAAAAAAAAAATGTTATGTACTGCAGCTTTAAGAATATTTTTTATACTTTTTACTTTACGTGGACAAAATAAAATGTAATTTGGTCGCATAAAAAACTGCACTCGTTCCTGGTACATTTCCATTATTGAAATAAACATGAACGGAGAAAGTGAGCGAAAATGAAATTATCTCGCCACCAGGGGGAGCCTGCATCCCTGGATTTTCTCAGCTGTTTTTTTTGTTATTTTTTTTATTACCGTGATTGCACCGATTCCTCCTCCACCGCAGGAGCGCAGGTACTTGTGCTCGGCGGTGACGACGTCGAGCAGCACCAGCAGGTTTCCCGCGATGAAGATCAGAGTTCTGTCGTCCAGAAGCTGCAGGTTCGCTCGACGGCGACTGTCGTAACCGAACGAGTGGCTGCACGCAGGTCAGTCCAATCAAGGATCAACGTCTGACAGGACATTTATCTAGTGTGTTTATTGTATGTACATCAGAGGTCTCAAACTCAGGGTCTGTGGGCCAATTGCGGCCCCTCAATCAATTTCATGTGGCCCTCCACCTATACAATACAATCAATTTGTAATTTTATTTCTGTAAGTGTTCTTATTTAGAGATTAGTTTTGCATCATACATAATTTTTATTGCAACTTCTATATGGTCCCATTTAAAAATAAACATTTTTATTTTGAAATTCTGTGAAATATCAGAATATAGTGCTTTAATTTTGAGCAACTATAAGCCTATAATAATATTTCTTATTATAAATATTAAATATTAAAATTCTGGGGTCATGAAAAACAACATTTCATACAATCAGGTGATCGTACACTTATAATAAATTAAGTGTAAAATAATAATTTCTCCCAAATTAAAAATAATTTTGCATTTTGACTCTAAGGCAGTTCCCAAGATGTGACAGACCCCCTGGTGGAGCATGGAGGTACTGCATGTGGAGTGTGACGAGACGTGATAAAAATACAACAGTTTTAAATGTTAAATATCTGTATGTGACAATGCAGATTAATATTTTGTAATATATTATTGTCTGTAAATAGTACATTTTATCCTATGCTCTTGTGTGTGAGATCAGAGTTATGAAATAAGGTGTTAAAATGTTCTTTAAAATGTTTAAATAATGACAAAATATTCCAATATTTATTCTTATATTATAATAAACTTAATTACATATATAAGGTGGCAGAGATGGAAGGATTTTTTTGTCCAAAGAAGGATACGAGAGGTGCAGGAGGTTTTCTGGGATTTCAGAGCCGAGTGTGACAAATGGTCTGGAGGTCAGATCCTCGTATTTGTAGTATGTGTCTGCAGAGAGCTGCTGCTGCTGCTGCTGCTGCTGCTGCTGCTGCTGCTGCTGCTGCTGCTGCTGCTGCTGCTGCTGCTGCTGCACTGAGGGTTTAGCGTCAAATGCTGGGAAGGAGGAAACAGATTAAGGAATTAGGAACCATAGGAAAGCTTTATTATCATTATATATTATATGTGGCATACAAATGTGATTCTTCAGTTCATACTTACAACAGGATAACAGGATGTATTGGACACGACAACAATTAGTTAAATTTATCAAAGACTTAAAAACAGGCATAAAGACAGACTTACAGAGACAAATACTTCCTTTATCATAAAAAATTATTTGATATGGTTTGGAAAAGGTTATTCAATTCAATTCAATTCAATTGTATTTGTATAGTGCCAAATCACAACATACATTATCTCAGGTCTGTACATAGACAACATCAAGGAGAGCAGAGAAACACAACAGTTCACACAATGAGCAAACACTAGGCATCAGTGGAGAGAAAAAACTCCCTCTTAACAGAAGAAGAAATCTCTGACAGAACCAGGCTCAGAGGTGTGCGGTCATCTGCCTCGACCGGTCGGGGTGAAAGGAAAATGGGGGACAGTGGAGAGGTGGGGGACAGAAAGAACAAGAGGGAGATGAGGTAGAGAGAGAAGAGAGAGAGAGACCAGGAGCAGATACACAACAACTGTATCAGGTTACAAGTTTATACAGTTAATGATATCGACTTTTAATTATAGCACAATAATAATGGTGATGATATACTGTATATGATATGGTTAGCCTCGAAAAACTGTATCATTAACATGAACAAACTGGAATCCATCAGATAAGTATGATTGAAACCAGCAGAGGGCAGCACCTGTGATACCAAGAGTCTGCTCCAATCTCTGCAGTAGAATATTATGATCAATGGTGTCAAATGCAGCACTAAGATCTAACAGGACAAGTAAAGACACTAGACCATTATCTGAAGCCAAGAGAAGATCGTTACTAACTTTAACTAGTGCTGTTTCTGTGCTATGGTTTAATCTAAAACCTGACTGAAAATCTTCAAACAGGCCATTAATGTGCAAATATTCACATCATTGATTAGCAACTGCCTTTTCTAAGATTTTAGAAACCATGGAAGATTAGATATAGGTCGGTATTTAGCTAAAATATCTGGGTCAAGGGTCGCTTTTTTTAGAAGGGGTTTAATAACTGCTATTTTAAACATATGGGGAACATATCAAGTTAATAAGAATATATTAATTATGTTCAGGATATGGCAACGAACACTGGAGGTCTCATACAGCATCTTCTCTCTCATAGTCTTTTTACTTCACCCCACGGAGTTGGCCAATAAATTTGACCCTGACGTGATTTGAACACGCAACCTTCTGATCTGGAGTCAGACGCGCTACCGTTGCGCCACAGAGTCTGATACACAAACAGAGGTTAATATTAGAGAGTTTACCTCTAAACCGAGAATATGTAACTTTAACAGCAGATGCCGAAAGATGCTTGTTGCGTGACTGTGGTGAAGTCTGTCATCTCTGATCGCCTAATTAGTGTATATGAAATTGAAAGCTGCTGGATAACTGATAAAATAGCGCCCCCGCGTGGAGGCCCACTCCTCGTACTAACGTCAGACATTCAGAAATGACTGAGTTCTTTAAATAAGAGTTATTAATGTCTACCTTCATTGATGTTTTTCTCAACCGAAGCTGTGTCCTCTTCCTCTTCCGCCATTTTATTCTGACAAACAAATAAACAAACACAGGTTTAGACACACTTCCTGTCAAGTTTACATTTTTAAATAAAGTTGTTATTTCTCTTTTTAAACGGAAATGAAGACGCTCGTGTTCAATGTTTACTTCTTACCTTCCAGTTTTTATTCCACACAGTCTCACAACAGCGTCGGCATCAGTTTGGAGGCTTTATAGATACGTCGCCAGGCAACCGCACCACGTGCCGCAGCACAGCCTGCTGGCCAGACCGTGTAATTACTGCTTACACCACCACGAAAAAACAAGTAAACGGCGACTAAAAACATATTCTATATACAAATTAAATAGATAATTAGAAAGACAGACAGGCAGGCAAACATTACAGTATACATACAATTTACATCCTTTAACTTACAGTATTTACATTTTCTGTTTGTTATGTATATAAATGTTAAATAAAGTTGTTAAAAAAAAGTTTTCGGCTCACTTCGACTACTTCCGTTAATCACGTGACGAGCGGCAGCTAATCTGATTGGCACAGTGTTTGGTAAACTTATTCAAGATGGCCGTCGTCTGTGTTCTTTGTTTTGCGCACGGTTTAACTTCGTTTAATCAAATGTTGCGCAAATATTTAACCGTTTCTGACCGTTTTCCACGATTCCAGCGATAGCACTCGGCTTTACGGAGGATCAGGGTGAGAGTTGACCGGTTCATGAGCTACATATTCGGCTGTCAACCGCGCCGCGGTGGTGTTTTACAGTTTACGGGAAGACTCCATTAACCGTGAGCCACCGGTGTACGGTTGTCGCTACTGTGCGGGGCTCCGCTGCTGAGAACCCCCGAGTTGAGTGATTGTTCTGCGGCAACAGGCAGCTGCTTCCCCGGGCCTGTCTGGGTCTGTTAACCGCGGAGAGACTGTGGCGTTAGCACCCGGAGCCTCTTCTCAGCCGGTCCACCATGATGTCCGTAAGTAATGAGCCTGTTTTTAGAGTTTGGTAAAAGTTGTTTGGTGAAGCGTTGTAAAAGTTTCTGCTGGTCAAAGTGTGGGTGTATCATGTTATTAATAGAGGCTACATGAAGCTAACGGTCAGAGCTACACCATATCAGGTAAAACGAACATGCATTGTTAAAAATGTAAGTGACGACGTGACTTCTGCTTTACTAACATAGCTCCACAGTGATTGGCATGACGCGGGCATTAAAACGACACAATCTCCCTTTTAGAGCTGCAACTGACGGTTATTCTCATCATCTATTCATCTGCCGATTATTTTCTCGATTAACCGAGTATTCGTTTGGTCCGTAAAATGTCAGGAAATGTTGAAAAATGTTGATCGGTGTTTCGTCAAAGGAAAATTCATTTGTAATCGGGACAAAAAAAGATAAAGTTAGAGACAATTTGGGACGACGAGACCTCAGAAATCCACTTATACACATTTTCGGTGTCATTATCTTTTATTTAAGGCACACAATGATTTGGCTGGTAAAAAGCCACTGTGGCAGGTTGATTTAAAAGTTAGTGCTATCTAATGGTGAGGCTGTAGGTTTTATTTTCTACTCATTCCTCAGCTCCACTCACATCACATATCTTGTTTTTTTTGTTTTGTTTTTACAGTTGAACAGTATTTCTGATTTTATTATGATTATTTATGATTTTATTTTCAGATTTGTTACTGATTATTTTTAAATTACAACTTTTTTTTTTACCCCTTTAGTGTTGTAAGTGTCTTAAATTGTCTTTTTTATTATTTGTTTTGTCTTTAATATTCTTTGCTCCAAAGGAGTTCACTCAATTCATTGTATGTAATACAATGACAATAAAGGCTATTCTATTCTATTCTATTTCCCTCATGTGGTCCACATATCACAGTTGGAGAACAATGGTCTTTGATGGGTTGTGACAGATGAGGATTGTTGACTGGAGTTACAAATATCTTTATTTCCCTGATGTCGTCAACTTGTTTTTCAAGGAGCTTTGACATAAATCATAATCAAATCATAATTTTTTTTTTTTCATGCTGCATTCCCAACAAAAATGAAGCAATGTTAGATAAATACGAGCACTTCCTCGTACAAACTGCCTGCTGCTGTGGTTCTTACGAAGAGTCAGTGCTTGGATTTTATTTTTGTGGGTTTATCTGTTTGGTCATTGACCGATAATGACACTGACTGCACTCACCAAGTTAATTGCTAAGATTTGGCAGCACAGTGACATCACTCAAAAGATGAAGAAGGACCAACCGTCTTGAGAACGGCTTATTCTTACCATGAGTCAGCCTTTTTGTGACTAGAAACTGAAGTTTGCAAACCACAGACTCACCTGCACCAAACCCCATAGAGAAAATCATCGTTTTTAGTTCCAGGGACACAGGAGCTGCTGGTCTACTGCTGCCTTGTTTGGTCAGTTTGTGCAACTCGGGCACGACTTAACTACAGATTTTAAACACTGAAGACACAAAATAACACGGTTGAATGTACTGATGGAGGCAGCAGTGGGTCACTGACCCCTGTGTTGCTGTGATGTAAAATTGCTACTTTTCTCTATGGGGTTTGGTGTGGGAGAGTGAGCAGTTTCCAGAGTGACACAAACTTTTGTTTTCAGTTGTTAAACGCTCTTAAAAAGTGGTAAATATTTATTTAAAGGGAACGTGAACGTTTCAGCTGGTGTGTTTTATTAGGCAAGTCTATCGAGCTGGTTCTCAAGCCAGGGGGTGCTCACGGTGCAGTCGGCGCTAGCATGTATCAGAACATCATGAAACCAAACCTCAAAAATACTGAACCATCTCTGTTATAAAAGAGGAAAACTTGCCTTAGGGGGTTCTCTGAAATGTTCCTGTTGCTGCACAGGAAATTTGACTGTTATTCCTCTGTGTACTCTATGTGAATACAGATATACTTATTTACTCGTGTCTCGAAGCGCACCCAGGGGCCACGGTGTGGTCTAAGCAAACATCTTTGAAACACTTTAGATATACAGAATTTGCTTAGTGTAATGTAAACTGTGGCAGCCATTAGATTATGATCCACATTTTACTTTTTATAATTCACTGTTTTTATTATTGGATTAAACAGTTTTAGCCATTTTTCTTTTTATTATTAATACAAGCTTCTTGTGAATATTTTCTGGTTTCTTGGCTCCATGTAACAAAGAAATCTTTAAAACGGAATAATTTTGGTTTGTGGATATCATCATTTCATCAACATTTTTCAACACTTTCTGACATGTTATGGACTAAACAACAACAATAATCGGCCGATTAATGAATTTTAAAAATAATATAAAACCACTTGTTTCACCATATTCGGAGCCTGATTGTCACTGAAGTACTTAATCATGTAAAAGTCTTGTTATGATAAACAGATAATTCAGTCACCGTAAGTAGAAATGATGTGGATTGACTTGGTTTGTGCATCAGTTGAGTTATTGCAGGTCACAGTTTCGACTCAGACCTTGAACGCTGAGTTACTGCTGAGAAAAGGTTGTGCTTGGTCAGGTGGCGGTGGAGCACAGTGTGACAGGGACTTGGCAGCTCACACACACACACACACACACACACACACAGGAAATTCCTTTGTCATTGGGACTGACAGAGGAATTTACTTGTGTTTCTGAAGCACCTGCACTAAGAAGCTGGATTTGCGGCTGTTGTTGTCGTTGCAGTAACTTCACATTTAAAGGTACAGTAAGCAACACTGCGACGGAAACACGTCGTCCACTGATTGTTTACATGACTCACTGTATGTTTTAATGTGCCACAGATGCCTGACGTACTCCCTCTCTAACTACTGACACGTGTTTTATTGCCTTTATTTCCCCTGACTCTCTCTGGAAAAACCAGAGGCAGCAGAAACGTTTATTATAAAGTGAGAGTGAAATGGTAAAGGTGAATTGATTAGTTCCTTTTATTTTGTGTTTGTCTCATGTCATATTCAAGTGTTGAAGGATTTGTTTTTAATGTATCACGTGCACAGAGGTACTTTAGCGTCTCCACTTCTTTCAAGTGCTTATAGTTCTGTATATTAAAACACACAGTTAAACAACGTATGAGCTTAAACTAACCTGTTGATGACCAGCCTCTTAGTACAGGACAATATAAGATTGAGTGAAGGTAGACACTGAAAACATGTGCTGGGTTTGTTGGATGAACAGATGAAGCCATTGTTCGTCAGTATGTCGTAATTACGTGGGAACGTTGCTGCATTTTTGTTTTGGATTTCAACAATTATGTTAGCACAGAGGAGGTTTAATTCTCCTTGTCCTAGTATAGGCCTTTAGTTAGTATTGAAATGTCTTGAATGTCTTTCAAAACTCTTGAAAATATTCACACATAGGAAGTAGGCTTTTGTGATTTTTTTTTTTGTCAGTGAAAATCTCAAAATAATTGGTAACAGTTATTATAACTGTAACTATAATTGAACTTGCTTTCAGCTGTAGGAACCCTGTTATTATTCTGTTTTCATTGCACTCTGTTACACAGTTCAAACTGTGTGAAAACTGCTGTGACAAGGTTTTCTAAGCGACACAAACTAGTGACTTGTGAAGCAGTTGTTGTGGGTTTAACTGAATCTTTAGAGTCAGTCAGAGCAGGTACTCAAAGAACACCAGGTACCATCACTGATGGAAAAGCAAAAAACAGTAGAGTCAAGATAAATGTATTATGGAAAAGCACCATTTGAGTATTTGACGAAAATAACATCGGTGAATATTCAAATAGCATTTTTAGCTTAATCTTCACAGATCAGGATGAATTCTGTCATGTTCATGTAAGATGCTAACGGCTATAAGCAGCTGAAGTTCTACACAGATCCAGAAAGTTCTTCTGGATCCAGTGATTGAAAATGTAAACAATATTTCATATTATTAAAATTTGCTGCTCTTGTTTTTTGTCACTCTTTGTACCTTGTGTTCAAATTAAGTGCTTAAAATTGTTATACTATTTATTTTCTTGTTATTTTGAGGATCTGGAGTTTGTAAGAGCATGAAACGTGTTGAACTTCAGTGTGAGATAAAGACCACAGCCTAATGACAGAGCTCACACTCACAGTGGAAAACTGATATTTGTGTGAAGGAGAAATGAGGTCATCACTGTTGTTAACACCTGTTTCTTCTCTAAGGATGTTTGTTATCAGGAAGAAGCTTCGACAGATTATTCACAGTCAACTCGTTTTTAAAGAAAGTATCATTTTCTCATTTTTCTTTTCAGATGACGTTTGGCTTTTCGAGCAGCGTGATGCTGCTCTTTGACTTCTGGGATGTGAACGGACCTGTCGGTAAGTCATGGAGACATGAGATGATGTACGATTTAAAATCAGTATTGGGATAATCATGCGTTTGTGTGTGTTTGTGTGTGTGCAGGAATGGTGCTCTCAGTGCTGGTGGTCACGCTGCTGACCGTGTTCTACGAGGTTCTGAAGGTCTGGAGGGTTTGGTTGAGCAGCAAATCTAAACTGGCTCGGCCCGGCGCCGCGGCTGAGCCGTGTCACAGCGACAGCAGCTCCGCCCTGGACAGAAGCCAATCAGAATCCTCCGTGGTGACCACAGAGACTCGAACTCCAGACCCAAACTCCAGGAAACGGTCAGGACTCTGGTGTTTTACTGTTGGATAAGCTTTCTTTTGTGTATATACCTGGTATGACCAGTAGGGGGAGAAAAAATGGGTGGGTGATATGAGCTTAAAATGACATCAATGGATAATTGACAGAATTTCAAATTAAAAGTGTGTTGATATAGGACGATGTATAGCTCACAATAACAATTAACATATTACTTAAAGTAACCTACAGAAATAACCTCGGTATTAAGTGGTGGGCCATATGAAACAACACAAATGTAAACAATAAGAAGACGTTAATCTTTGTATTTCCAAAGAAAGTGGGATTTTCACATTAAAATAGCCTTAAATATTTAACTTTTTCTTCATTTCTTTCAGCTTCTCCCTCTCTAGGGGGCGCCACATTAAATCACCTGAGAACCCTCCCGTTTATTTATTTATTCATTCCAGCTCGGGACTGATCTACCCAATCACTGGGGAGAACCCCGGCCCTTGACCTGTCAGAATTTGTACCGGCAACTCTTCGGTTACAAGCCAAGTTCCCTTTCTACTGGGCCATGTGCTGCTCCGAATATTTAACTTTTGAAGTTCACTTTTTAAAAAGAATTTGCTCATTTAGTTCTCATAATTAAAAATAACCAAACAGAATTACAATAATTTCACAGTAAATTACAGGTTAGTCACTGTATTTATGTTGGAACAAACACAAAATACAAAGAGTAGCAGTTCTTTTGTATGATATCAATGGGACACAGCAATTAATCAGTTAGTAAATTACTATTTTGATCATCCATAAATTAGTATAAGCTTCTTAAATGTGAATATTTACTGTTTTCTTTGCTCAATTAAACAAATAAATCATTGACTGATTCAAAGACCTATATAAAATTTAACAGAAACAGAACTTCCACTCATTGCTTTTGGGTCCATAAAAGTGAAATGGTCTTCATACACATAGAACCTCCCAAAACAACTCTAAACACTGTAGTTTATATGCCAGGCATGTATGTGGCGCTGTAACATCGCTGCAGAATTAGCCCAAATTTAGAGAAGAAGACATGGAGAGGTGGAGCTATGACTCAAGAATGTCGGTTCCACATGGATAAGTCGTGGATTCTGTTAAACTCATTCTTGTGTTTACAAACTCACAGATTACAAAGAAACTCGACGTTTGTGGATACGTGGAAATCATGTCTATGTCTTTCGCCCCCTGCAGTTTCCTTCTGCTCCACGGTGTCCAGGCCGTCCTCCACGTGCTGCATGTGACGCTGGGCTACATGCTGATGCTGTGCGTCATGTCGTACAACGCGTGGATCTTCCTGGGCGTCATCGTGGGCTCCGCGCTCGGTTACTACATCTCGTTCCCTCTGTTGGGTGTGGTCTGACTGACGGACTGAGGGGTACGGATGGTTCACACACGCTGGAATAAAAAAACAAACACTCCCTCTGCTGCTCTCGGCACAGAATCGGTCCGATTTTAACACTGGAGGATAACGGGAGGGTAACCGGGAACCCTGCAACGCTAAAATATTTTGTATCAGTCGTTCCTGGATGTGGAAACTGAAACAAAAGAAACTTTTCTTAGGGACTGACTCGTGACGGCCAGGATGACTTGTGTAATTTAATCGTTTTTTTTTTCCTGTTTGAAACATGTTAGAGTAATTTGTGAGGGACGTTTCGTGCATCTCGTAGTGATCACTAATGCTGTTGACTCCAACGCTAACTAACTTAAATATGTTGTTTGTTTTACAGACTTTTATTGTGACAGGAGTAGGATGAGGGGAAAGTTAAAGGTGTCGCACTACTGAAAGCTTTTCTTCCCAAGCTGCTTCCATACTTGTGAAAGCACCGGGGGCAGTATATAAGAGTCAGGTCTGTCAGGCACTGCGATATATAGATGTTGCTCGATCTCCGTGGATTTAAAAAGTTCACATTGAACTCTTTGCCTTGACGACTTGAAACCAAACCAAAGTTTTTGTGTTTCAAATCTTTGTAACTCGTGAAAATAAGTCAATAAAAAAAAAATCTAATTTAAAACAGAAAAATGAACGTATTCTTCTGGTTCTGGGCTGTTATAAAACTCCTCCTGCTTGTCTGTTTTGAGGAAGTGAATCATGTGAGTTTTATGAGTCACTGAGACGGTGAATGTGGGTCATGACAAAGGAACTGGAAAAGCAAAAGCAGCAGAGCCTTTTTTTAACTCTTCATGTTTATTTTATCATTAAAATCGTTTCCTCTAGCATTTCACAACTGTTTTTCTAAGTTATCCTGATAACAGACGCTTAACTGATCATCTGAAGGTGATTTCATGGCATAAAAACCTCCGTGACACTTGATTTCATTTGATATAATTTTATTCTCGTAGCAAGCACAAGGTTTTTAGATTAAATTAGGAGGAGAAGATAAAACATGGAGGTTCAAAAAGTGTCACTGACTCATAGGAATTAAATAAAAGGAAAGTGTGTTTGTATGAGGTCCTGACATATAGTCCACACCTTAATGCTTAATCCTGGGGTTAGGCAGGTTTTAACACCAGGGAACTGAAGTTTGTGGCACTTTTATGAACCAATCGCTTACTCTCCTCCCACACCAAAGTCCATTGAGAAAATCTGTGATTTTAGCTCACGGTGACACAGAAGCTGCTGGTCTACTGCTGCCTCGTGTGGTCACTTTGTGTCACTGAGGTAAATCTGATTTCAAATGCCGAATTTGACAAAATAAGACATTTGAATTTAGTGATGGAGGCAGCAGCGGATCAACAACTCCCGTGTACTGTGAAGTTAAAATCACTGATTTTCTCTATGGGGTTTGGTGCTGGAGAATAAGAGGTTTATAAAGCCAAACAAACTTCTTTTTCCTCTTAAAAAAAGCTCTCATAAGAGGAAGAGAAAGCAGTGAGTGTGTTGATAAAATATCATAGATTTAAAGTAGTGTAGATTTAAAAGGGATTAGGATTATTTTCTGTCAGAATGTACACAATAAAACATAAGCAGTAGTTTTGCAGACTGCTTTTATTTCAAAGAGATAAAGCCTAGTATTTACAGATTCTTTTTAAAACTCTCGGTTTCCTGGAACATTTTCCCAAGCATGAAGAAATCTCACATGTGAGTGTTTCATTTATGTATTTTATACTGGTAAGAACAAAAATAATCTGATGCAGTTTGATACCAATGAAGCACTGAAGATACATTAAATGTCGTGTCAAGTCTCCCTCTCACCCAGAAAATTATGGAATTAAATAGGAAAATACTAGTTTTAAATAAAGTTCGAAGCACTTCAGTGACATGTATCTTAGTTCGTCTGAAGAAATAGTTTTCTGGTTATTTTCCCCTTTAAATCACTGGAATTCCAAAATAAAAACAGTTTGTACTGAAACGTGTTGAAACATAAAGGCCATTCGCAAATATGTTTTTTTCTCAGCAAAATAAAAAAAGCTTGCATACTCAAAATATTTAAAAAAATAGACGGCAATATTTAAAAAAAAAAAAAAAAAAAACAGTAGTTACAAATCCAGAGGCATCCAAATTTTGATTATGGCTCCCCCTGTTGCCCAGATAGAGTTATCACGAGTATAATATAAGAACTGATCTGCTGCTGCATTTACTGATGTAAACAGTAAAATTGCCAAATTGACACCAGATTAAATCTACAATATTTTAAGAATATGATAATCTGGTTGTTGGAGCAGTGTCACACACTAAAGTTGCGCTTTAGAAAGCTTTCTCCCTTTTTTTTGTACATTTCTCCGAACTGTGCTGAACCCCCAGATGCCCCATACCACTTAGAGAGACGTGGGATTTCACTGTCATACACAGAAAATAAATGAAAACATGCATCAGTATTGGCTTAGCTGCAAAAAGACGACCGGTCACCAAAGATATGTCTCAGAAAAGTCTTGAGGACGAGAGTGTTGGCTTTGGAGCATTCAACAGCGACAAAAAATAGACAAAATGAAAGCTTTAAATAAAATCATCCTTTGGGTTAGAGTTTGCATTACCAACGTTTTCTCCGGGTTCATATTTACATGCAGGACGTTTTCCTTCCTACGCCAAAATCACTTCCACTTCTACCGGGTCAATGGTTTTGTCCTCTCCGCTCAGGCCGTTTGTGATCGGCACCTTCACACCTTCGTCTGACTCTTGGTTCGTCGGCGACTGGAAGCCGCTGTCGTCTCGTGAGCTGGAGTCTGAAGGCGGCAGTGGTGTCGGATCAGAATCGGATTCTGCTGCAGAAACCTCAGTGATCAGTTGACTATCTTCTTCCTGTACCGCTTCCAGCATCTCCTCAGCGACATCCTCGACGGCAGCTTCCACCTGCTCGTCCTTAGCGGGCTCTTGCCCCTCGCTTCCAAGCAGCTCCTTGAGGAGTGTCTGTGGAGACTTCTTGATTGAATTCCGGGGGACCTTCTCCACCACGGTGGTGACATGCGTCACCTCCTCCTGCAGTCCGTCCTCTGCGGTGATGGTGCTGTCGGTCGGCTCCATCAGGTTGGTCACAGGGCTCTGCTTCTCCTCCCCCGACACTGGCACCGCCACCTCCACCACTGGGTTAATCAAGTCCCTGATTTCATCCACGCTATCAGGAGACCTCGGCTCCTCTGGTATCTCCTCATCCTCACTTTTATCTTCTGATTTGTCATCGCAGGTTTCAACATCCTCCTCAGGAATAAGCTCCACCCCTGGAACTTCCATACAAGACTCGTAGGACAGGGGCAGTCCGTCCATCTGGATCATGGACACCACTTGCCTGCGTCTACTCCCAGAACCCCCTTCTTCAGTACCGCCATTGGCCGCACTGTCTGGCTCTTCGCTGCCAAATTTAGCTGCCCAGTCCACCTGAGGTGTTTCTCCAAGCAGATGCAGGTTGGGGTCGCTGTTTGTAAGGACGATGCTGTCCCTGTAGAGGTTGTGTCTCCTCTGGACAGCTGCCTCCTTCACAGCTGGACACAGAAGACAAGAGGAGACAATTAGACAAGTTAGCAACTCGTACACTGTCACACATTTTGACATTGGGCCATCCATTACACCTGGTCCTGGAGGATGCGTTTAGGACTTGCTAATGCAATGGTGTCGTTCCCACCAAATTTGGGTGCACTCTGTACGTATGTATGATTGACTGGCTCCTCTGCTGCCCCAACTTACCCGCTGTTACTATTACTAACCGCTAAGGTTGTTTTTTGGGTAATCCTCTTTTTAACCCTGTTCGTCTCGTAAAATCTGGCCACATCAGGGACCACAAGGAGTACGAGTGCCGTGTCAGGTTTAGCAGTGTCTTCACATGATAAGTGTTCCTTATGCCTGGTTCTGGGCGCTGCTTTTTGGAGCTGCTACCGCAAAAGTATTGTGGTGCCTACCAAGGTTGGTAGAACAAAAATTGCCAGCAACTGAGAGATATGTCTTGTCCGAGACCTCTGTTTGGATGTTGTTCCTGTTTGAGCTGAATAAACCATGTAAACCTGATTTGAGTAGCTAGCTAAAGTGCTGCCCTTTGTAAAGTTGAACTTTTCTCCACTGACATCGAACACCTTCAAGTGCAATTTGTATTTTCATCCAATTCTATCCTGACTTTGAGAGGTAGTATCTAAATGGTTCAAAAAATCAGTGGCGATACTGAGTCCTATGCAAGAATGCTGCCTCACCCATCATTATGTCCTTGGTGACGGATTGCAGCACCACCTCCTCGTACATGTTCTCCACCAGCAGGAAACGGGAGAAGTCCTCAAAGATCAGCTCTCTGAAGCGAGGCAGCTCCTGAGGAGCGATTGGAAAGTGACAATTCACAATTCACATTCATTGTAAAGAAGTTGATATGTTTGGTGCTACTCACAGGTGAGCAGGAATCTGAGAGCTGCTGGAGCATGTAGGGGATGATGATCTGCAGCAGAGCTTCTCTAAAGAACTTCTTACGCACTGAGCTGCTGTCGTAATCATATTTCTGGGGAATCAACAGAAATGTTTGTCAGGTACGAAAACAAAAGTGGTCCATCCTGGAATAACGGCCAATTATAAACTTTGTTTAGGTTGTAAAAACCTAACAAGGTTTGAGGGTTTGAGGGGAAACTGAAAATCATGTTTTTAGAAAATATATTTAGAACTATATTTGTAGGTGTGTTTCTCAAGAATTTGAATAGATAGAAAATAGGTTTTACCTTGAGAACCCTGTCCTGGCATCGCTGGACGTTCTTGCACATGTCCTCTTCACCCTGGTCCTTCAAAGACTGGTTTAGCAACTGCTCAAATGTGTACACAGCATTGTCCATTTGCTGTCAGAATAATGACAAAAAAACAAGATAAACTTACATATAACCTGAGCTGTTCTCTAATAATTGTAATAATAATTCTTGTCCAGCAGGTGGCAACAGAGGTTGTGTGTTGTCTTGTGGAGGTTTAGGGAGTGTTAGACGTGCTGGTTCTTGAAGGGCTCACCTCTCTCATGAGGATCTGAGCTCTGCTGACAAACACGTTGGGGCTGCAGACCTCAAACCTCTGCTGAAGGCCCTCCAGGTTCAGCTCCTCCACCTTCTCGTAGCAGCTCTGCATCTTCACGGGGTGGAAGGCGAGCATGGACAGTCTGTCCATGTGCTGAGGGAACAGACGGTTACTCAGAAACACACACAATAAACACAGATTTGAGGCCAGTGAGACGTGACTCACCTCTCCTAGCTTTTCCTTGGTCCCTCCGTTGAGCGAGTTCTTGCTGATCTCCACCATCTCTCTGAAGAAGACCTCCCTGACCTCAGAGAAACCTCTGCTCGTGGGCTCCATCAGAGCCTCGAGGATGGAGCTGATGTAAGGCTGGATGCTGGTCCGTAGCAGAGGTTCCACCTTAGGCAACACCAGAGCTGCCGACACCAACACAGCGACGCATGGAAGGAGGAGAAACGCGCTCATGGTTAGTTGCTGCAACTCATAAAAACACATGGAGATGACTTTGTAGTGTGTGATTGCCAAAGGTGATGGTCGGTGACGCAAGGAAACTTAAGTTTGCGCCATCTTGTAACATTTCCACTCTCCTGCACCAAACTCCATAGGGAAAATCAGCTCACAGGGACACAGGAGCTGCTGGTCTGCTGCTGCCTCTTTGGCAGGTTTGTGAGAGTTGGGTAAATGCAAATGAAGCATTTCAAACACCGATCACCACAAAGTCACAAATCTTAATATGAACTTGCTGACAGAGGCAGCAGTGGATGGACAAACCCCTGCGTGCTGTGGCTTTCTCAATGGACTTTGGTGAGGAGAGAGTGACAGGTTTTAAAAAGTAACACAAACTTGTCAGAAATGGTTGCCTAATGTTGAGATAAAGTGTCAAACAGATTTTTGAGATAGTGAACACTATTGCATCAGTGATTAAAATCTGCGTTTTTAGCACTGAGTCATGTGTCAATACCTCCCTATGAAACCCAACCTACCTCTTCAATACCACACGTTTAAGCAGCTTTCATACAAGCACTTAGACTCGTGCATTAACCCTCATGTAAAGCAGGACCTGCATGTTTGCATACAGTCGAATCTTATCTGCGGGGATGAAGTTTCAAATGCTTATATAATGGAATGGAAGGCAATGGAATGCGGCCCCGCCACTTGAACTCACTGGGTAATGGTACGCACAGGGGAAAAGAGAGTGGTCTGTGCCAGATTAACTTCTGAACAGAACACTGACGGCACTCGCAGGGTTTTACCCCCAGGTACTTCAGAAGTTGCTAATTAGACAGAGGGAGAGAGAGAGAGAGAGAGAGAGACGGAGTCACAAGTTTAAAATCTGTGAGTGGAGAGTGAGCACAGATGGAAAAATGTGGGGGGGAATCGTGGGATGTAAGTTAGTGCTGTATGTCTTTGGAAACTTGAGCACCGTGGCGTTCGTCAGGGACCAGACAAGTCACTTTTGCTTTGCCAATAATCCCCGAGCAAGAGAGAGAGAGAGAAAAAAACCACACAGCGACAGTCGCTGAGGCAAACAATGGAGCATGCACCGGAGGTGTGGAAGATCCTGTTACATGGTACAAGTCAACCAAATCAAGTTTGCACAGCGTGTTTGCTGCATGACAGGGTAAACTGAGATGGCCTTTATGGACGAGATTGAAATATCAATTGAGTGATGTATAATAATTTCTTTCATGGAGCAGCTCCCTCTTCAAAAATCCCCAAACTGTCCCTTTAAATGCTTCTCTTTTTTTTTAAAGTGTGGTTGTATGAGGTACTGACAGTCAGAACTTACTCTTCTGTCTTTATCTCAATGTTAGACAACTTTTTCCAACAGGAAACCTTGGTTTGTGAACCACTCGTTCTCCCACACCAAAGTCCATAGAGAAAATTGGCGATTTTAGCTCGCAGAGACACAGCAGCTGCTGGTCTACTGCTTCTTTGTTTGTAAGTTAATGTCACTTTAGTAAAATTAAACTAAAGATTTCATGCCCTGAAAATGAGAAAATAAGACATTTGAACAAAGTGATGGAGGCAGCAGTGGATCAACAACCCCTGTGTAGCTGTGGTGTAAAATTGCTAGTTTTCTGTATGGACTTTGGTGCAGGGAAGAGAGCAGTTTACAAACTTAATTTCCCTGTTGTGAAAAGCTGATTTTCCTTCACGTCTCCACTGACGACCACACTTCAAAAACAATAAACTCTGCAGGTGGCCGGTCACCTCGTATCTTGCCGGAGACGTGTTCTTTGGATGTGATTATCTGGTCCATGTCGGTCCTCAGTCTGGCGTCCAGCGGAGCTCTCTGGGCCTCGCACGTGTCCAGCAGAGCTCCGTACTGACTGCTGGTCTGAGACAACACTTGTCGGTACATGGCGTCAGAAATCTGCAGGAGAGAGAGAGAGAGATGTTCACAAACATCATCACCGCTTTGTTTCTCTCCCTGGACGTTTAGATTGTAACTCACCAACATCCAGTTCCTCTGCCTCTGCTGCATCTTCCCCTTCAGACGTGGACCAATCACACTTCTTAACTCAGGGTGAAGCGTCTCCATCACCAGGTTAGCCAGAATCTACAAACACACATAACATACAGTATCAATGTATTGTATCTTTTAAATTGAGTGTATTTTTTTTATGTGCAAATAAATTCTCTGAGCCCCCCCCCCCCCCCCCCCCCCCCATCTTTCCCTGTCCCGGGATCAGGAAGTTAAAGTTACCATGGCAACAAGAGGTGTAGTCACAGAAAAAACAAATCGTAAATGTACATAAAAACAAAAATAAACCTGGAAAAAAAGCACCACAGCCTTTCCTGTGTGGTTACGTGGATACAGTGGAGCGATTGAGATGAGTCACAGCTGCATAAAGACAGTCAACACACGTACACAACTCTGTTTTCTTTATATGTTTGCTGTTAGAGAGGCTTTTCTTTCTGTAATCCTAACTTTATGTCACTTTCTAAACAATTTATTCTCCCGCACCAAAGTCCATTGAGAAAATCAGTGATTTTAGCTCACAGGGACACAGGGGCTGCTGATCTACTGCTGCCTCTTCTGATCAGTTTGTGCCTCTGAAATAAAGCGGAACGATGAATTTCAATCACCGAAATACCAAAATAACACATTTGAAGTTGGTGTTGGAGGCAGCAGCAGACCAACAACTCCTGTGAGCTGTGGGGTAAAATCGCCGATTTTCTCTATGGGGTTTGGTGTGAGGGAGTAAGTGGGTTCACAAAGTTACACAAACTTCAGCTTCCTTGTTAACTCGAGTCGTCTAACAGTGAGTTTATTAGCAGGTAATAAATTGCGTTTATTTTGACTGAAATTTGCGATTTTTACGTAATTATTCTCATTTTCATTTGAGTAACATATTTAAAATGATTGCTCTGTGAGAAACAGATGTTTTCTTGTGTCTGTAGAGTATGACGTGTATAGATCAGGACAATATTCAATCTAAAATGGTCATTTCAGTAGGCTATGTTGCGATTTCGATACTTCATACAAACAAGCTTCCCTTTTTAAATAAGAATTTGTTCATGTTTCTGGAGCTGGAAAAAGAAACAGGAGGAAATCAGGTGTAATGAAGAAACGGTGACAAACACAAACACAGAGGGCGAGTGTGGAGATTTGAAAGGAGCTCATTCAGAGTGGAGGCCTCCATTCAACAGTGTGAGGGTGAGGTCGTGCTGCTGTTTCTGTGAATGGCTTATTCTCCAGTGTGAGGAGAGTATGTGTGTGTGTGATCAGGATGCAGACGTGTGTGTGTGTGTGTGTGTGTTTTTAAAATCGTCCATCACAGTGATATTTAAACAATTCTGAACTAAGACTTTGTTCCATTTTTTAGTCACAACCCGGGAAATTCCAAGGTTATGGGTCGTTCTGAACTCGGATTTCCAACTGTGATAAGACGTAATCAGGGTAAGAAATTAAACTTTTTAATATACTGTATTTTTTAGGGGCATTTTGAATCATTTCCAGGACGTTTTCTTTCAAATGTCAAAAAATATCTTAAATACCATTAATACCACAAACTGTGCTACCATAACCGTTAAAGCAGTGTTTCAACATGAATTCCAACTTTTTTAAATACTTTAAATACCAAAATAACTCATCTGAGTTCCTGACCTGTGGCGGTGTCCCGCACATCATGTCCCACGTCCCGTAGTGTCCCTGGGCTTGTCTGTGTTTCCTCACCGAGTCGGTGAACGCCGGCGTCTCGACTGTTAGTTCCTCAGACAGACCTGTGTGGGACAGCAAAGAGCAGAGCAGAGAGTTGGTAACGTTAAAGACTTTTTTTGAGCTACGATAGGTTGGTTGTAAACACAGTTTCCCCTGAAAGACATGAAAACTCAAGTGTTCCAGCCATTCTTAGAAATGAAATAAACAACATTGTTCTAAATCCTTTTGTTTCGCTAATGTTAGCCGCACAGTAGTTAGCATCACTATGACCTTTATTTAGTCTATTTGTTAGAAACGAAGCTTTCAGTTCCTGGCAAATTCAACCAAGAAAGAAACTAAAATGTATGAACAATAATGTTTGTGTTCCGTTTGAGGCAAGCTAACATGCTAAAAGCTCTGCTGCTTTGTACAGTAGCTCGGCACTTGGGTGTTCAAACAATCATGTAGCTTGGTGTGTTTTAGCTAGGCTAATTAGTCAGCTAAACACATGTAGGAACCTGGCAAATAATGTTGCTAAAGCCAGTTAGTGTTGAGATTTTGACTCTTTCACAGCTGCAGATTTAGCCATCTTTTTTTTTTTTTTTTACATGTAATGATCGGTAGAATTTTTTTCTCACACCATTTGTTTAACCTAGGAGCTAGCACAGCAGCTAGCGCCTTCTGAAAAACCTTTTTGTGCGTTGTCGATGTCAAACATACAGTTTGCTTAAATCAGAGGCCTCAAACTTGCGGCCCGCAGGTCAAATGTGGCCCTCCAGATGATTTAATGCGGCCCACCACTTAACATCATCATATTTTTAAATGATTTTGAAGTAATCAATTAATTTAGCATCACATCTATGTTTTTATTAACACTTTTGTCGTGAAATTCTGTGAAATACTGTCACAAATGTTGTTATCACGATTTCATGACAGGATACTGACTTTTTTTCACTCAGGTCATTTCAGACTTCAGGGAATCTGCTTTTGCTTAAATGCTTTGACTAAGGTCTACAAACTCTTTGTGTCGGTCAAAAGTTGACTATTATTTCTCGTGATCAGCGTTTTCTCAGTTCCTGAAGCATCTGAGTCACCTCTGAGTCTTAATTTAGTTCTGTTCAGTCACAGTTGCAGGATTTTCTGTCCCTATCACGCACCGATGTGTCATCCCCCCAGAAACAGGAACATTTTCTCTGTGGTTGCTATGGTTACGGCCCCTCCCAGCTTTGACAGGACAACAGAAGTGGCTCACAAACGTGTATGCGTGTATAAACAGGTGTGTGGATTAAAAAGAAAAATCCCTTTAATTTGCAGTTTGTCCTTCTGTGTGGCAAAAACAGAGCTCGTCCGTCTGATGCACACGTTACTAATTAAAGGACAGTTCAGCTTTTTAATCATCGCAGACTGTGTTTTACCTTTTTTTTTTCTGCTTAACGACTTCAAAGCAAAGCTTTTCACACAGAAACTCAGGGCTCAGACACATGTTTTATGTTAAGTTTTTGACACGTTTAAGAGAACTATGCAAAAGTTTTGTATCGTATCGGCTTTTCATAAGGAGCCATTCTTGCGTTTTTTTGTATACAAGCAAAACACGACTTTGCGAAAATATGACAGTGTTTAGAGTCATTTTGGGAGGTTTGTGTGTCAAAAGAAACTTTTTAAGAATGAAAAACAACTGTACACATCATACTTTTTTTCTATGTGTTATTTATCTCTGATTTGTTTCAGTTATGTTGTCGTCATGTATAAATAAAGTTGGATTGGATTGGGTTAAAAAGGGTTCAACTAAAATACAAGGAAACATGCTAGTCAGACTGAAATTGTACTAAATCACATTTTCGAAGTCGGACTAACAATCCCAGATAATGCGATCAGGAGTGAAATAACTTTTGCGTAATGGTAAAACAACTCGAAACGGTGCCCAACATGCTAGTTATCAGCCAAATACAGAAAACAGGCGAATGCTAACAAGCTAGCAACGAGCTACGTCACCAGCTAGCATAGGCAGCAATGTTATTGTAGTTAACGTAAACTAATAATACTATCACACCGAAAACTAAAATTGAAAAAACATTTTTCGTTAACTGAAATAAACATAAAAACTAGAGTTAAAAAAAGATAACAAACTGAATTTATACAACTGACTACAACTAAATTTGGTGTCAAAATGTGCAACAATTTTGAAAGGCTGTATTTAAGAGACAAAACGTATTATCACCTTTTTGAATCTTGTACCTAAAACTAATTAAAAACTAAACTAAAACTAAGCATTTACAAAAATAAAGACTAGTAAAAAACTAGCAAACTTGCTCTAAAAACTAGTTAAAACTAACTCATTTTAAAAACAAATGAAAAATCCCAAACTATTATAACCTAATTATAAATAATAATCCCCACTAGTGCTCCTGTACCTGAACTAGCCCGTGTACTGCCAACACAGTAAATCATCATTGGTAATTTAGTTCTTCTTATCGCCGTGTCCTCGGCTCGGCTCATTATATTTACGATGCTTTTCTGTATCGTGATGAAACTGGCAGCTTCACAGGAGCCACAGACACTGCTCATCTGGCTGCCAGAAATACAAAACCACACATTAAAATTCAGAAGATTTGAATCCACTAAAGCACTAAAGCTTCTTCTGTGTTGTGTTTTAAATATCTCTAATAAAACGATCAGCTGCTGCTGCTGCTGCTGCTGCTGCTTGACATCGGAGCTCATTTGATATGCAAATGCTTGACTTTCCGGGTTTTTAAACGCTGTGGAAAGAGGTTTGTGGCGCTTTTCAAATCTTTAGTCCCTGCCTCATTACAACCAGGTTTTAGCCTCCATGAGGACTTACTGGCCCTGACAAGGTCAGTGTTTCTGACAGAAAAAAGGTCCTAAAGAGGCAGAAACACACACACACAAAGTGGTGTGTGTGTGTGAAGGCCTGGGAACTCGTCCCTGGCTGCTACTAAAACATCCAGATCGTGGTGAGCGAGGCAGGGAGGGAAATGCCTCAAATAAAAGAGCGTGGTAAACGCTGCCACATGTGCTATTTATACAAATACACACACACACGCATGCACGCACACACATGAACACACACTGCAGAGAAACTAATCTGTGTGTTGATCTGACTCGCTCCAGTCACATGGAGAATGTGTACAGTGGTTCATCACAGCATAGTTTCCCTTTTCCTTCTCACTCCCAAAGGGCAAAAGTCCCCCCCCCCCCCCCTTTTAAGTGAGCAACAAAGTCGAAGTGCAGAAGAATTTCACACACACATCTTACAAAGAGTGAAACTGGTGTGGGTGAATTTTTCTCAACCGAACCCCACAGAGAAAAGCAGCGATTTTACGTCACAGCTCACACAGAGCTGTTGATTCACTGCCGCCTCCTTCTGTAACTTCTAATGTGTTATCATGTCATTTTGGGCGTTTAGATTTATATCAGTGACACAAAGTGACCACACGAGGCAGCACCAGCTCCCGTGTCCCTGTGAGCTAAAAGCGCTGGTTTTCTTAATGGGCTTCAGTTCAGGTATGGATTTTATTAAAAGAGCTGGCAGCCATGTTGTTGCTGGCTGTAGGACTAACTGTATCAGTACTGGTGTGGACTCTTCAGATGGACTCGCTTGAGTTAAGTTGGAGATGTTTCATCTTCTTGTCCGAGAAGCTCCTTCACTTCTAACCAACTGGTGGAAACATCCAGGTCTGATGCCTCTGGAGGCTGAATATCTGTCTACAGACGTGAAACTATGCAGGTCATTCAGAACCTTGATGTCAAGTTTGTTTGATGTTGTTAGTTCTACTTGAGTGGAGGTGTAAATATGGGGGTCATCAGGGTTGAAGCAGAAGAAACCTCTTGGGATTAGCGGTGAGTTGTCTTCAACTGAAGTCGAGCAAGTCCAGGTACCTACAGTAAACTCCTAAATTCAATTTGTAGTCGGAACTCAGAATTGCCGATGTCCTTCAACAGGAACGTCCCATGGAGACGCCAACCCCAATACAGGATTCCAAGATCCTACTTTTACCATTAAATGCACCTCTGTAGTATTTGCTTCGGGGTAAGTCAGTAATTCTATGGTTCATTAGCCAGACCAAGATATGTTTGCATCGGAATGCGTTGAATTTGTGACTTCCAATGTAAATGAAACACAGCTAAAGACCTGGATGATTGAGAACCTTTGAACCATGGTTTTCATCGTTTTTGTCATCATCTTTGACCAAAACAATAAATAAAAAAACACCATGAGGACTGAACCAGGTTGTGCTGTAAGGTCCAAGTTTGTCCCTAAAGGACTCAAGTGTAACATCGTAGAAGAAGTCCTCTACGATCCACGTGGAGGAGGAAAGTATAAACGCTTGTGCCTCTGACTTCTAACGTCCGGTAAATTCACTTGAAGCTTGTCAGCGCAGACGACTTCCTGTCTGCCTCTCCCTGACTCTCTGGCCACTTCCTGTCTTTGTCAGCCTTCGCTGAGTCACAGACTTAACCACTGCAGACAAAACAACATACACAGACACACATGTGCACATGAGTGTGTGTGAGTGTGTGTGCAGTCATGCTGAGGTTTAACTTTCTGTCCTCGCAGTTCAGGAAACGTACAGGCATAACAAGAGAAATGAGTGGATGACGTCCTGTTTACTGACCACTTTATTAGGAACACTTGCTATGCTTCTGTGGGGTCGACCACATTGGGTTTTTCAGCCAATTCTGATACTGTTTGTTTTTTAAATTAGAGCAGCCAATGACTGATGATTTTTTTGGCAAACTGTATTTGTCCAATTTTCTTTTCTTCCATCTGATAAATTATGAAAATAACTACAACACTAATGGTCTGTCGTCTCTATCTGTGTGTGGCCCTGCAATGGACTGGCGAACTGTCCAGGGTGTACCCCGCCTATCGCCCGATGTAGCTGAGATTGGCACAGCACCCCCCGCGACCCTCTGGTGGAGGATAAAGCGGTAGATGATGACTGACTGATGACTAATGGTCTGTCTCTCCAATCTACAGTTTATGTCTGCACTGCAGTGCAATTATACACAGTATTTTCAATAAAAATAATGTATAAACTAAATATTAAATGCACGATACAAATAATCAAAAAGAGAACTAAACATTTTTTGATAAAGAAAATTAAATTTTTGTGACTTAACTACATTTTTTAAGAACAATGTTGAGTTATTCACGCAATTGTGGTCACAAATATAAGATAATGTTGACTTAATCTGATATAGATTTTATTTGGGAGCTCATAGACTTTGTCACTTACATAAAAAGTGGACCTGATTACTCTGTACAGAATCAAAAATATACTGAACAGCCGCCAGGGGGCGACTCCACTGGTTACAAAAGGGAAATCCACTGTAAAGGAAGTCTTTATGGAAGTGAGCATCATGTTATAATGTCATTAACATTTTCCTGAGCAGTCAGTGATCTCTATCACTAGTTTCAGCTCTTCTGGTGTCAATTTTGTAAATTCCATTTAGAGGAAAACAAACGATAAAGGACGGCACATGACTGTGATTGACAGCTGGTATCATCCAATCAGAGCCTGTTTGCAGGCGACACCTTCTTAATTGAACTTGTATTTGCAAAATGTTGACACCATGTCGTCCAAATCTGTGAGTCTGGAAGCTTCCAAACAGGAGTTTGGATTATTTTGTGCCTGTCTGTCTATTCCACTCTCTACTTCTTCTTCTGCTACTGTATTCGTGGGACACGTTAAGTCCCAGAAGTGTTGCAAATCCCGGCAAAAATGTCAACATATGTGTGGTTAAAAGGTCCAGTGAGTTGGAGGAAGTGCAAGGGGTCAGAGGTCAGACTGTAAAACCATTCATCACCCTTTCCCCCCGCCCCCCTGGTTCTGGTTTTTCTCAAAACACTGAACCAGATGGAGGTGAGACACAGGGCGTGTTCACACAGGCCAGAAAACACGAATGCCAGTCGACGCTTACAGCAGCTATGGTGACAGTAAAACAGCAACACAGTGGCTTACTCTGTGTCTGACAACACACACCTTCCCGCCTGGAATGTGTGGCAGGGACTGTGGCGCTCACTGAGCATGTCCGGACAGGTCGTATTAGGCGGTGAATAAGTGAGATCTGAACATGTGTGAAGCAAAAACACTGGGGTTTGACTTCAAACTCACTCACCCACTCTGAGGAATCTGAACATGAAAACGTGTTTGCTCCACAGAATTTAACTTTTCAGTCGTTTGTTAGCGTCTATTATGAGAGGGTGAATGCATGCAGCTCAGTCGGATGACTTAATCGTGCAAAACAAGGCTAAATCAGGTTAAGCGGCTTTTGTCAGCGTAGTGATGAGAGTGTGGTTTCATTCAAATCACTGGTATGAAGTTTTAATTGTACGGTTTGTGATACGGGGAACGTACAGCGTACGCTGAGGTGTACTGTGTTTACGTGTGTGTGTGTGTGTGTCTATAGCGGTGGAAAGATTCTAATATTCTACTCATGAGTAAAAGTTATTTAGTTACTTTCTTGTGTCGTGCAAAAAGGACAAGGGAACACAAATCTCATATTAATAGTTTTTGATTGAAGTGTTTTTGAACCTTTACAAATTAAAGTGCTGACAAAATAAAATATGTAAACACATAATCTATCAGTCAAAATGGGTCAAAGGTCACAAATGTCACTCACTCAAGGACCTTAATTAACGCCAATTCACCTGTCCTCATCATTCACCTGTCGTCATCATTCATTCACCTGTCCTCGTCATTCACCTGTCCTCATCATTCACCTGTCCTCGTCATTCACCTGTCCTCATCATTCACCTGTCCTCGTCATTCACCTGTCCTCGTCATTCACATGTCCTCGTCATTCACCTGTCCTCGTCATTCACCTGTCCTCGTCATTCACCTGTCCTCATCATTCATTGCCAAAGTTTCCGGTGCGTGAATTTATTTATTGATTTTAATTCAGGCCAACATTTTTTTATTCAGTAGCAGATGTGATTTAAAACGTAGTGAAGTACAGTAACTTTCAAGTAAACTTAACTAAACATACACAAAAGTACACAAAAAACCTAGTCAATTACAGTAACACGAGTAAATGTAATGAATTACTTTCCAACTCAGTCTACAGTGTTGAGCCGTGTTGACGACTACAGTGGCTGCATGTGTGTAACCATCCTAACACCCTGACAATAGCAAAGTCACAGATGAATTCAGTGTAAAGCATGTTAGCTTTAAAGCAGCTCAGTCTGTGAAACACACCCACAGCCTGAAAACCACATGTAGGTTAGGTATTTAAAAAATCAGTCAGCTTAAGTATTTCTGAGTCACGTCCTTTAAGTGCTAATAACTGTAGACAAATGCACTTTATCTTTTAAAAATGACATGTTGTTTGCTCAAAGGTTAGCCTAGCCCCTCCCTTGCCGCTATAAGCTAGCAAATGTAGTTGTTCTTTGCTCTAAAGCTAGCTATAGCGGGCTACACTAGACTTGTGCTAATGTTAGAAACTACGATTATGCTTTCTCTCACTGTTAGACGACTATTTACGACAGGAAACTGAAGTCTGTGTTGCTTCTCCTGCACCAAAGCCCGTAGAGAAAACCAGCGATTTTACATCACAGCACACAGCAGTTGTTGATCCACTGCTGCCTCCTTCATTAAGTTCACATGTTTTATTTTGTGACTTCTGTGTTTGAAATTCTTTGTTCTCCGGTGTGACCATGAGCTTAAAACACAACAGATTTTCTCTATGGACTTTGGTGCGGTGACACATGCGGTTTACAAAGCTCCACAGATTTGATTTTCCTTTTGGAAAAATCTGTCTATAAAGTGTAAGACTAATTCTGGCCTATGTCCTATGGAGGTTCTAGGTGTAAATATAGATTTATTTAACATAAAGAGAGCATATTTTCAAAGCAAATACATGCACTTTACAAGTTGTATTGACATGAAACTATTGTAGTAAACACTGTGTGAATATTTGATGCTTCATGTTCAGCAACATTGTGAGCCAAGTCCCTGCATGCCTGCACACAACCACAAAAATGTATCTTTGACACTCTTTAAAATAAGACGATGATTTGTCTTCCTCGTGTTTTACTCAAAAAAAATGTCAACATACTTGCCAGAAAAGCTTGGTCGCGCAATTTTATTTGACTCACTTTGGAAACAGGCGAGTGATTTCCTCTCATGTTGAACACTCTTACACAAATGTGTGTTGAAAACTGCGCAGTGATTGTTGTTCGTTCGCGCCTCTGTGATACAATGACGACAACAACAATAACAAGCGCACATCACTGTCTTAGACTCCTACATTAACCACCTCACTCAGATGGCATGTGAAGCCTTCACACTGTGAAACATTCAGACACACACACCCTGGTCTGAAACAGCGACACGGACTGAGCAGCCCATTGTTCTGCTCTTAAAGTGCCACATATGAGGTAAACTGAAATGAATGTGTCACTTAAAACTGTTCATTACTGATCAATAATTTCATAATAATCCAAAGATTATAACTGATCTGATCTCTTGTTTCCAGCAGTTGAGACGTCTGGGAAACAATTCTACAAGAGAGAACGACAACGTGTCAACATGCGAACAGCGAGATTGTGTATGAGAAGCTAATGTCTCGCAAATGTCCTCCATTTCTAATACAACATCGTGGATTTTTGTAAGAAACTCACGTCTGATTGGCTTTCGCGACAACACATGATTTGTGTTTTCTACTCAAGTGACTAAAACAAACTACGTTCACCTCAAATGCAGTGTAGATTTTTGTGTGGGACAAAGAAGGTCACAAAGAAAGTCGATGCAAAGACGGAAAAAAAGTATATTTTTGCGTATTTGAACGTAAGCAAATAAAGTGTAGGATGCTAATTTTGTGTCCTGAGATCAGCATTGTCCTACAAAAACTTCATCTTCTCACATGTTTGCTTTGACTTTCTATGTAATCTCATTGAATAAAATTGGTGGCTTTCTCCAGAACGTTCTCAAGAACTTTCTCCAGAACGTTCTCAAGAACTTTCTCAAGAACGTTCTCCAGAACTCCCTGGTCAAATTCCAGGATAAGAACTCAGCAGAAAGAAGCTGTGGATAATTCCCGGCTGCTTCCTGGAGCTCGACCCAGGCTCCGCCCCTCATCTGGATGACATCCTCCTGCTGTTGTGCTGCCTTTGTAATATGTGAACAAAAAATACCCCCATTTGTCTGGACATTTTCCAGAGTCTGTGTCTAAAAACGACTTTTACCGTCAGTTTGAGTGAAATCAGTGTCGGTAGATGTTTGTGTGTTGACGTTACCGTTGTTGCAGTGTCTGACGCAGTCCTGCAGAACTGCATGCCACTTCTTCTGCTCCTTCTCCGACATCACGCAGAAGTAGTGGTGACGAGCGTACGGGTGGTACAGGATGAGCGGGAACTCGCTCGCACACTTGATGAATGGATGATTGCCCACTTTGGCCTTGATACCTGCAACAAGTCAAAAGACACAGTGGGCAACTCTTTCTCTCTTGAAAGGTTTGTCCAGAAACTGTTCTTCTCGTTATTAATTGATGTGAAACTCGTACTTGTGTCTTCTCTTACCTGGCAGGCTGGTGTTCATCAGCTCCATGTACTCCTCTAGAGAGTCCAGGGCCTTGTACCCAGCACAGTTGATGGTGACCTTCGGGTGAAGTCCTCGTTCATTTGCCTGTCAGAGAGAAACACTGAGCTGTTGTAGCACAGGTGCTAAAGTCGCACTTTTATTGAAGTTTAGGAGAAAACTCACCGTTTTGCTCTCATAGAGGTTGATGGCATAGCTGTTTGGAACAGACACGAAGCGACTCCTCCATTTCCGGTTCTCCTCCAGGTACTGAAACAAACTCCCAGAGAAAATGGACCGGCCCGCCAATGGATCCTGCACAAAATATGGATACGGCAATCCGTCATCATAAAGGTGTGTTTATACCAAACATGATTAGTATGTGTTACGTGAACAAATAATGCGTTAAGTTGATGGGAGGGGCGCGACAGATGCTTTGTCACAAAACACTGTAGAAATAATCCAACAAATGCATCAAAATCACGTCACCGACTCACCGGTGCGCTCCAATTGTTGTTGGAAGTCGGAATTTCTGAGTTCCTTGTGGAAACTTTCAATTTGAACACCTTCTGATGTCAGATTTCCAACTCGGAGCAAACTCAAAAACACTCTTTTAAATTTACTGTAATTGCACTTCTGTCTTATTTGATTCACAGTAAAACATTCGTACGTCGAGTCCTGTTCAATTCTCATTAGACATGTTGTGAAAATACAGAGTAGAGCATCGTTTGTGTCCTGGAACGTAGTCCGCTTTCACAAAATTGTGGTTGCTTTGTGAGGCTGCTGTGACCTTGAACTTTGACCTTTGACCACCAAAATCAAATCAGTTCCTCCTTGAATTCAAGTGAACATTTGTGCAAATTTGTTCTTGAGTTATTACAAGTTATTACAAGGACAACAGGAAAACACGGTGCCTCCGGCCACAGCTGTTGCTAGGGAGGAGACGTAATATAAAATTATATGGTGACGATTATTGTAATTGTCTCATTGTTCATCCCTCAGTGCTTCAGTATATGACTCAATATGCCTGTATTATTATTGGATTTTCAAAACTACATCACAACATGTTTTTTTGAAGTCTCTTTCTTGAAAGAGAAAAATAAAACGTGCCTTCCTGTGCAGCAGCTGCGACTGCGTCCCTCCTCCTGCTTCGATCTCGTAGCGCACGCTGTTGAAGAGAGCGACGGCGTACTGCTGCTGGTACACGGCGCCAAACTCCCTCATCACATCTCTGGTGCGAGCTGCAGACGGTGAGTACAGAACACACAAGACACCAGATCAGGAAAAACATCACAGTTTGAAAAACATAACAAAAAATCTGCGTCAGTTTAATTCTACGATGTCTTCAGAACATGTTCACGTCTTTATCTCACTGTTAGACAAACTAAAGTTTAAAGACCTCTCACTCTCCCACACCAAAGCCCATTAAGAAAATGTGCGATTTTAGCTCATGGGGCCACAGGAGCTCCTGGTCCTCTGCTGCCTCGTGTGGTCACTTTGTGTCACTGAGGTTAATCTGAACAAAGGATTTTCAACACCAAAGTCACAAAGTAAGTCATTTGAATTCACTGATGGAGGCAGCAGTGGATCAATAACGCCTGTGTGCTGTGATGTAAAAATCGCTGCTTTTCTCTATGGGGTTTGGTGTGGGAGAGCGAAACCTTTACAACCTTTAGTTTCCTGTCAGAAAAGTCCGTCAAACAGTGAGATAAATCTATCAAACATATTCTTAACATGTCAAAGATATAATCTGACTCAGAATTTATTTGGTGAGCCTTTTGTCAAGTAGTTAAATGAATGCAAATTCAGCCTCCTGATATCAGCGCTTTATGAAAAGTGTCAAGTAATAAAATGTTCAAATGGCTTTTTTATTATGACAGTGACTCAACAAGAAAGATGTCTTATGTATGTTTTATCATCATGGCTGCTACAACAACAACAACAAAACAGATATCTGCCATGTTTTATGGCTGCTTCACAAACACTGTGTGTTTATGTTTGTGAATATTCTCTTGTTTTAAAATGTAATTTTCGCTCTGTTCATCTCTGCAAAAGCAAATAAACTGGGATAATATTCACGTGTGAGAACGTGTAAACTTTAGTTAGTAGAAAAAAACAGTTAAATTGAAATCAAAGTAGCTGGTGATTCATAAAGTACCTCAATAATAATCATAGTCCACTTTCCAGGTCGGAGAAAAGCTGAATCTACCACTGACTCAGTGTTTTTCCACAAATCCTCTCACTGCCTCTCTCTGTCTCAAGTCTGCACTGCAAAAACCGTCCTTGAATATTCTTACGTTGATTTAAAATGTCTTGTTTTGAGAAAAATAATTTGCCTGGCAAGAAAACTTAAAAGTCTCCTGTAAATTTAGCCACTTTCATAGTCTAATGTGCCTTAAAACAAGGAAAAACAGACCAAAAACGCAATTTAAATGTCAGAAATAGTCTATACTTTTACTTGATTAAGCTGCTTTTAACAATGTATTCCTTATATTTGCACACACACACACACACACACTAATCAGTGATTGTGTATTTTACACGCCTTAAACACACAGCGGCAGTGAAAGAACACACAAACCATGAGCAGTTTGAATTCAGGCAAATCATTATTTCAGCTTGTTACTGTGAGTTAAAGCTATAAATAAGCTGTAATGTCTGATTAACACACTTTTTTACACTATTAATAGTGTAAAATGTGCTTATTTTACTCTCTTGCAGTTCACTTTTTTAAGAGAAGGAGAAGCATGAGCGACGTCGCGAGATGTTCCCACAGTCCAGTTTCTGGAAAAAGTCTCCTGTGTTTGTTGGACGGTTTGTGCCGTTTTTGACGAGGTCAGCGTCACACGGCGTCGACTTGTGATGTGTTTATGGAAGAGACGACACAGGAAGGAGGGAGGGAGGGAGGGAGGGAGTCGGCCTGCAGTGCGGTGGGAGAGCAGGAAGGAAAGAGCTGACAGGACGGGACGGGACAGATGGGGACGGAATGTGGAGGAGATGAGGACACAAGGACACGAACGAGACAAACATGGCGCCACAAACATGGACGGGGGGACGGGTCAGACGGAGATGAGACAGAGACGGAGAATAACAACGAACATCATGTAGGGTCAGATGTAATGGATGATTATATCCACAAGGAGGCGGTAAAGCAAAGCAAACTCCAGAAAAATACTCAAGAGGAAGAACTTTCTGAAGAACTCTTCCCTGATCCGCACTGAAATACTGTGGTCGCCCCCTGCTGTACAACAGCAACAGTACAACCGTGACGTGTATTTGTTTTATAAGACAAAAAATATTAAATTGAATTAATTTAAGTTTAAATTAAGTTTTTGGCTGCACTCCGTACACGTGTAGAACTAATCGCGTTTTGTTTATGAATTGGGCAAATGTCGTTGTCTAAAGCCCGGTGTTCCAACACGTCGGTGATGACATGATGTCTTAGATGCAGACTTTTGCGGACATTTGTGTCCAGAGTAACTTTTTCTGGATATTTTAGTCCGGAGAACGTCGGGACTTCAGTGCGGGTCAGAAAAAGCAGCTTTAGAATAATCCGCTGTTTCCTGTCCTCACTGTCATGACTGAGCATTCATCTGGGAGCAGATCGATGGGGAAAACTGTTTAGTCAGATTTTTTCTTGGCCTCGAATCATTTTTGCGAAGATCAGACAAAAACACTCTCTCCTCTGTGTAAAGTTCCACCATATAAGTGCTGGTTCGCGGCGGCCCCGTTCCAAACGTGAACCGACTTGGTATTTTCCACTGGAGCTGCCGTGCCAAAGACAGCAGACTGAGAAAGTGAACGGGGACGACCTTTACACGCAGCTGGAAACTGGAATTTGGGAACAAAGACCACATCATAAAACACACAAACCTCGTCCTGTCACTCAACGTAGATGTCGAGCAATTCTGTTCTATACTTCTGTCTGTTTCCTCTGTCTGTCCTGAACATGTCTGCACCACATTTGGTGAAATTTACGACATAAATAAAGACTATAAGTTGATTGGAATCAACAGCTTGATGATCCATCTGCAAACTAGCAAAAGAAGGGGCGGAACTACAAGTAGGAGGGACTATAAGCAGGGGGCGGAACTTCAAGTTGTCCAAATCACACAGAACCACACGAGAAGTCGACAAAATAAAACAATAAAAACGTCAGATAAGGGTTAGCGTTATAGCGTTACAACACTATTACGCAAACTGCGCAAGAGAAAACATGGAGCTACAAGTGGGCGGGACTATACACACTAGAGCTAACACTGGAAAACACTAAAGCTAACACTAGAACTAACACTACAGCTAACACTAGAATTAACACTACAGCGAACACTAAAGCTAACACTACAGCTAACACTAAAGCTAACACTAGAACTAACACTAAAGCTAACACTAGAACTAACACTACAGCTAACACTAAAGCTAACACTGGAACTAACGCTACAGCTAACACTAGAACTAACACTAGAACTAACACTACAGCTAACACTAAAGCTAACACTGGAACTAACACTACAGCTAACATTAAAGCTAACACTAAAGCTAACACTGAGTGTTTAGTCCTCGGAATAATCTGAACACCAACTCACCTTCAAGATATTACATGGCAGAAATATTTTAGCTCAAATTCAAGTATTTTTATTTATTAATTTTCTACTTTTTTGCTTTTCTTGGACAGGAGAGTGAAGCGTGAAAGAGGGGAAGACACAGCAAAGAACCGCAGGTGGAATCTGGTGCGACTGAAGTGAATGACATGGATTTCGTAACTTTGTGATATTTGTGTAATCCACGTATTGCAGATTTGGATGATTTATTGGAAATACTTCTCTCCTCCCGTCTTTGCTTTGCCTTTGTGTGTAATCCCAAATGCGTTTTTAATCCCACTGCACAGAAGTTTACAGGAAATATAAGTGTAAACTCTTCTTTTTCAGCTTCAGTTTCCCGACTGTTTTCAAACTACTACATCGTCAGGACGGTGTGTCCTGGTCTCAAAGTGGGTGAGTTATGTTTTACACTTACAGTGTGTGTGTGTGTGTGTGTGTGGGAGGAGCTCAGTCCATGTCAGAATGTGCTTAAACTGCAAAGGTGATGAAATCACTTAAACAGGGAGGCAACACAGTCCAAACTAGACTCCCTGTGTAGAAGTGCTGAGTAGACACACACACACACACACACAAACAGTGAGTGTCCTCACTGTTTTTATGTCTCAGTGAGGACACGTTGTCTCTTAACTCTTAGGACACAGAATTTAGGCTGCTTTTGTTCCATAATTGTGTTCAAACGTGCAGATTAGTGCAATCTAGAGTGTCTTATATCCTTTTTTTCATCACAACCTATAGGCAATGTGATGAAATTATAATATAATATATTATGCATTTGAGAAATGTGGGAATATGTCACAGTTCAAAGTTCGCTCAGCTTGTTTTTTTATGAACAAAAGTAAAAGAAAAATGGTTGATTTTGTGACTTTTGCACAATTGACACTACTTATAAAAATATGCGATATAAAGTTAATCATACTTTAACTCAACAACACCCCCCCCCCCCCCCCCCCCAGGATGTCCATATAAGAAAAAGACATTGAACAAATAATATTTATGATGATATTTCACCAAATTTCAAAATAAAAGAGTTTGCTATGATAAGGAACGATAATTAGTTCACAGTATAAATGTATTTATGATTTATGACAGCACAGAAATAAGCCTCTGCCTTAATCTAAACCCAACTCTAATCCTGACCCTAAAACCAGGTCTTAATCCTTTAAAAAAAGCAAAATGTCCCCACAAAAAGAGAGTTTGTACGTTATTTGGACCTCACAAAGCCTATAACTAAACTTTAAGCAGTTCCCTTTCAGAAAATGAGGTTCTGCCTCACTAGGACCAGGTTTCGGTCTCCATGAGGACGTGCTCTTCCTCACAGCAGCAGAGAGAGAGAGAGAGAGAGGGTGTGTGAGAGAAGCAGACTGCAGCTCCAGTGTTTGATCCTGTGACATGTTTCTACCTGCTTCACCTCTGCAGCTTCACCCACTTTAATTCCCGTCGTCTGACGCCTGAAACCTCGGCCTCACAGCCTCGTCTCGCTGCGCCACTTCACGTCCATATCCCAACCCTCCCTCCCTGAATGACACATGTGCAGAGGAATGAATAAATGCCCGTGCAGACGGATTTGTAGAGACAACACATGCACTGTGCTAAACATTTATTCAAAGACAACACCTTTTGGCCGCGGTGACGCATTCCACGTGACGACACCTGAAACGACTGTGACATGAGATCATTCTTTTCCCTGCTCATCTACACATCTGTGGAAGTGTTCTTTCTTCTTCTTCCCTTTCTTCCCTCGACTCTCAGTGATGACATGGAGCTGCACAGTGGGAGGCGGCAGGCAGCAATGTGAGACCTAAATAGCACTCTGTCCCCTGACTTCTACAAACACGCTTCCCTCTGGGAAACCTACTTATTATCTCTTAGAAAGACGTCCTTCGAGGCGAGCTGGCGTTCAGACTGTGAGTGGAGCAGAGCAACAATGCACTCCAATGCAACTCTACTCATGTTTTTGTCTGTTTACGAACAAATTCTGTGTGTTCCTTTGGGTAAGAGCGTTATAAAAGGGTACGCAGAAGGGGGCAGTTGCCCCAAACTGAAAGGAGGTCCATTAAAACAGCTGTTTTTGAGTTTCCAAAAGTCCACATATGTTCAGTTATGCACATTTCTGTCCTAGACAATAACTTTTTGTTGAAAAACAAGTGGAAAAACAAGGATTTTAGCCACTCAGCAAATAAATCCTGCACTAGCTTTAGTCTACGATATCCTATATAGTATTTACACGATGTTATCTCACTGTCAGACAGCTATTTCCAACAGGAAACTGAAGTTTTTTAAACCGCTCAATCTCCCGCACCAAACCCCATATGGAAAATCAGTGTTTTTAGCTCACACTTACACAGAACCTGCAGGCGTTACTGTTGCCTCGTGTGGTCACTTTGTGTCACTGAGGTAAATCGGAGGAAAGAATTTAAAATGACGAAATAACACAGTTGATGTTATTTTATGGAGGCAGCAGTGGGTCAGTGGGTCAGTGACTCCTGTGTGCTGTGATGTAAAAATCATGTAAAATTGATGATTTTCTCTATGGAGTTTGGTGCGGGAGAATGAACTTCATTTTCCTGCCGGTAAATGTTGTCTAACAGCGAAATTAAGTAACTAGCATGTGTTTTTTTAAAGGTTTTAAAGACTTGTAAGCACGTCTCAGTCTTCAAAAAACCTGAATTATTCCTTTAAATTAAATACTAATAACAGCTGTTGTTACACGAAAAGCAAATGTATGTTATTGCTTTGAATGTTGGGCTCCGCTTTGATTAAGGTGCCCCTCCCTGGAAACATCTGCATTGAGCCCCTAAATTTCCTTGATACGCCCCTGCTCATGTAAGTAAGTAAGTATGATTTTAAAAAGAAAAGAAGAAGTTTGTTTTATGAAACTAAGGCTGATTTAAAGGCTTTTGTTTGTTGGTAATAATTAGCTGTCACTGCTGTTGAGGAGTTGTCTCTCTTACCTGTAATCGTCTCCCGCCTGCTCTCATCCAGGTGAGAGGAGACCACGTCCCCCATGGTTCCAGGAGTTCAACAAAGAATCCACCCGGCTGCTGTTGAAGTGTGTTAAAGTGTTAAAGTTCCAGGAGAAAAGAAAAATCAGAATCAGCTGTTGGTGTTTCAGAAGAAAAACGTCCAGCTAGAGTCAGGTTTCCAGGCTGAGCCGCTGGGAAAAAATGCTCCACTTCCCTGGTGAGAGGGAACTCACTCTGCCCTGACCGAGGAGGAGGAGGAGGAGGTGGAGGAGGAGGAGCAGCAGGAGGAGGAGGAGGAGGAGGACACGCCCTGCTCACTGGTCCAACGTGTTCAGTCGGCCCTGACAAAGGTGTGGCCACAGGCAGCAGCTTCACACAGAAACAACATGTTATTTTAATATTTACCTTTAAAAGTGATTCTTTTAGAGTTAAAGTACAAGTAAGTGACCAGAAAATGACTTTGGTACAAGTTGAAGTTACTTTTTTAATAATAATATTACTTCAGTAAAAGTCTTAAAGTTTATGACATTTACTTTACTTAAGTGTCAAAGTCATTTTCTGATATAAAATGTACTCAAGTTTTAGAAGTAAAACTATTAAAAAAGTGATTGAGTCATGGTGGATCAGTGGTAGGGCAAGTTGTCTTTCAAGGTTGTGGTTCAATTCCTGACGCTGCTGTTAGTCTATTATATGTCCTTGAGTAAAGACACTTAACCCCGTGTTGCAGTGTGTGAGTGAATTGGTGAAAACTGTAGTGTAAAGCAGTTCATCAAGACTAGAAAAGCTCTATAAATACAGACCATAATACCAACTCTTCTTCTTCTTCTGATTTTGTTTGGTAGTAAGAGTAACAAAGGGAGTTGCAATTTATGAACCAATTCATGATTTCATATGGGGAAAAAAGGACTTTTATTTTGAAATAGGGTGCAATAACACTATGGAGGTTTTTATTGATGGAATTGGAACATATGTAGTATAATGTGGTTGGTTTGGATTATTTTAGATTATGCAGAAATAAAGAAATAAACTCGGTTTAATGTTGAAAATGAATCATTAACATCAGTTAAAATTTACATTTTTACTAAAAACAATTAGAATATATGTAAAAAATAATACATAAATAATGATTATATATAAAGTTCCATGTATGTTTTTCCATGGACTCTCACTGTTGATGTTGTCTGGATATTTGCTGCCCCCGTGTGGCCATTTTTTATGTTGAAATGAAGTAGGAGTAATGATTGGTTATTATATTGTTTTATTGTTTCTGTTATTTGTCTGTTTGTTTGGTTCTGAACTGACTGACCTGGTAACGTAAATAATCAAATAAAAATAAAATAACTATAATTGGTCACTTAATAAACCATGCATTTGTAAACATTTCTGTTGTTACCATGACTACTGCTGCAGGCTGATCAGGGACAAGAGAGTTTGTAACCAGAGGTCTCCGGTTTAAATCCAAGGACAGGTCAAGGGCTGGAGTTCCTCTGAGCAAGGCACCGAGTCCCCAAAGTGAGTTTTAGATGCTGTTTTTATTGTCCATGTTTTAGTTGCTGCTGATTTTGTTGCTTCTGATTTTTGTTTTATTTAAAAAATCATCTGTGCAGGAAAAATAAATCGCAGTTGAAGCCAAACGTCTCTTTTTCCACCAATGAGAGGGGGATGCGGAAGGATACGCGGTGACGTCACCACCTGGAGGCTCCTCCACGGAGACGTGAGGTGAGAGAGGGAGAGAGCGAGGGAGAGAGAGCGAGGATCAGTCAGTGCAGCAGTTTTCAGCAGCAGCAGCAGCATCATGGCTCCAATCGGATTAAAGGCGGTGGTCGGAGAAAGTAAGAAACATAATCTGATCATTTATTTCTACATCATGTTCTTTATCTACTGTGTGCGCGCGCGCGCGCGCGCTACTGTATGTGTGTGGTGCAGGATGCGGATGACTGAGTGAATCTGAATGATGAAGATGAAGGTGATGATGATGATGAAGATGCTGCTGTGTTTGCTTCATTGTAAAAAAAAAAAAATCACACAGACTGTAGTAGCGTGCGCAGACTGGTGCGTGTGTGTGTGTGTGCGGGCTACTGCGGTGCGGATGCGCAGTGAGAAGCTGCGGTGATGCAGCAGCAGCGGCAGCGGGCCCGCACACACACACACACACACACACACACACACACACACCATCATTATGTTATCTGCGTTATAATCCAGCAGGAATGTTTGTACAGGAGTCTTAATCTCAGCCAGTCACGTGATCTAACGCTGGTATCGATTGTAAAGTGATTGGAGGTGATCAGATTCTCTGAGGCTGGAGCTGAGCCTCGCCCCCATGATGGAGCCTGAAAACAGCCTCCTGCTCCTCTTCCTCCTCCTCCTCTTCCTCCTTCACATTCATAGCGGATTAATGTGTTCACACTCTTAAAATAAAAATAAAAAAGAATCTACATAATCTGAGGTTAAAGCCTCCTTAGCATCATTATTAATCATCAATCATGTGCTTTTGTGTGTGTGTGCGCGAGGACACTGCAGTTCACCATCTGATTTTGTCATTGGCTGATGCTCAGCAGTGTGTGTGTGTGTGTGTGTGTGTGTTTCATGTATTACTCATGTTGTGGGGACCTTAATCTGTTCCCACAGTCACATGATGGGGACTCGTCTTCCTTATGGGGGACAAAAATCACGTCCCCGTTTAAAGGTGAAGATATGCTGTATGGTTAAGTCTCAGGAAATGAATGTTAAAGTCAATGTAGTGTCCTCTGAAGTCATGGAAACCAGACTGTGTGTGTGTGTGTGTGTGTGTGTGTGTGTGACCTAGCAGCAGGTCCTTGTTCATTAGGTCGGTTATCGTGTCGTACCTCATTCATACTGCTCAGAAAAAATGGTTTAATGTTGTGTTTTAATGTGTTTTCCACCAGCGTTAATGTGATTTCATCAACATTCACTCACCGTTCACACAATTTAGCAACGCTAGCGTCTTTCATTTCTCCACTTATTAGCATCACTGGAAAAGTAAAACCCAGGTGAACACGTTAATTACTTCTTCATCTGCTTTGTTATTGCCACCATTTCTGACACTTGTCACTTACTGGAACTGGAACCGGAACCTCACTGCACTGGAAACCAAATTTGTATATTGCGGCCACTTCCTGCCGAAAAACCGCTAACCCTAACAGCTAACCCCCGAAACAGGAAGTAGCCCTAGTTTCATTAGCTGTTAGCATAGTCGTTAGCGTAATGTTTTTAGTTATCCTTACTTTTTGAAACTGTGGACATCGCTCAGATCATCGTAACGATTGAATTTAAGAGAACAAGAAGTAAATGAGTAGTAACTCAAAGTAGTCACGTTTGAGCATTATCAGCGAGACTCATTTTGTTAGTGACGTCACAATTCACGCAAAACCTCGCAAGGACTCCTTCGTACTGACACAAACTTCGGACAGTTTGCATCAGCAGAGAGTAGCAACGTAAAATGAGTCCGCGTCTGTCAAATGTTCCTTACCGTTCCAGTAGGTGGAGGTAGTGAGCCCTTAGGTTGTTTGCCTTTAAAATCAACATCTAGCCGCTATCACGACAATGCCAGAAGATATATTGTGTTTGTGTATATTAGTGTTACATGGAGCATACACACCTAAATATGACTTTGATGAGTCCGACATTTTCATACCTGAATGAGCAAAAACGGTTTCTAAGTGTAATAATACGAATAAATAATGCTGACTCAGCAATCACACAAACACTATATTATTTATTAAATAAATAAAAAACAGCAGGACGTGTCCGTCAACAGTCAGCGAAAACTGCAGACTTTGCAAATTTGCTAATTGCGTTGTTTCAAATTGTGACGTGAATGAATTGTTTGGCTCCATAGAGCAGTTTAAAGTATGACTTTTTCACCTGCTGTGACCGGCCTGTGGTTCAGGATCCACTTCAGAACAGATTGATCTGGGTTTTTTATGTCTCACTAGTGACGTGATCCTGAATCTTCACATGCCATAAATCACAACAGGTTCACTGGTGCATTACATTTATACTGAACCCCCAACCCCCACACTTATCTCACTCACACACACACACACACACACACACACACACACTCACACACACACACACACACACACATACTCGTATTTCAATCCATTTTACGACTTGCATTCATTTGAACAACCTACCCAGGCTCATGTCCCTAACCATAACCACTATTAAAATCTTAGCTCTAAACATAACCCTGTTCCTCAGAAATGAGGTTCTGCCTCATTAGGACCAGGTTTTGGTCTCCAGGTCCTGACACACACCCACACACACACTCCCTCTGCTATGAGATATGAGATGATATAAATCTGCTTTGAAAATGGTTCTAAAGGTCGACATCAACCAGAATGATTTATTTTCTTTGCTCGTGTTGCGTTCTGCAGAACTTGAGAAACTCATCAAGCAGCAGCAAATCAAAACAAGCTATGCTAACACCGACACCAAAATGATCCCATATTATACCGTTCTAGCACGACTCAGCTCTACTTTGTGTTTGAGCCGATACTAAAATGTGACGTCAACAGACTGCCGGCCACTGATTGGTCAGAGAGTGTCGTCACTGAAGAGTCACGAGCGCGACGTCCAACACAAGAATCAAAGCCAACAATGCCGAACTGTAGATTAAAGTTAAAAAGACTTAAAAATCCTTTAAAAACATGACGTTAATCTCCAACATTTACCAAAGGAAATGTCTAACATCCTAATATTTAACAGAGCAGTCTGGTGTATTGAGAGACAGCACTGCTGAAAGCTGGCGATCACTCGTGAGCCCAATCACGACCACGTTCAGCGGTATTTCAGTTCAGTGAATGTGTCCGGTCATGCAGGAAGTAGTGAACGATTCTGTGAGCAAATCTTTTTAATCGACTGATTCTAATGATTCATTTACACCCAAAACAGATGCTTTACAAGTCACTAGTTTGTGTGTTTGTGTCACGTAGAAAAACAACGTCATGACACCCACTAAACTGTTTTGTTGTTGCGTTCCTGATGCTAACTGTAGACATCTGTTGGCAAACTTCTATAACTATCAATATAAATAGTGAGTAAAAGTCATGTGCAGAAATTTTGGCTCATTAAAAGTCAAATTCCTCGCAGTTTCTCAGAATCACAGAGCAGCAACAGCTTCACATTCATGCTAGTCTTAATACAGAGTGCTAGCTAGCAAACCTTAGCTTAGAACCATACAAGTTCTTGTAAAAAATGAGCATTAATCAGTTTATTTACACACCAGTTTTATAAAACACATAAAGCACATGTGAAATGAACAAGAACAACAGAAGCGTCATGTTTTTTTCTACTGCAACTCTTTGTTTGTTAGCCTATACTGTAGCTAACGTCTCCTCCAGTCAACAAATACAGGAAATGTAGTGTTAAATGCTCCACTTTTAAAACTTTTAAATCAAACAAACATGATGTAATATAGCTAATAATTTACTGTTATGATTGTTTGTATGAAACTGGCTGTTTTCAGCACTGAATGAACAAAAACTACAGGAAAGTGAATTATATCTCAATATATTTTGTCATTTGTTAATCTTTAAACGAGTGGAATCATTGACTTTTAAAAAAAATACATTATTGTTTAACACATTATAGTAAAAATAACGTTCTTTTTTTTTTTTTACCTGTACTGAAGGTTTAAGTTATGGTTCACATTTTGGTAGGAATGATCATTTTTTGTATATTTTGTGATTTTTTTCGGTTCCCATCACTGGTAGTTGTGCTCATGATACATTTTTTTTTATTATTACCAGATTATTATATCGGATATCTTGATATCTTCATATGAATCAATATGGTAGGTTAACATTTTACTGTCCACCATGTGGAAAACACACAATTAAATCCACTTTATTTAATCACACTTGGAACAAAAGACGTTCTTTTGTGGCACATGGGAGTTTGAAAAGCCTTCAGTTTATGGAAAATAATCCTCATTTTGACATTTTTCATGTGGTGTCTTCGCTCCTTCTTCACTACATGAGCACACTCGCGTCCTTGTCTGCTCTTTCCTTAACAATCACTGTGTTATCGTCGGTTACATAACGCAGAACTGAAAGCAGGTGCAGCCTCTCAGCGTGTGGAGTGGGCCGTCGTCGTCTTTTCTCGGTGTAAACACACGGTGGATAAAGTGGATACAGTCTTTCCCTGTAGGTGAAGGCAGGGACGCAGCGGCTGCACCTGGGCTCTGTTTGGCTGAGGTGGAGCTGCGACGGTGATTGGTGGAGGAGATGCTCGGTGAGGGGAGGGAGGGAGGGAGGGTGACACCATTACGGCTTCTCTCTCTGCAGCAGTGGATGATGATGATGGTGGTGGGGGAGGAGGAGGAGGGGGATGGGCGGAAAGCAGAGAGCTTCAGCAGCCACCCTTTCCTCCATCATGACTGTGTGTGAGAGAGCGTCGCAGCCTCACAGAGACACACGAGGAAGAGGAGGAGGAAGAGACGATGATGGAGTCATTGTGTCATTTTATTTTATTTTTTATGTAATTACACAGCGGTGATAACAGACGAGGTGAACTCTCACGACTGTGATATTTCAGGAACACTAAACTCTGTCCACATGAAAAACGCCTCCCATGTGTTTTCCTGTAGACAAACCAACCTCGCCTCTTTGCCGTCGTCGTCTTCTTCTTCTTGTGTTTGTAGATCTGTTATTTCCTGCTTCATGATACGTTATATTAAGAAGAAAGGTCGTTCATGGAGTGGTTAGCACTCAGGTTCAGGACCTGGTCTGAATAACCGCCTTTCTGCATGGAGTCTGCATTCATTCATTCATTCATTCATTTATTTATTAAACCTTTATTTAACCAGGTAAAAACCCCATTGACATCGAAATCTCTTTCCCAAGGGTGACCTGGCCAAGAGGTCACAATAAATATCAGATTAGATCATCTGTGATGGTAAAAGGACTAATGTCATCAGTGGGTCTCTCTTTAGTTCCGTAGCTGAGACGTCTTTGTCGTCTTTGTCCTGTAAATGTGTCTTTACCTCTGGACTCTAAGGCTCTCTCAGTGTGGCTTTTTTTAACCTCTCACTCTCTGGCACCAAAGTCCATTGAGAAGAATGCTGTTTTTAGCTCACGTGGACTCAGAAGCTGCTGGTCCGCTGCTGCCTCGTGTGGTCAGTCTGTGTCACTGAGGTGAATCCAAACAAAGGATTTCAAACACAGAAGTCATAAAATGACACAACTGAAGTTTACTGGTGGAGGCAGCAGTGGATCAACCACTCCTGTGTCCCTGTGATGTAAAACCAAGGATTTTCTCTGGGGTTTCTCTGCTTCACTGATTTAATATTACATAAGAAAGAATATAATATACTATACACCACTTTGTTTGCTTTTAATGACATGATGGCTAGTTTTAAATGTCACATTATCTCACACACACTCTGCTGACCTTGAAGACATCAAGAAACCACAGCCTCACACACTCGTCTGGGATCAGTGTCGGTCGTAGAGTCATAGAGTAGAGCCTGCAGGCCAGTGTAAACAACACACGCACATACATCCATGTGTGGTGTTGTGTCACCGTGGTTACAGAGAGAAGCAGACCTCTCTGCTGCAGTGTTAGTGTCTCTCCTGATCTTAATGAATTCCCTTTTTTTCTTGCTGTGTCAGAGTGAACAGACGTGCTCTTCCTCCATGACTCTCCTCTTACACACACACACACACACACGCAGAGGCACATATAACAGTGTTACAAAAACATGTACTTATAGAAGATAAACAGCGCTGTCATCCTTAAACTGATAGTTCAGGTGTTTGAAGGTGTTTATACGTAAGTCAGCGACGTGGGACACACGGAAAAACAGATAACAGTCACTTAACAAAGGCTCACGTACTAAAAATCAACTCCTTTTTTAAGTCTACGGTATCTTTAGACTATGTTTGCTGCTTGGTCTCACTGTGAGACAGACCTTTCTAAAGTCCTGTGCCAAAGTCCATAGAGAAAATCAGTCATTTTACATCTTCAGCACACAGGAGTTGTTGATCCACTGCTGCCTCCACCTGTAAGTTTAAATGTGTTATTTTGTGACTTCAGAGTTTAAAAAGTCTCGGTTCAGATTCACATCAATGACATGACTGATTTTCTCTATGGGGTTTGGTGTGGGAGAGAATAACTTCATCTTTCTGTTAAAAATACTCTGTGAACATATTCTTAATATATCGTAGACTTAAGATGAGAGATTTTTATTTGTTAAGTGGCTAAAATCTCTATTTATATGGCTCAAGAGTTCGTGTCACGAGTATTTCAGTCACATGACTTGACTGTGTGTGATATCAGTGCAGGTCATGGGAAATACTCCTCCTCACTGTTCACCTCTCCTCAGCCCACATGACCTCTGACCTCTGAGTCCAGAGCAGTGACAAACACAGATGATCCTCCTCTGCTTTTGGCTTTTCTCTCTCATATGAAACTGTTAAAAACACAGTTTGAGGTATAACAGTATCATATACATGCCTATGTTTCTTCTATTAATATTGTTATTATCCCTAAAACATGTGACGTTTAATTTCACCTTAGAGCTAAAAAAACCCGCAGATTTTCTCTGTGGACTTTGGTGCAGGAGAGTGAACACAGTAACCTGAACTGTCCCTTTAAATGTAAACAGGCATAAATGTTGTTTCTTTGCTTCCATTTTGTCATTTTCCAGCATTTCTTCATATAAATATGAGACATTTTCCTGGACGATCACAAGTCTGTCCTCGTGTGTTGTTATTACGAGCTTTCAAAATGTCCACCTGTCTCCTTAAGATCAACGACGTCTCCTCTAGGGAGCGACGATGATGCAGCAGCAGCAGTGAGCAGCAGCAGCAGCAGCAGATCTAGAGGAGTCATGTAGTGAGAGGTGAAGGAGAAGCTTCTCCAGTCACTCATGTCGAGTAAAACCACGCGTCAGCAGTAACACAACACAACACCACACAATGCACTCTTTCATGTGACACATTTAAACAAGGATTAATGTAATTGATCACATCATTAAAAGTGCCGTCACACCTTCAGTGTGGTTTTCTCTGCGCTGACATGAGGATGTGTATCCTGTTCAACTGGATGTGAGAGCTCAGGAGGCTTTTGAGCGTGTGTGTGTGTGTGTGTGTGTGTGTGTGTGTGTGTGTGTGTGTGTGTGTGGGGTTGACACAGCTGTTGTTCTGTGTTTGTTCAGGTCTGGTCTGACTGCTGCAGCTTCCCTGACTCTGCTGCTGCTGTTGTTGCTGTTGTTACTGTTGTTGTTGCTTGTTGCTGTTGCTGTTGTTGTTCTTCTTCTTCTTTAGGACAGAAAGGAAAACATTCAGAAGCTGAGGTTTATCTTTGGTCACAGTGTCAACTCACTGTGATGTTTAAGGTTCTGTTCGGGGCTTTGTTGGGTTTTTCTTTGGGACTGTGTTTCAGCCTGAAAAAAAAATGCCTCTAAAAAAGACAAGAAAATATTAGCACGATTAGTGGAAAATGACTTCTTTCAAGCAGAAACAGTATCTACAGTTTATATATATAAAGTAAATAAGTCCAAAAAATGAGTAGTTCAGTTTTTATGCTAACTGTCAACATGCGAACAGTTTGTCTGAAATCAACTGCAAAATGACTTTGGCAAAACACAAACTGTACGAACACAGAGGCAAATGTGGAGACTAGATGTTAGCGTCGATTTGATTGGAATTGGAATTTAATGGCTGTCAATCACGCTGTAGCCCCGCCCTTGTTTTAACTCTTTGAATGGGACCATTATTCCCAAAAATGGACATCAAAGACGACCCAAAAGTAGCTGCTGAGGTCGCCACCTGGTGGCCATTCAAGAAATACAGGCTTCAGGAACTTCCACATTGGCTTTGTTTTCCTCCGTCAGTCTGCTCTATACGAGCAGCATATTCTTGTTGCTAACAAACAGGAGACAGGAGGTGAAAGTTGTCCCTGAAAGTCAAACTTCCCGTCTCGTTTGTCTCAGACTTTTTATCAGAACCAGGAAAGAAAAACAAAGAGAGAGGAAACACAGGAAAAAGGAGGCAGGAGAGACGGAAATCCTCACTCATGTCTCATCCTGTGGCCTCGAGCTGCTGCTGGATGAAACGACGATTTCACCTCTGTCACTTTCTGCGTTTTAGTTCAAGTTACTATGTCGTAGTTTGTCTTTTTTTGTTTTAGTTTCTTTCGTTTTGTCTTCCAGGAGAGACGGGGGTTAGAAATAGACCAACGCTGAGTCAGGGAATCAGAAAAGTGTCACTGTTCATATGAGATGTCCCGTGTGTCCCACAGGAAGTCAAACACAGGACAGTCTGTCTCTGTCTTCATCCGTCCTTAGTTCCTCAATGTTATCGACTAAAGTGACCAAACCTTTGGTCTTTATTAGCCGTGTTGTTTCTAATCTAATCCACATGAGTCGTTTATAATCCGTGTTTAATCCCTCAGTGTTTCAGCCACAGAGATTAGAGAGTTTAATCCAACACGTTGTCAAACGATGAGATTTACCCCTAAAAGGATTTGTTGTAATGCGACGACGATGAAGCAGATTTGTTTTTGACGCTACGATCGGGCCAATATTGGCGTCGTCATGGTGACATGATGTCATGATGATGGACGGGATTATTTTTCTGGGAGAAATCAGCAGAGTTTTACTCGCTCCTCATTGTCGTCCTCGTCTATGACTTTGTTTCAGGACAGGTTTGACTTTAACAGTCCAACTCCTCCCCCAGTGCAGGAAGAAATGCATCATGGGAGTTTTTTGTTGTTGTTAAAACAGGAAAAAATCACACAACTGGTTTTATTTTTAACGAAGGACTAAACACGTGTGTGTGTGTGTGTGTTCTTGTATTTGTTGCCGTTTTAGGAAAACATTTTTTTCTCATAAACACTGATTTTGTCAGGACCAGTAGTCTTCATGGAGACTAAAACCTGGTCCTAATGAGGCAGAACCTTCATTTACTGAAGAACTGTGTGTTTGTGTTCTTGTATTTGTGGCTCACAGTTGGAAATGACTCGGTTTCAGTATTGGACACAAAAAAGTGGTATCGTCCCATCCCTACTTAGAATTGGGGTTAGGTTAGGGTGAGGTTAAAGGTTAGAGTTAGTCCTCACTATGAATGAAGTGTGTGTGTGTGTGTGTGTGTGTGTGTTTAGCCTCAGATCAGGTTCATGATGTGTGTTTTTTGTCTCTTCAGAGATTATGAACGATGTCATCAAGAAGGTAAAGAAGAAGGGAGAATGGAAGGTAAGATAATCATGAACACACACTCACACACAAACAGTTCTGTAACTGACTAACTAACTAGGTTAGTAACCTTGAATGTGCTCTCGTGTTTCCAGGCGCTGATCGTGGACCAGCTGAGCATGAGGATGTTGTCGTCCTGCTGCAAGATGACCGACATCATGACGGAGGGAATCACCAGTAAGACCTGACGTCCTTCACATGCTTCACTCTTTGTCCTTAGCGTGCGTTTGTGTGTGTGTGTGTGTGTTCACGTTCACGCTGCTTTGTCTCCCTCTAGTTGTGGAGGACATCAACAAGCGGCGAGAACCTCTGCCCAGTCTGGAGGCCATTTACCTGATCACACCTACAGAGAAGGTTAGCACGCACACACACACACACACACACACACACACACACACATCGTTTTCCCATACGTACATCTCGCATGTGTGTGTGTGCTGTGTCTGACTTTGTCTCTCTGTCCTCAGTCCGTCCACACCCTCATCGGAGACTTCAAAGATCCTCATTCAGCGAAATACAAGGCAGCTCACGTTTTCTTCACTGACTGTGAGTTTATTATTATTATTGTGTTTATGTAAATTCAGTGACACAGTAGTTCAGGAGGTCCACACTCCATCCATATGTAGTTTGATAGCTGGGGTTGCTATCTAGCAAGCTACCTAGCGACAATTAGCCTGCTAGCAGCACAAAAACAAGATAGTTTATATAATTTCCCAGTTTTTTTTAAGAACAATTAGCTAGCTAGTTAACAGAAAAATAAACTAGTTTACATAATATCCCAGTTTTTAAGAACAATGAGCAGCACACTTTTTTTATTTCCTGTGGTTTATGTGAGCGTTGTAGCCAGGTTTGCTAACTAGCAAGCTAACCCAGGCTATTTGAAATTTGAGGCTATGTGAATACACCTGGAAGTCTACATCTGCATCGTTATAACACTGACCAATCATTACCAACACCTGGAACCATGAGGAACAGGAACGTCGCGTGCTGTCGTATGAAATGTTAACGTTGCTGTTTGTGTTCTCTGGTTCGTAGCCTGCCCCGATCCGCTGTTCAACGAGCTGGTGAAGAGCCGCGCTTCGAAAACCACAAAGACTCTGACGGAGATCAACATCGCATTCCTGCCCTACGAGTCTCAGGTAGGCGTGAGAGAGACACACTGAATTGTTGTGTCCTCTCTGTCCCCTTTTCCCAAAGCTCCAAATACAGGAAGAGTTCCAGCTGCGAGTCGACGAGTCAAGACATGAAAAACAGGGAGGTTGTAGGTTAATAGCATCAGGGATTATTAACAGAAGACAAAGATAGAAACATAAATAATACTCCCTGGTGGCGTCTTTGCACAGTGCCGCTGACTCAGCGGTCACTCTGTTTTTGGAAAATCTGTTCTCTCCTCCTTCTCTGCCCTTCATATATTTCCAGCCTGGTCTTTTTTTGGGGGAAGGGAGGACTGAGGAGATGAGAAGGATTAAAGAATGAGGAGGAGAGCGTTGATGTTACATCTCGACGTTATATTATATTTATTTATATATTTCCTCTCAACTCTCCTCTCATCATCACTTCTACTGTCCATCCTTTACTCTCTCTCTCTCTCTCTCTCCCTCTCTCTCTCTCTCTCTCTCTCTCTCTCTCTCTCTCTCTCTCTCTCTGTCCCACAATGCTTTGCTTCCTCGCTCTTGTCTGCTCTAATTAATTCTGAGTCGGTGATTTTTCAGCTCCAGGCAAATTGCAGCGTTTTTAGCCCCGCCCTCTGGTCCGCAATGTGGTCTGATTAGACGAGTCAGGGTCCTCACAGGAGGCGGTAACCAATGGAAACAAGACAAACGTAGGAGCAGTGTTCGTCACGTGACTGTGGACAGATGGGGAGGAGGAGGGAGAGGTAGTGAGGGATGTGGGGAAGAGGAAATCAGGGACGTGCAGACAAGGAAAGAGGAAGGGTGAGCGGTAGAGAAGGAGAGAAAATGAGGAAATTAAAGGGATAGTTCCAGCTGGCAGGCTTGTTTTCACTGAAAACTAAAAAAAAACATTAAACTTAATATATACCAGCTTCAGCGTACTCAATATTAAGACTCTGTACACTCATATGTTGGTGTGAGACAGCTTCAACTGACTGGAAACTGAAGTTTGTAAATTGCACACCAAACTCCATAGAGAAAATCAGCGTTTTTATCCTGCAGTGACACAGGAGCTGCTGGTCTACTGCTGCCTCGTGTGGTGATTTTGTGCTACTTTGGTGCATCCAAACAAAGGATTTTAAACACAGAATTCACAAAAGTAACACATTTGAATGTACTGATGGAGGCAACAGTGGATCAACAACTCCTGTGCATCACTGTGTGCTGTGATGTAAAATCACTGATTTTCTCTATGGACTTTGGTGTGGATAAGAGCGGTTTGGAAACTTCACTTTCCTGTTGGAAAAAGTCAGTCTAGCAGCATGTAGCTAAGAAAGCACACATATATGACGGTGTAGATTTTATTGGGTGACCATTTTGAAAAGTGGCTACTTGATTTCAGTGTTATATATATATATATATGTGTGCGTGTGTGTGTGTGTGTGTGTGTGCAGGTGTACTCTCTGGACAATCCAGATGCCTTCCACAGTTTCTACAGTCCTCACAAGACCCAGCTCAAGAACCCAGTGATGGAGAGGCTGGCTGAGCAGCTGGCCACGCTCTGCGCCACCCTGAAGGAGTACCCTGCCGTCAGATACCGAGGGTGAGCAGCGGGGGGCGCTAAAAGCAGGATGCTGTGGGTACAGGGTGGTAAAGTTAGCTACAATGGGTAATAAGTGGAATGAACTGATTAAATTTTGATGAGCTAATGATGCTGCTGAGTCACTCCCACTTCCGATGTAAATGTTATTTCCCCAGTGTAATAATGAAACCTATTTAGTTTTGGATTATACTCATTTGTAGCTTCTTTTAACATTAGTGTTCCTCTCTATGCAGATGATACACTCCTGTTGACCGTCACCACAATTATTCTACATTATTATTTACAAAATGAGCCATCCAAATCGATACTTCTGTGTTTTCGCAGAAAGTCTTATATTTACCAATAACTTCTTTATCTTAACGTCCCTCCATCTTTTCCCACTATGTTCATCTACGACCGTTTCTTTTCTTTTTTCGTCTCCGTGTCAGGGAGTACAAGGACAACGCCACGCTGGCTCAGCTGGTTCAGGACAAACTGGACGCCTACAAAGCTGATGACCCCACCATGGGAGAGGTGAGCTCAGCATTAAAATACCTGTAATAGGTGTGGGAATCACAGAAAAATTATATTTATCAATTGATTATGGTAAATCGCCTTTAGCCAGTTCACTTTCATTTACTCCAGTGATAAGCGCCACCATCTGGGGTCACTAGGTAATGACACCACTGAGGGGGAGAAAAATGTGACATTTGGTGCCAGCATGTCTATAATCATATTTCACGAGTCTGGACAGGATGGTTTATTCTCAGTATTTATATTTGTTGTATTTCCTCTCTCTCTCTCTCTCCCTGTAGGGTCCAGATAAGGCTCGCTCACAGCTGATCATCCTGGACAGGGCGTTCGATCCCGTCTCCCCCGTCCTGCACGAGCTCACCTTCCAAGCCATGGGCTACGACCTGCTGCCCATCGAAAACGACGTCTACAAGTACGCCAAAAAACGCCAAAACAAAACATTTCAAAGTGTCACTCTATAGGACTGTGTTTGTGTGTTAATGAAGTGATATTTTTTAGTAAATTCAAGATGTGAGTGATGCTCATCCGCAGGTATGAGACCAGCGGAATCGGAGACTCCCGTGAGAAGGAGGTCCTACTGCACGAGGACGATGACCTGTGGGTGAGCCTGAGACACAAACACATAGCCGAGGTGTCCCAGTGAGTAACGCTGTTTGTCTTCACCACTTTATAAACAAAATAAATGAGCCGTCTTTTGTACCTGTGTCTCATTGGTTCGTCCTCTGACTGCCGTGTGTGTGTGTGTGTGTGTGTGTGTGTGTGTGTGTGTTCTGTATTTCAGGGAGGTGACACGTCAACTGAAGGAATTTTCCGCCAGCAAGAGGATGAACACTGGAGAGAAGGTAACGAGGAGCCGGAACGTTGCGTTTGTAACATTCAGGAGGGATTATTGCCTGAAATATATATGTGCATGTACGTGGACAATAGTTGCATTGCTTCATGGAGGTTGCCGTCTTTTACGCCATGTTTCTACAGCAATCTGAAAAGGAAAACCAGCCAGGGTGTCTATTTAACATTTACCTGTAGGGTGATTAGCTTAGCATAGCATTAAAGTGTCTCCACTGACCTCTGAATCACAGCAGATATTAGCTTCACAACACACACATGAAAAGCTTTCATGACATCACTTTCCTTTTGGTTTGTTAATCACATTTCAGCTAGCTAGTTAACATAAGATATTGGCTGCTACCATCATGAACAAACCTCAGTGTTGACAGGGTTGGTAATATCAGCTCAGTAGCTGTGTCACATTTGAGCCTACTTAAAAAAAAAACATTGACTAAGCTAGCTAGCTAATGTCAACTAATCGCCGCAAACACCATGATCAACCTCAGCGTCGACAGGGACGTAATGTTAGCTCAGTAGCTCTGTCAGCTTCTTCTCAGCAAATTTGAATTAAATTTACTAAGCTAGCTAGCTATCTAATGCATGCTATTCATCACTAATATCATGACCAACCTCAGTGTTAACAGTAATGTTTGCTAGTGTAAGCTAATCACCACAGGAATGTAATGTTAGCTCAGTGTCTTTTTCAGCACCTTTCAGCAGTAATTCTTTAATAAGCTAGCTAGCTAATGTGCTAATATGTCACATGACCCTGTATCGGATATGATCTGGGGTATGTGATTTGAAAATCAAAGATTTCTGTGTACGTGAACGTATCCTTGAAGGACCACCTGTGACTTTTGTCTCGACACAGACTACGATGAGGGATTTGTCTCAGATGCTGAAGAAGATGCCTCAGTACCAGAAGGAGCTCAGTAAGGTCAGTGTGTGTGTGTTTTCCTGTATGTGTGTGTGTGTGTGTCAGCCGGTGAGCGTTAGCGCTGACTCTGTGTTTGTCTCTCTCAGTACTCCACTCACCTGCAGTTGGCCGAGGACTGTATGAAACATTACCAGGGAACAGTGGACAAACTGTGCCGCGTTGAACAGGTGAGATCAGTGAAGAGGAGACGGTTGTGTTTTAAAGTCTCTGCAACAGCGACACCTGTGGCCTGGAGCCGTTAGCCGTTTTGTCCCATTCTTCTGAACGTGACGACTCAAGAACGTCTTGAGGAAATCCTTTCAAGTTTGGCACAATCTTTCACATGGACGCTCTGGTGAACTTGATAAGATTTTGGTGACCAAATATTAAACATCATGTTCACTGGTCAAAGTTTAGAGCTAAAAAATGACTCAAACACATTTTGGGCCCATAAACAACATTTGGCACTGATATTCCCTCGGCTTCAAGGATGAATTGATTTCCTGTCAAAAAGTCACTGCGATCACACTAACGCAAGTTTACCGGTGTTTTCTCTTGTAGGACTTGGCTATGGGAACAGACGCAGAGGGAGAGAAGATCAAAGACCCGATGAGGGCCATCGTGCCAATCCTGCTGGACGCTAACGTCAGCACATACGACAAGATTCGCATCATCCTGCTCTACATTTTCCTCAAAAACGGTGAGTGGAAGAAAACTTTATCCAATCTGATCAAATCTGTCCATCTCAAGAACATCTTGAAGGAATTCTTCCAAATTTGACACAAATATTTACGTGGATTTAAGGACGATTCACTTTTGGAGGTCAAAGTTCAAGGTCTCTTTGACCTCCACAAGCCTTGTTTTTGCCGTGAATGCATGAAAACCTCAAGAGTATTCTTTCAAATTTGGAACAAACGTTCACTTGGACTCGGTGAAGAACTGCTTCAATATTGTGAGGGGAAATTCACAACTCTTGATCGCTCTTTAGTTATTTATTTAGTTTATTATGGACTTGTAACCGTTCAGGCATCACGGAGGAGAATCTGAACAAGCTGATCCAACACGCTCAGATTCCTCCTGAGGACAGTGAGATCATCACTAACATGGCTCACCTGGGCGTCCCCATCATCACAGACGTAAGAGCCTCACACTTATTTTCTTACAGTTTCATTCATTCATTCATTCATTCATTCATTCATTTATACACACGTTTGTCATTTCTTTCATGTCCCTTCTTCTTCTTCTTGTCTCCGTCTTCAGTCCACCCTCCGCCGAGGAAAGAAGTTGGACAGGAAGGAGCGTGTGAGTGAACAGACCTATCAGCTGTCCCGCTGGACACCACTGGTCAAGGACATCATTGAGGTGTGTGTGTGTGTGTGTGGTTGCTTCTGAAGTGTGTTACAAATATTCTGACAAATACAGTATTTTTTTATTTATATTTATTATTATTATTATTATTATTATTATGATGATGTATTCTTTTGTTGTCCTGTAGGACGCTATTGATGATAAACTGGACACCAAGCACTACCCGTACATCTCCACCCGCTCCTCTGCCTCCTTCAGCACCACTGCAGTCAGGTACACACACACACCCTCACACACACACACACACACACACACACACACACACACAGCCTTACCCCAAACTTTAACCTTTAACCACAATTCAAATCTTAGTCCCAAACTTAACCAGTTCTGCCTCATTAGGACCAGGTTTTGGTCTCCATGAGGACTTACTTGTCCTGACAAGGTCAGTGTCCTAAAGAGGCCTCTTTTTATTAAAATGTGCGTCCTTTGCGCCAGTCATTTCCGAACATGGTTGCCATGGTAACACAATTAAAGACGGCTCATCAAGAGGGCAGAGAAAAACTTGAAAAAATAAACAAAAACAATAAAATAACAGCGGCAATAATCACAATAGAGGATAGACTGATGCTGACTCAGCATGCGTGTTAGATCAATAGTCATTTGGGGAAAGGAGACGAGTGATGGATCAATACTTGTCTATAATCATGAATAAATGCAGTGAGGTGAGTCACTGATAACTGACACTAGTTTGTGAGGCGTATACAGGACCTCACAAATGTCTACAAACGTTTTCCTGTTTTTTCAATGAGACATACTTTTAATTTAATTTTACCTTTATTTTATCAGGTAAAAGAAAAATGTAAACATTTTAGAAAATATTTAAGCAAAATTTAAGAACAATTTTATTATTTGCAATGTTTCCCTGGCCAGAAAATGCCAGAAAACACTCGCAGGGGTCACACATGTAAAGGTCTTTAGAAACTGTGTTAAAATTGTGGGAAAACCTTTACAAGTGTCATTAAGAAATGCAAATTTCACAGTCAAACATCAGCCAGTAACTAAATTATAAGTCAACTGACCTGGATAACAGTCACACGCTCTGCTGCTGGTGTTTATTGATTCAGGATCAGATTCTGATCTCATGTGTTGCCCCTCCCCCACAGTTCAGTGGAAAAACACACACACATAATCCACAGTTCTGGTCTTAAAGGTACAGTAGGCAGGATTATTTTTGTATAATTAATCAATAATTCCATTATAACCTCTGTCCCCCCGCCCCACAACAAACTCCATAGAGAGAATCAGTGATTTAACATCACAGCACACAGGAGCTGTTGATCCACTGTCGCGTCCATTACTAAGTTCAGTTGTGTCATTTTATGACTTTGGTGTTAGAAATCCTTTGTTCAGATTTACCCCAGTGACGCAAAGTGACCACACGAGGCAGCAGTGGACCAGCAGCTCCTGTGTCCCTGTGAGCTAAAAAGGCAGATTTTCTCTGTGGGGTTTGGTGCGAGAGAGTCCATTAACAAATAACAGTGATTTTAACCTCATAGAACAGTCTCCCTTCATCCCTTTAATTGAATCCTCACAAGGTTTATCCAACAATTTCACATTGTTGTGTCCACAAAATGAAAACTAAAGACAAAGAAAGAACTGTTGCCCTGAAGTGGAAACAATCCCGATTTTTTTCCTTCTCTGCTCCTGCAGCGCTCGGTACGGACACTGGCACAAGAACAAGACACCTGGAGAATATCGCACAGGTCCACGTGTCATGGTCTTCATCATCGGAGGCGTGTCCTTCAGCGAGATGCGCTGCGCCTATGAGGTCACACAGGCCAATGGGAAATGGGAAGCGGTCATTGGTGAGTAACGCGACCGGGGGGGTGGGGGCGCCACTGAGCGCAGACTGAGAATTTGAAGAAGAAGGATCAGACAGTTGCCATGGCTGCTCACAGATGTAGAGAGGCAGAGTGGGGGCGTGGCTCTGTTGTTGTAGTTCAGGGATGTGGGTAAAAGCTGTGTCGCAGGTCACATGATGGACTCTATATTAGCGTTCTGTATATTAAGAATATGTACACTCATATTTTGGCGTGAGGCAGTTTTTTCTGACTGGAAACTGAAGTTTTCTAAACTGCACACCAAACTTCCATAGAGAAAATCATCTAATTTAGCTCATGGAGAGAGAAGCTGCTGGTCGACTGCTGCCGCGTTTGGTCGGGTTGTGTCACTGAAGTAAATCTGAACAAAGGATTTCAGCAGTGGATCAACAACTCCTGTGTGCTGTGCTGTGAAATCGCTGATTTTCTCTATGGACTTTGGTGTGGATTAGGGTGTGGTTTTGCACACTTCACTGCACAGTCTGTCTAACAGCATGTACTGTAGCTCAGAAAGCATACATATATGATGGTGTAGATTTTATTGAGTGACCATTTTGACCAAGTGGCTTCTTGAGTTAAGTGTTCGTGACATGCAAAAAAAAGTCAATTTTTTTATTTTTATTTATTTAATTTTAGCTTATTTACGGCCTCTCCAAACTTTACACGTTCCATGGCCTTAACACTAACGCACCTGCAGTTCCATTTATATAATGATCCTGATTCCACACTCTGTTCCTTTCCAATAAATGATCCCATTCTGCGACATGCTCATTGGAAGATTTTACAATTTTCAGGCTGTATGCAAACAACCAACCGTCACAGTGTTCACAAGTTACGGACACTGGCTTTGACATCACGGCTAAAAATAGTGTTTCGAGCACCTGAGTTGATTTCCTGCTTATATTTTTGGTTATGTTTGGTAATCTCTTAGATTTAGGCAGTTTGGGCTGAATAATTAAAGAAATAGTACAAAATTTGGGGTTTTCCTCAAAAATAATATGGCATTGTCATCTGCATATACACACACCAGAATGTCTCAACGATGTAATAATCTGCCAAAAACATCCAAGATTCAGTTCCCAATACTAATTCTGACGTTGAGTATGAGCTCACTTTCTCTCTGTGTCAAAACTGTTATTTTCAGACACATAATGGAGAATGTGGTTGAGTTGCGTGAGACGCTACTTTGTGTGAGACACAGTCAGCCAATCAAAACACGTTATGGAAGGTGCTAGCTATTCAAATCATGTTTTAGCTCAAACACTATGTGGCTAAAACAGAACAGTCAGACAAGTTTTTTTGTTGGACTAAGTGCAAAGGTACGTACGTACGTAACATACGTCCAGTACTTCTTCAACGGCCGTCGTGAGACAAACAGCCACAAACTGAGCTGCTGGTCGTCCTCTGTTCTTGTCGTGTCTTGACTAAACCAGTTGTATCACACACACACACACACACTACAGGTGGGGAAAAAAATCTAATTTAAATTTGTTTTTTTCACATAATTCCACTCGACACTTCATGACCAACAGTCACACAGACAGTGCAAGTGTAATATGTGTGTGTGCAGTGTGTTGTTTGTGTTCTGCCCCTCTGTACTCTGTTTATTTCATGTGTTGTTATAGCTTTGCCAGTATGTGTGTGTGTGTGTGTGTGCGTGCGTGTGCGTGTGCGTGTGCGTGTGTGTGTGTGTGTGCTCTGCTTCAGCTCTTACTGTCTCTAAAAACAACTGTTGTGTTTAAATTGCAGCCACGGCATCACGTCTACTTCTGTGTCTTTATGTTGGTGTGTATTGTGTGTGTTGTGTGTGTGTGTGTGTGTGTGTAAGGTGGCTTGTTTTAACCCTGTTGTGTTTGGAGAGAGTTGGGTGGGGAGGGGGAGGGGGGTGTGGCATGTGCTGAGAGACGAGTGGTGAAGCCGCCTCTGTTCCTCCACAGGTGCCACCCACATGCTCACCCCCACCAAATTCTTATCGGACCTGCAGCACCCCGACTTCCGAGAGTCCACTAGGGTGTCCTTTGAGGAGGCAGACCCCTCCGAGTGAGGCAGAGACAGTTTGGGAGGGAGGGAGAGAGAAATCACACTGAAAAAAGTAAAGGCAGCCGCACAGTGAAGCCCTTTCTGAACCTCCACAGCACAAGGGCTTCCTCCTTGTTCCTTTTTATTATTTTTTTATTTTTTAACACTCAGTAACGTGTTATGTAACTCCACCCCCACCCCCATGTCCTTCAGTGATGGGCAGCCCTGACCTCTCCTCAGAGCATGGACCACTCCACCAGGCTCCACTTCCTGTTAGTTAGCTAATCAGAATGTGCGTCTCATAGGTAACGTGGCTATAGCAAGTCCAAATTCAAATATTTACCCTCTTATTGGCAGAGGTTTATACAGGTACAGGTACACAACGACGTTTTTGAATGATTGTTATACCTTACTATGCGTCTATTTTTATACCCCACTATAACACGCATTTTTTATACCTTACCGTCCTACCTCATTGTACAGTTTTTTCCCTCACTATACTATGAAATGTTTATACCTCATTTGACTACGAAATTTCTATACCTCACTGTACGTTTTTTTACCCCACGTTACTAAGAAATCTTTATACCTCACTAACCACACATTTTTTATACCTCACGTTATTACATTTTTTGTACCTCACCCTACTACAAAACTGTTATACCTCACTAGCTACAGAATTGTTCTACCTCACCATACTCTGATCTTCTACCTCACTCTTCTAGGATGTTTTTGAACCTAAACACACTTAAAATCTCACTTTATCTCTAGCACATAAGAAAACCATAAAACTGAATAATGTCGACCTGATCAGCTGCAGGTGATGTTGGTGATGTCATAGATCACATGTTTGCAGGTAGAACGTTTGGATTTGTGTAAATGAAGTCTGTGCTGAGGAGCGGACATGCCTGAGGAGGTCGTGACCCCATCCCTGCTGCCTCCTCCCATCATCTCCACTGTGTGGATTAAATCGCCCTTCGATTCCACCCAAAGGCCCTTCTCGCCTGTTTAACGCTCACTTCAGATTTAATCTGCCCCGTCAGGATCCATCTTTACTTGTTTTTAACTGTCTTGATTATTTTTCTAATTACCCTGTCTTCACAAAAGACAACCCCCTTAATTTCCCCTTAGTGTTATTTTTTTCAGAGCAGGTCCTTGAGTTGATGCTGAAATCCAAAAAAAAGGGATTTTCTCCTTTCTTATTTATTTCTTTGCGTTATTTCATTTAACTGACAATTCTCTGACTCCACCCATGTCACTCTCTCTCTCTCTCTCTCGCTCGCTGTCTCAGCTCACGACTCAACACATGCTCACATGACTCACGGCTCATCTGCAGAGGGTTCCGGATAATTCACACTCATAATGAGGAATTATTTCAGTGGAAATCACTTTGTCTCTCTGCTGAGGATGTAGCATTGTTCCATCCGATGTTTTAGCAACCTTCCTCAGAGTAATGATGCCACACGTGACTCATCATCATCATCATCATCATCATCAAATTTGAGAAGAATTGTTTTATTTTCAACCAAAAAAGTGATGGTTCGTCTTCTATTAATTTGTTCAGCGTTGCTACTGTTAGCAGTGTTTTCTTTTGGCTAACTTCTTGCAAATGTTTTGCTTTTCTTAAAAGAGCGGGACGTCCTTAACATACACAGGGAAACATGTTTAGCAGATTTAGCATGAACAAAGCCTCACAAAAACACTTACTGCTGTCACATTAACAAAGATGGAGAGGTCAAAATTAGCATTAGCTTCTGTTTAGTGGTAGATGTAGCATACAGAGATGTTAGGAGATTTATATTAGTGTCAAATAACTTGTTCTAAGTATCAGTAAAGTAATCATTATGAGATAGCAACGATTAGCTGATTATGATTACCATTAAAAGGGTGTTTAATGTTATATATATAGCTTCAGAAACTAGTACAAAATGGCTTTTATAAACATAGCCAAACATGATATTAGCATCTCCTTCCCACATTGACCTACATAAATACATATATAAATGTACAATGTTGTCATGCTTAAAACATCATGTAGGCTAATTTGTTTATCAAAGGGACTAGATTAGCTTTCCTAGCTATAACGATAACATTAACTACTAAATATTTACTTTGTTAAGTTCTGCAAAGTCATATTGACCTACGAGGCGGGTGCTAAACAAAATGCCCTCCCTTAACAAATGTGTTTTTAAAAGGTAGAGTTAGCGCAGCAAAGTGCAGGATGTTAGCCAAAAGTCGACTTTGCTAATAGTAGCTTTTTCTTTGTTTTGTCTCCAGAAGACAGATTTTCACATCCATGACCACGTCATTGAGCGTCTAACGCACATATATCACCACCCAGAACAGTATTTTCTCCAAGGGATGGTGTAATACCACTTTTTTGTGTCCGATACGATAACAACCTCGAGTATCGACCAATCCTTTTGTGTTTTAAACAACTTAAATTGCATTTACCACCTAGCTAAAACCAGTCACTCACACCCTTGACTTTGTGTGTTTACGTCATATTTAGGGGACAGATATATCGGGTTGTTTTTTTCTTGTTTTTTGACCAGTATCGGACGATACTGCGTATCGTATCGGCTCATCCCTAATTTTTCACTCATGAAAACAGAGTATTGTTGTTCGGGCATCCAACTCACTCCTGACTAATCTGCCAAAGAGATTTTACTCACAAACATCAGAATTCTGGTTTTTAATGGTTCCGACCCCCCCCCCCCCCACACACACACACACACACAACACCCCCACATATTGCCACATTCCCGAGCAAAATGGCCGCCACGTACTAAAACAACTCATTGTTTTTGTTCAGCTGTTTTGGTCTGAAGCCCGGTCATGTACGGTAACTCAGTGGAGTTGGAGATCAGTGTCACTGTGTTGTGTTTCTGGGGCTGAAGCCACGAAGCTGTGTGTTTGAGAGGGAGGAAAACGGCAGAGAAGCAGGTGAGGCCAGTCCCCCACACTGACCTCATACTAAAACCACGACCCCTTACCATCACCATAACAACCAAACTGGAGATGGGTCCCGCCTCTTTCTCTCCTGTTTTTTTCCTTCCCACGACTTCCATCGCAGGATCTTGTTTTAATGTTAACTGTTTAATCAAAGTGACCTGGAAGAAACATGCAGCTTTGAAACAGAAACAAACCAATGTAGGTCAAACAGTGTTGATGTTGAACAGGTGTGAGGAGTCAATCAAAGCGTCTGTTTGCTATTTCTCTGGTCACTATTTAAAGGGATAGTTCCAGATTTTGACTCAAGAAAAATGGCATTGAGTGGGGGAAACAAGAAAAAACAGAGTTTAGCCACTTAACATAATGCTCACATATTAAAATCAAACAAAAAAAAAATCAGTTTGTGTCGCTTTGTAAACCTGTTGCTCTCCCACACCAAACCCCATAGAGAAAATCAGCGATTTAGCTCACAGGGACACAGGAGCTGCTGGTCTACCGCTGCCTCGTGTGGTCACTTTGTGTCACTCGGGTAAATCCACATGAAGGATTTCAAACACAGAAGTGACAAAATAACTACATGTGAACTTAATTGTGGAGGCAGCAGTGGATCAACAGCTCCTGTGCGCTGTGACGTTAAAACGCTGATTTTCTCCATGGACTTTGGTGTGCGGGGGGAGAAGTTTCAAAGGTTTATAAGCTTCTTTATTTTCCCACCAGAAAAGGTTGTCCAACATTAAAATAAAGCAGTAACTATATTCTTAAGATAAAGATAGAGTAACCCTGATGTATAGTTTATAAGTTGGGTCTTTAATTAAGTGGCTATAATTCAGTAAAGAAGGAAAAGCATCAGGCAGACGTTTGCTTCACTCCTCTCAACACCTTTCAAGAATGTCTTCAAAGTGTCTTCAGTCGTCACGAGCGTCCATCGCTGTCCAGTTTTCACACTTTCATTCACATTAACGACAAAAATGTCCGACAACGACGACGACGACACACGCAGAGAAAACCTTGCTGTCTGCTTTTATTTTCCAGCTTTTCTGCTTTTGCTGCATGACCTTCAGTTCACGGCCGACATGGTCGTGTGCACATTTTTCTAACATCTTTATTTATTCATTTCTTTATTTTTGGGCTGTGCTGCGTTGACACAGGTTTTGATGTTTTTTCCTGCCTCTCTTTTTTGAGCTCATGTCAGTCGTGTTGGTCACTGATGTGCGTTCCTCCATCACATCCAGCTGCATGTGATTTAGCCCAGCGTCATGAGTTTGAATCAGCTCTGTGTATATATATTTTTATTAAAATCATTAAAAAAAATAAAGATTGATGAATATTTGGAGAGATAATCCCCCCAGATTTGGTCATATGAGGTTTTTAGCCATGTCTACTAAATCTAAATCTAATTTGGGGGGATTTTTTTCTTTCTTCACATCAGTTTTGTTAAGTGTGGTTGTACATTGTGAGTGTTTATTTGAGTTTACAGTAACTTAAGACTACGTTAGACACTGTTAAACAGACTTCTCCAACAACAAACTGGAGTTTCTAACCGATTCACTCTCCCACACCAAACCCCATAGAGAAAATCTGTGATTTAAGCTCACGGGGGACTCAGGAGCTGCTGTTCTACTGCTGCCTCGTGTGGTCACTTTGTGCCACTTTGGTTCATCCAAACAAGCGATTTTAAACACACATTGACAAAAGTACCACATTTGAATTTATTGATAGATGCAGCAGTGGATCAACAACTCCTTTGTGCCTAATTACAAAAATGCAGATTTTCTCTATGGAGTTTGGTGTGGGAGAATAAAAAGTTTACTAAGTGACACAAACCTCAGTTTTCTGTTACAAACACACTTAAAACATGAGTAAATGTTCATTTAAATGATATTATATTGTCATTACAGTTCTGTAAAAAATGTGAAATTGTTGCTATTTTAGTTTTTTTTTTTACATTAAGAGCTGAAAACACATTTTCATCATTGGATTAATTTTTCTTTTCATTTTACATATGTGCAGATCTAACGCTGTGTGTGTGTGTGTGTGTGTGTGTGTGTCCAGGCTCCACCCACGTCTTCACGCCCACGAGCCTGCTGGAGCAGCTGAAGGCCATGAACAAACCAGACGAGGAGGTGACCAGCTAAAATCTTCCAATCGCGTCTTTTTCTCTCTCTCTCTCTGTCTTCACCTTCACCCTCCTCCTCCTCCTCGACCCGCTCCATTAAGTGTGTATGCATCCTGCTTGAAAAGAAATAAAATAATAATGATAATAATAATAATAATATATATACATGGTGTATCAAAGAATAAAAACTGTTGCAAGTATTCTCATGTTTTACAATGGATGCAACTCAACGAAACCTATGGAAAAGTAACAAAGTGAAGGCCATGTAAAAGTGAACGTACCAAATGTAAACGCTGTTACGAAACCTAGCTACAATGTGTCAAAGGTCCACATTTGACTCCCGTCCTTTTTCCTTTGGATTTCCTCCCCTCACTGTGGGGTTTATCGGAGGCAGGTGGAGGAGGGACGAGGTTGGTGTTGTAATAATAATAATAATAATAATAATAATAATTAAAAAGAAAAAAAAGAATTAATGAAAAAAACATATCAGACAACATGCAATATAAATATAGATATAAAATGAATATTTTCACAGGAGAGGAGCCGCCCCCTTTGACTTTGACCCCTTTGAGACGTAAATATTCCGTAGCATGCTTGGACTCGTGTGTGGACATGTGTTTGTATCCAGTGTGGATGTTTCGTGGGAGCTGCAGAGTTCGCGGTTAGCTTTTTTCCAAAGACGCCGAGTTGGAATACTTCACCGAAGAGGTTTGCGTTTTGAACACAGAAGGAATTTTGTTTGACCGAAGCAAAGTCAGCCTAAAAATGCACCTTTTAATAAGTCATAACAACAAGGAACACCCCCCTCTGCTGGTCAAAATCTTCCATCCTTGTTAACGTTTGTGGCAAATTTGAAAGGATTCTCTCGAGGTTTTTCATAATCGTCAATCTTTCATGACGTAGTTGAACCACCAAGATCTCGTCAGTCCATGTGAACGTTCATGTCAAGCTTGAGAGGATTCTCTCAAGACTTTCCTAAAATAACACACTCACAATTTTAACAAAGTCACAGGAACTAATCCGTTCATCCTTCAGTCCGTGTGAACGTTTGTGAAAGAAGTTTTCTTTATTATATCATGTTCATAAAAACTCACGATATCCAAATTTCATTCAAGTTCACCTTTGAATCCAAGTGAGCGTCGGTACCAAACGTTGGACAGAACGAATCCCTCAAGGATTTCTTGAGATGTCGCGTTCACGAGATTGAATGACGCGATGATTTTGAGGATTCCCGAAAGACATTTTTTAAGAGTGCGTATTGCAATGTTGGAAGAATCTGAACGACTGTCGACTTTCACGACATCGCGTCAAACTAATTTTTGAAGGTCATCTTCTCGAACGTATAACCTGGAAAATTCCCAAACAGACAAGAAACTCGACGCTCAAAACGGAAAAAAACTTTTGGTGAAGTTTTCGCTTAAAAAACTTGGCAGAGCAAAAAGACGAAAAGAGAAAGTAGCTCTGTAAAAAAAAAAAGGAAATAAAAAATGGTCCCTCCTCCGGCTGCCGAGACTGTGAAGTATTTACCCGCCACCACTTATTTTTTCCCTTTCTCCGGAGAAACTTCACACGTCTTAATGTCTTTAAAGGGCCGTTGCTTGCTGTTAATAGAAAACGTTAAAAAGGGCCTCTCGTTCTTCAGTATTGTATCCCGTCTTCTCATTGATTCGTAACGATGTTTAATTGCACTGATCGTGTTGTGTATCCGACATATGTTGCCGTTTTAGCGTCTCACTGTTGACTGGTGATCTTTTACGACTGTGATGTAGTGAACTTTTCTTTTTTTTTTGTTGAAAAGAAAAATGTGAAGCCGCCGTGTGTTCGTGATGTTTTAGCCGTAGCCGTTAGCTGGGAAAAATCTCTATTTTCTTTCTTCTTTTTTGTTTTTCTTCCTGGTGCAATGTTACGCCCTCTAGTGGTGAATGGCTTTCTTTCTTTCTCTCCGGGACATATGACTTGTACATTGCACTGATGCGTTTTCTGTGATGCAAATGCTTGTTTTTTTCTATTATTTTTTGCTGTATAGAAGTTTACTCTGTTTTAATTGATTGATTTATATCTAAATTATTTATCAGAGGAAAAAAAACAACAACAACAATTGTCCTCAATCTGTTTAACTTATTGGAAATGTTTGTTTGCCAGTGTTGAAGCACAAACAAGACTTCCATGTGTACCTACTATGTATTAAGGCTGTCTAATAAATTGGCTTCCATGACTTTAAAGTCTCAACGCGTTATTTCAAAATATTTTATAAATTACACTGTTTGTTTACCTTAATATGACATGTTTTTGTAGAAATATTGTTTTTTACACTGAATTTTTTTTATGTCTTACTGAGTTTTACACCAACTTCTTTGTACCTGACTGTGTTTTTAACAACGACAGTTTTGGACGACATACTAAACTATGACTTTTTTGTCACATTTTGGACGACATACTAATCTATGACTTTGTCACATTTTGGACGACATACTAAACTATGACTTTGTCACATTTTGGACGACATACTAAACTGTGACTTTTTTGTCACATTTTGGACGACATACTTATCTATGACTTTTTTGTCACATTTTGGACGACATACTAATCTATGACTTTGTCACATTTTGGACGACATACTAAACTATGACTTTTTTGTCACATTTTGGACGACATACTTATCTATGACTTTTTTGTCACATTTTGGACGACATACTAAACTATGACTTTTTTGTCACATTTTGGACGACATACTAATCTATGACTTTGTCACATTTTGGACGACATACTAAACTATGACTTTGTCACATTTTGGACGACATACTAAACTATGACTTTTTTGTCACATTTTGGACGACATACTAATCTATGACTTTGTCACATTTTGGACGACATACTAAACTATGACTTTTTTGTCACATTTTGGACGACATACTAAACTATGACTTTTTTGTCACATTTTGGACGACATACTAATCTATGACTTTGTCACATTTTGGACGACATACTAATCTATGACTTTGTCACATTTTGGACGACATACTAATCTATGACTTTGTCACATTTTGGACGACATACTAAACTGTAACTTTCTTGTCACATTTTGGACGACATAGTAAACTATGACTTTTTTGTCACATTTTGGACGACATACTAACCTACGACTTTTTTGTCACATTTTGGACGACATACTAACCTACGACTTTTGTGACAAAAAAAGTCAACAATAAGTTCAAAAATATCTGGGTCGTATGGAAATATAACAACATTCATAAAGAGTCACAGTTTTATGTCATAAACAAGTAAAATACAAACAAAATCCTGAGCAAAGTTCTTTCTACAAACTACAGACAAATGTGGCACATAATTATCAAAAATATAATCACATGATCAACAAATGCCTCTTAATAAAAGTCTTTTTGAAGTGTGTTTGTGTGAGGCACTGACGACACACACGTGTGGTGAGCGCCCCCTGCATGGGAACACAAGTAAAACAAAAACTCACCATTAAACCATCAATTGTCCTCACACCAAACCCCATAGAGAAAACCAGTGATTTTACATCACAGCACACAGGAGGAGCCGTTGATCCACTGTTGCATCCATCAGTAAAATCAAATGTGTTATATTGTAACGTCTTCTTTTAAAAACATTTGCTCAGAATCAACCAAGTGACATAAACTGACCACACGAGGCAGCAGACGAACAGCAGCTCCTGTGTCACCCACAAGCTAAAAACGCTGGTTTTCTCTATGGACTTTGGTGAAAGAGCGATTTGATTTTAACGTTTTTGTTCAGTGGCTAAAATGTGTTGGTTTTTCGGTGGCTTCAGCTCGGGATGTGTGAGTCAACGCCTCATGCAAACACACCTAAAAACACCTGAATTATCCCTTTAACTCATGACAACCACAATATTTGGACAGAAGTTAGAAAATCAATATGATTAACAACATTTTCAATCAAACTGATCTACAGTCCTGCATGATTTTAGCACCTTTTTTGAGATAAGAATGACACAGCAGTCGAAACGGGATTCAAACCTAGAACCTGCTTGCTGTGAGACACTGGCGCTTACCACAGAGACACCGTGCACCCCTGAGAAACTAAAGAAATGTAGAAACTAAGGCTTTGTCTCACATCAAATATCATCGGCATGTGTTTGGTCCATAAGAAGTCAGAAATTGTCAAAAAAAGACATTTTTTTTTCTCTTTGAAGGCTTGTTGCTTGAGGGGGCGGGGCTTCAGGAATGACTCAGCAGTTTGTGATAGTGCAGTCCCTGAGCTTGAGAGTGAGCCATGTGTCTGGACGTGTGTCTCATGCGTCGAGCCGCTCGGATGGCTCTGTTCAGAGAAGAGTCCAGAGAGCTCAGCTCATCCACGGGCGGCGGTGGCGGCGGCAAGCGGCTTGCGTCGTGACCTCTGATGACCCCTGGTGATGAACCCGTGCTGTTGCTGCTAGGAGAAACGTGGACGGGCAGCGGGTACACGCTGAAATGAGGATGAACAAAAAAAAGAGAAAAACAACGTGAAAAAAGACGTAAAATCTGTCACAACCAATTCACGTACAAGGACGATGCAAATATATACGTCAGCAAAATGGACGCGTCAAAACTGCAACGTGAAATATTTCAACTCACAAAACCATGTGACAAGATAAACCAATTAGCATCGAGATTTTAACAATATCCTGTCAGGACGTTGTTTCAGTCAAATTCGAGGTGTGCACACATTTACTTCGACTTGTTCTACATTTAATCTCATTTTTAAAGTCAAGATTCAGATGATTCATATTTTCCATGATACAAAACAATACTTTTATACTTTAATGCAACAACATTTACTTCATTTTCTTTATAAAATGGCTAGTCAACGATTCTATTGCAGACTTACTGATTTACTCATTTGCGTCATTTCATTTTTGAGATTCAGATTCATAAATGATAAATTGTTAGTGCGTATGTTACTTACAGTAAAGGTTGACCCACGATCATGCACGGTGGCAGTGGAGGCGGAGCTACGGCGCGGCGGCTCCTCGTCGTTCCGTCGGGCGACTCCGCAGTTTGGCAGCGTGCGTGTGTGTGCGAGTCAGAGCGTCTGCGAGAGTCTGTGACAAACAGAAGGTTAGCAGCGACGTTAGCACGTATCTCTCATGTCAGTTACCGAAGAAAAAAATGATTGAGCTTTTTGTGAAACAACGTAAACAAAGTAACAAAGTAAACGACTGTTTTAACACGGCAAAGTTTCTGAGCAGAATCACGTCAGACAAACCTGGTTCTGTCTCTCTGTGCGGTCCAAGGCGTCCACAGCGAGGACATCGAAGACAGCAGGAGGGAGACAAAGAGGAGGAGGAGGAGGAGGAGGAGGAAGGTGACGTCTTGTTTCCTCTAACTTGTCCTTAACGGAACAAAAAGATCAACCGAAAACACAGAATAATCAACGACAAACCTGAAAGAGTGGATTCTGATTAAATATAAAATAACTAGAGTCACCACCTAGTGGTCGTTTGCCTTCACTGACAAATAAAAAAACCCAGAGTTTTCTTACGTTCAGATCGTCGTTGTCGATGTGCTGAACATTCAACACAAAATGGTGGAGCTTGATGATTTCTGCTGTCAGTTCCATCTGCTGTGATACACAAAAACACACACACACACACACACACACACAGCAAAAAAACATACAAACAAAAAAAAAGCAAAAAAAACACAAAAACAAAAAGATAGAGATCATGAAATGTTTGGTTAAAGGCTGAATTACGACAATTTTAGAGAAATTTCAAATTAAAAGTCTTGAGTGCACAGTTTTGGAGAAAAATCAAGTTAAAATTTCCATATTCACTTTTTTTTTATCTAAATAATCTCAAATTTGAGATGTAATAAAAACTAAAATGTTCATAATTTCTAACCACGAGTGGCTAGGTTGCGTTCATTGTCTATTAGCATATTGCAAAATAATAATTTTTATCGTTTCAGAGAAATTTCAAATTAAAGGTCCAGTATTTGTGATAAAAACAAATATTTCCATAGGTTCTGACTAGGACTGACGAGGTTGTGTTCAGGACATCTATGACTACTAGCAGACTGCAAATCAGTCCTTTTTACTGGATAGTTTTAGAGAAATTTCAAATTAAAGTTCGATATTTAGCATTTTATTAAAACAAAATCTAAAATTTGAGATGTAATAAAAACTAAAAATGTATTACAAGACCACGACTGACGAGGTTGTGTTCAGGACATCAATGTCTACTATCAAACTGCAAATTAATCATTTTTAGAGAAATTTCCAATTAAATTTTTTTGCACTTTTTAATTAGAAAACGGTGAACTTTGAGATGTGATAAAAACAAAAATGTTCACAACTGACGAGGTTGTGTTCAGGACATCGATGACTACTTCAGACATTTTTGCTGTCGAGTTTTAGAGAAATTTCAAATTAAAAGTCCCATAATGTCACCAGAAGCAATATTTAATTTTCTGGAGTGCTGTAGGTACCATACTGTCTCTGTCTCTGTCTCTGTCTCAGGATTAAAAAAATAAAGACATTTCCACTAGTGATTGTGTTATTGTGAGCAGTATGAAGTTTTATTGAAGACATCTGAGCAGTTAAATTCAGGCTTTTAATTCAGTTTTGACTGATTAAAGAAAGCAGATCTTGAAATTCTGCTGAGTTTATGTTTCAATTCATTGAATTTATTGTTTTAATTGAACAAATAGGGTATCGAGAATCCTGCACTTCAGTGTATTTCTGCGTGTGTGTGCAGGGCAGCAGGTATTTGTCTCCGTCTCTGGACGCTGTTAGAGTGTGAAAAGCAGTTGCCTGGTGCAGCAGGAGGAGACGAGTGGAGACACTTGTTCATCTGAGGCTGGGACTGTGACGACGACGTGGATGGCTGCATGAAAGAAACTGCCAGCCTCGGCTTGCCTGTAAATAAAAAACAAATATGTGACCCGTGTTAGCTTTTCCTCTCTTCACTGAGGGACAGATTAAACATCTAGAACATATTTATTAGAGTGCCTGCTCAGCATTGCACAGCAAGCATCTTTTGTTTTCTTCTGTCCCCCATTTTCCTTTCACCCCAACCGGTCGAGGCAGATGCTGCACACCTCTGAGCCTGGTTCTGTCAGAGATTTCTTCTTCTGTTAAGAGGGAGTTTTTTCTCTCCACTGATGCCTAGTGTTTGCTCATTGTGTGAACTGCTCTCTGCTCTCCTTGATGTTGTCTATGTACAGAGCCTTGAGATCATGTATGTTATGATTTGGCACTATACAAATAAAATTGAATTGAATTGAATTGTTATTATTCTGCGTTTCTTCTTTGGCACGCAACTCCTCCCACAGTTTTGAGAAAAAACCGACACATCCTATATGAAAACGTGTGGTTTGATCAGGAATTGTGTGCCATGACTTTTCTAAGCGTTTCGAGTAACCATGGCGATACAAATCGCAAAAAACTGCGGACAACTTCCATGCAAATCGTTCGAATAAACGATCACTTTGGAGTCACAGTGTCGTCGTACTTTAACGTAGAGAGGTGGTTGGAACTTAAACAACGCACAAGACTTAGGGCGGTTCTCACCTAAGTCAAAGTGTTGATATCTATTACGACTTTTAAACAATCGCAGTTTAAGTTTTTAACTCTTTTTTTTCTGACGTTTTTCAGATTTTATAATGATTGTGTGTGGCACTCTGCTGAGGTCCAGGAAAATAATCACAACAAAAATCTCTAAACAAACTCTACTCCCGCCCACAATTTCACAATTTTTTAATTAAAAACGTTGCCATGGTTGTTGTCTAACCCTGTGTGTTGTTTTCATTTTCATATGACTTGCAGTTTTTCTTAAAATCACCTAAAATCACAGAGTTCCGCTCAAACCTCCATTGACTCCCATGTTAAAACTCTGCTCTGAAGGTTTTAAAAAATGAGAATGAGGGTGATTTTAAAACTGTCATTTCTCTGTCAAGTTTTTCACAAGAGTAAATGTTGGAGCTGCTGAAAACCTCCTGACCCTCACAAACCAAACATTTCATCTCTGTCATCGACCGTTCTTGGAATATGACAACTCCAAAACACGTTGCCAGTTTTGGACAGTTAGAAACATGTGTTTGGAAGGAGGAGGCGGGGAACAGGGAGGGGGCGGGGCTTGTGAGTCAGTCTCTCTCTCTCCAAGTTTTAAATGTTGATTCCACAAAAAATCCAACTTTGTTTAAATACTTCAAGTTTAAAAGGTTCAATCCGCAGAAGCAAGCGTCACTTTAATCAAACGCTGTGGTTTTTCAGATCAACGGTAAATTTGAGCGTTGGGATAAACTAACCTCTGTGATGCTGTGGTGTTTTCTGTCCCACTGTATGGGATTCTTTGGGCGGCGTGCGAGCAGTTCGCCTGAGTTCATTGAATTCATCGCTCGAACAGATTTCCTCGGGTCTGAAAAATGAGAGGAATTGAAGCAAACAAACATCATTTAAGTGCAACTAAACTCTTAAAACCACTTTATTCAGGCGTAAAAAACACATATTTATTAACGTTATTTGTTGATTCAGGTGCAAATCTTCACAGTTTAATGTAAATGTTTATTTTTCTGCATGAACGCTCATTAAAGTTTCAGATTCAGTGTTTCTTAACAACAGCAGGTAAATTTACTCATGAGTTCGTCGTGGTTCGTTTTTCACAGTTCCTTTGTATCGTGTATTTATTTGGCAATATTCTTCAGAATGGTTCCTTTTTAATAAAATTAACACAAAATAATAATATTAAATCTAAGTTCTTGGATCATGTCTTATACGTACATCTGCTGTGATTTGTGTATTTTCCAGGGTTTAAAGACATTAAGTCAAATCCGACTTAGGTTAGGTTTGTAATAAATTAAACATTAATTAAAATTATTTGTGCTACAGCAGAATTAGACTGTATTTATAAGCCATATTATTGTTCCTTTTACCTGTAAAGAAATTACAAAGGCCAAATAAATCAGAATTACGAAAATATAAAGATCATAAAGACGATAAACAGCTAGAATACAGAAATGACTTTTCCTCAGGGTTGATTGTTGCTTTCTAATTTTAATTTTATTTCATTATTTTACAATCTATTGTTCCTGTTCTATGCGAAGAACAAACAATGCGCTGTGTCCAGCTTTATATCCTCTTATATCCTACGCATGTATAAACTATTTTTATAAGCGTGTAATAAGATCATAATAACAATAAATCAGCTTTTCACAGTGAAATCTCTGCAGGGAGCCATAAACATGACCTTGTTTACAGTTGTCACCATGGAGACTGCTGCCAGCCACACACACACACACACACACACACACACACACACACACACACACACACTTACTCATGATTTGCCACCTGTCTGGATGCCGTAGTTCTGAGAGAATCACCATGGCGATGCGGTGTTGGGAGGGCGGAGCTTGGGTGGGATCTGTAGAGGGAGTTGAAGGACTTGGTGAACGAGTCACTCCGACTGTTTTCAGCTGCAGCGACGAGAGAAGAGCGCGTGTTAAATACACAGCAAAAGAAACACTTTTATCAATAAACAAATAAATATATAAATAAATAAACAAATAAATACGAGGTTTATTATCCTCGTTCTCATCTTTACTTACACATTCGACTCTGTGGGGTTTTGGGTCTGACCACGCTGGAGGTTTTCAGCGGCGTCCAGGACGTTTGTCTGATTTCACTGAACTCGTCGCTCCAGCTTCTCTCGTCAGGCCTGAAACAATAAGAAGAGAAACTAATGAAATCCACATCAACACATGATATTTGAATATTCCTCCTCTTGAAAGACTCGAGTTTCTCTGAGTTTTATAAAAACTGGACCAAAACAACCTTCAGTTTCAGTTGAGTTGTGCTTGAAAACACCAGGTGAATTCAGAAAGGTAAACATCAGCGTGTTATCTGCACTAATGACGTGAATAAGATGAATTTTACAAACTTTTCAACACATTTTTCTCTCAACTTGCTTAAAATAACTGAAACTGAGGGAAAAACTGAGATTCTTGCACAAAGTTGATCCCACGGTGCATTAAAATGTGACAGATACAGTCAACACGCAGTTCTGTACAGATGAAAAAGATATGAGATGTATTACAATTATTATTATTATTGTTAACTGATTAGTGAACTATTTTAATCCATTAAAAAGCTTCATTCACCCATAAAAATATATCGTTTTTTAGAGATAAATGTCCATTGTCTGCTGAGACAGACGACCTGAGACACTGAGTCTCATTCCCACAACAATAGAGGACATTGTTGGGATTGAGAGGAAGAAATAAAACGTCAAAGTCGCTTCCTTCAAAAAGAATAAAAGCACCGCTACACCGCTCTTCCCTGTGTTTCTGTCAATTATAACAACTTTTATGAGTAAAAGATGTGAAAAATACTCGACCAAGTGGGAAAAAATGGGTGAAACAGCTCTTTAAGTGTTTTTTTGACTACTTAAAACAAGTTCTCAGACTTTCTAGCTTCTTAAATTTCAATTTCTTTGCTCCATATGACAAAGAATTCACCAAAAACTGAATTTCTGACTTTTTTTTAACATTTTCTGACTTCATCTCATGGATTCATCTCTGATATGGCACAGAACAGAATTGTAAATTTGATGAATAAATAATGACTGAATCGCAGCCTGGTGGACACATAATGTGGAGACTCACCTCTGTGACGCCATCTGGTGGCGAGACCTGCTCCTGCTCGGCGACTCTCTCATCTCTGAACTCTGAACGTGGCGAGGATGAGCATGAGGATGAGGATGAGGATGAGCATGAGGGTGAGGGTGAGTGAACAGTGACGTGGAGTGAGCAGAGGTTCTGTGTGACGCTGGGTTGGACCTGACGCTGCTGCTGACGCTGCTGCTGACGACGGACGACTCCTGAACATGTGACTCAGTCTTTCCTGGGCCGACCTTCAGAGACGCGTATGGAGGAGGAAGAACGTGTGAAATCCTCCGAGCTTCTTCAGCCTCTGACGGAACAGCGGACGAAGGCGGTGTGGACTGAGGAGGAGGAGGAGGTGGAGTGGGCGGAGTCTCACAGGCGGACTCCTCCTGCATCTTGCCTTCCATCATCTCCATCAGGTTCTTGGTGCACAGTCGTGCGTGACAGATCAGCTGCTCCAGATCCCTGAGTCGCACAAAAGTGGAAACATCGGTTAAAATACCAAATCAGATGTAAGAAAATACACAATACACTAAAATATCACAATATTTATATAGTGTGATCCTGTAAAACATTTCAAAACGTTTCAATTCACTGAATTTTTCAGGCTTTTACTTGAGATTTTTTTGAATAACTCGTCCATAAAACACATTATTAATCACATTATTCTAACAAATATATGCTTTACAAACTCAAAATAATATTAGGCCATTTATAGAGTATATATATTTATTTTTCCATCCGAGTCGGGATAGTTTGTCATAAAGTGTATTGATATGAAAACGTTCTTACACAGTAGTTTACACAGTTTACAACAGCGGATTTCTGCATTGTAATAAGGCACATGAAATTAATATTTCACCATGGATTTTTCCTTTAAAAAAATAAAAAAATAAATAAGAAAAAGACTGTTAATGGAACAAAACGCAATATTTCCCTTTACTTAGTATCATAATGTATGGTCTCAGCTAAATCTGCACATTTATCATATTCATTAGATTCTGCCCTAATGAGCACATACTAATCATTCAATGACACTATATGTGTTCTTTTCAGATTAATATTTATTTAAGTGCTTCACAAAACACTGACGTGCTGAAAATAAGATGAAACTTTTGAATCAGCAAAACCTTTCGACAACCTTCACCTTTGACGTGTCTTACTCATTTATGTAGGGTGCAAATCGTCAAAATGGGATGTCAGAATTCAAAACGGCCGACTTCCTGTTGAGTTGGGGCCATGATTTCGGTGCACTTTTTTTATTCGTCTTGGTCTATAACATCTTCCCACCTCTGCCTCTGTTTTCACCTTAGGGGGGCGCTGTAGAGCCCTTGAGCCACGCACGGGTCCGGGAACTGTGCCAATATTGCATTTTTGCCAGACCGGACCTCCATGCCAAGTTTCAAGAGTTTTTAGGCTCTGAAAAGTGACCGCAAAGCCACAGATAGAATAATAATCTGAAGGTGTGTGTGTGTGGTGACGTACCTCTGTGATGCCATCTGGTGGAGAGGACTGGGAGCTGCAGCGGGAGTCACACGGCTGCTCTCTGAACCGACAAAGCCACTGTCCATCTCTGGAGAGATGAGTCCGTCCTGGTCAACGACACAAACAAACAATAATGAGCATGATGATGCTGAAAATGACTTTAGTAAAACCAGTTAAAGGTTTACACTGAGTTCCAGTTAGAATTTCAAGTCGTGAACTCCTCAAAGGCTCAAATTCACAACTCAAAATGGCTTCTCTTACTATTATAGCTGGATATTCACAAAAATCGAACACTGACCTGAGGAGGCGCTGTTCTGCTGCTCCCGGGCTGGAGTTTGCTCTCCCTCCTCTCTGGGGCAGGAATCTCTGCCAGGCTGCTCAGACTGCTGCTGTTGGACTTTCTCAGCTCCGCCCAAATCTGGTGATGTTGACGATGGACGGACGGTGAGGTGGACTGAGCGGCGGTGGCAGCAGCAGCGGCGGCTCCGTGTGACGGTGAAAAGGACGTGCAGCTCCACTGTGGGCTGCTGCTGCTGCTGCTGACAGCAGACTCCTGACCGTCCGATTCAGCTGCTCCTGACACAGGTGAGATCTGTGGATGCCCCCGGGTTTCCTCCCCCTCTGGGTGAACGTAAGAAGGTGAGGATTGAGGAGGTGAAGAGGGCGGAGTCTCACAGGTGGGTTTGTTGTGCAGCGTCTGCTCCACCTGCTCCTTTAGCTCCTCCGCATGTAGTCGGAACTGATGGATCTGCTCCTCCAGGTCCCTGATTACGTACAAAAAGGGAATGAAATATCAAGTAAGACACATTCTTGGTGGTGGTTGTATGAGGTAGAACCAGAGAGACACTGAGACTCACTCACTGAAAATATAAATAATTAAATCCTCAATTACTAAAGTACAAGTCTGCTAAAGAAGTAAGAATATGTTAAGCCACTGCTACTCGCCGATAGACAGCCTTTTCAAACAGGAAAATTACTTTTGTGTTGCTTTAAAAAACAGGTACTCTCTCACAAACGGCTGTATAACAGTAAGATAAAGCAGTCAAAAGTATCCTTAAGATATTGAAGACTTCAGCAGGCATTGCTTTATTATGTCTATTTTTTTAAGAGGCCAAATTCTCTTTCACATCCGTGATCAAGGCCGGTTCTTAAGGCTGGTGTGTTTGAACCACACCTCAAATAACCAGAAGAATCCCAAACATGAACTTATATATCTGGGAGCTTCTGGCACATGACGCTCACCGTTCACAGTCAAATGGAGTCACGTCGTCCCCGCACTGCTGCTGTAGTTTGTGCTCGTCCCTCGCCAACAGGTAGCCCATTTCCAAAGAGTTGAGCTCTTCAAAGAGATGTAAGAGACCCTGAGGAGACAGCGTGGAGACGTGAGTGTGGACACGAGTTCACTGTGCTGGTCACAGTTCGTGGTGTGTCTTTCTTACCTTCATCTGTTGAAACGGTGGAGGTGTTTTGGTCTTCAGGAGATCCTCAAAGGTGAGCAGCTGAAAGGAAATCCCAGGATCATGGTTTACGTTTCTTTCATCACTTTCCTGAACACATTTGACAGGATTTTCATCCACTTTGAACTGTGATTTAAAAGAAAGGTCCAGTGTGTAAGCATTAGTGTCATCTAGTGGTGAGTCTGCAGATTGCAACACCACACCACACAGTGGCCTTCACATTCTTTCTCTGTTTACAGAATTACACACGCTCAACTCACTATTTTGTCCATTTGGGCTTCTGTGGAAAACTGGCGGCACAAGATGGCTGCCTCCAAAAAGCAAGGCCTTTACCTCAAAATAAAACACTGCTCTAATACTTTAAAAATTAAAAATGATTTGTTACTTTAAAGTCATTTTATTCGTACACAAACATGTTCAATTTCAGCCAATAAAACCTCCTAAACGTTACACACTGGACCTTTCAATAATAATACATGCAGCCGTTACCTGCTGTAAGAACTTGGCAGCCTGATTGTGGAGAGTCTGAGCGGCGTGTTGTCCCATGTTGAGGCCTGTTTTATAGAATAATAAACAATAACACACGTTCACATTCAGAGAAACTACGATAAATTCACTGATTCAGACGTGTGTGTGTGTGTGTGTGTGTGTGTGTGTTAATACCGTGGTGAGCTGAAGAACTCAGAGCTGACGTATCGGAGAACAAACTCGGCTCGGCGCCGTGTCCGTTTGTCTGAGGAGAAGCTGAGCCGAGCTGCGGTCTCTGAGCCTGAGGAAAGTCCAGCGTCATGGACCTGGACGCGTGCTGACTCAGCTCTGACGGCACCGAGCAGCTCGGCTTCGGAGGCTCCGAGAACAGGTTCACCTACAGAAATGCAGTTAGACTTCTAATCTCCACTCCCAACGATGACATCAGAGACTTCTTTCATTTATCCACCTACGGTAAAGTGTGCGCTTAATTAAGAACATGTTTTGCTGCTTTATCTCAACCTTAAATGGCCTCTTCCAATTAGGAACTGAAGTTTGTAAACCGCTCACTCTTCTGCACCAAACTCCATAGAGAAAATCAGCGATTTTAGCACATGGGAACAGAGGAGCTACAGTGTACTCGTGCCTCATTTAGTAAGTTTGTGTCACTTAGATAAATCTGAACAAAGGCTTTTCTTTTACACCGAACTGACAAATTAAAATATTTAAACTCACTAAAGGAGGCAGAAGTGGATCAACAATTCTTGTGTGCTGCCGTTTTAAAATTGATTTTCTCTATGGGCTTTGGTACAGGGGAGTGAGTGGTTATTTTGATGATATTTTTGCAGAAATATAAAAGAAAAACTTAAAAAAAAACCTCATTAAATACTTTTAAATTACAAAACAGTGTGTCATCTCTTGATCTACTACCTTAGCTCCAAAACGCAAACGATCGATGGTGTTTTCCGCTTCTGCGTGTTTAATCAGCAGCTTGCTGTAGTCTTCCTGCGGCGAGAGGAGAAATGGAAACAAGGTAAAGAGGAACATAAAAGGGCAGGTGAACAGGTTTCTGTGTCTCTCTGTCAGTACCTGCAGCCGCTCGACCAGCGTGATGATGGTCTTCTGCACCTTGGGGTTGGAGACGGCGTCGGAGGTGTTCAGCAGGGCCTCTTTCACGTAGTCGGCCGGGTTCAGGTGGAGCTCGGGAGACGGGGATTCCCTCGCTGACGGGCGTCTGCACACGGTGGGTTTGCTGTCTTTGGGGGCGTTGACTCTGGGCAGCACTTTGGAGAAGTCTGGGGTCTTACGAAGACACAGGTTTCTATGGGAGACACAATCATACGTTCATTGTTGGTGCTTGTGTCTCTGTCAGGAGAGACGATACAAGGTGGCTATTTAAACACATTTTTGTACAACATAGCAGCACAAGTTATTAAAGTTGTTTTACTGGAGATGATTAACATAGATATTAAAGAGCTTCTCTTGAAGTTTGCGAATGGAAACCATTGACATAAGGAGGACAGAACTTAAAACTATGATCACAAAACTCCAGAACTACAGAAGCACGTGCTTCACCTGAGCGAGCCAGACTTCATCATCGTGGCTCCAGGCGTCCTCGGCTCTTGGCGTGAGGAAGCATCAGGAGACGCCCGCTTGCCCGACTTTATCACTTTTGGTTTGCCTGTGAAGACCGGCGCTGTGAAAGACTCCAGATGCAGCTCCTCCTCATCTTCAGATCCGAGAAGACTGGACTCGAGACTTCCGAGGCTCTCTGCGATGTCCATGTTTGGAAACGTTTCCGCGTCGATCCCTGGAGGATGAGGAGACTGTTGATGTGACATAGTCACAAACTAAACAAACAAACAAACAAACATACATCAGCCCATGAGTGACGTGAAGACCTGCTGTGGAACACAGGCAACATGAAAGGAAAGTGTTTCCTTTCATGTCAGGCACCTTCCTCAAATTGAAACAGGAAGTGCCCTGTAACTTTTTTGTACGTTGACAGAGCTGCTCAAAACTTCGTACAGGATACCGGGTTCCAGCTCTGATGCGATAGCTCCACCCTCTCACAGTTGCCACAGCAACCCAGATCAATGGCAGCTGGTGGGCCCAGTCAATGCTTCCTGCAGTTTTAATCTACAGTAGTTTATAGATAGATTCTCTCTCGAAAAATTCAAGGAAAGTCTGTCTGTTTATCGCATAAATGTCCGTCCAACGTTTCGCTCGACAGGTTTCAAATGTGGCAGGTGACTTACTAAGGACATACTAGTGTGTGCAGTGCCCACTTTGGTGGTGTTTGGATGAGAAATGCGAGAGATTTATAGGTTTTTCAACCTACCAACCAACCGTCAGAAGATAGAAACTAAGACAGGGCGGTACGATAACACCACACAGTCACACTGGACGACAGATACAGGTCACTGTTAATAGTGAGGCAGCTACATAAAGAGTCAAAGATCACCCACCTGACTTACTTCTTCACATGACTCGTCTGCGGCTGCGACAGGAGCAAACTCCTCCTCATCCAGCTTCACCTGCGTCCGTTATCTTCATCCTTATGAATCTGAACGCAGCGTTGAACTTGTCACATGTTGATTTTGTGCAGACTGCAGGTCAGTGCTGAGGTTCAGCCGAGGACGAGGACTCATCTGTCAGTCCTGAGGACGAGGAGATGCCTCTGCCGTTCCTGACACATCACAGCAGTGCTGGGTATTAACTACTATTGACTGCAGTTAACAAGACATAAATAAATGAGCTGGAGGACGTTCTTGTTCAAAAGATAAGAAATTGGCATAACCTTGATTAACTAGAAGCTTACAGCTGTGTATCAAAGTAGTGTTGCTTATTCTGTCCGTGGCCATTTGTTTGGTTAATGTCGTTTGTTGTCTCTGCACCAAAGTCCATAGAGAAAATCAACAATTTTACGTCACAGAACAAAGGAGTTTTTGATCCACTGCTGCCTCCCTCGCTGTGTTCAAATGTCTTATTGTGTTTCTTCTGGGGTTTTTAATCCTTTCTTTGGATTTACCTCAGTGACACACACTGACCACACGAGGCAGCAGTGGACCACAGACTTTCTCTATGGAGTTTGGTGCGGGAGAGTAAATAGTTTACTTAACTTTCCAGTTTCTAATGATGGTGAGATACAGAACATGTTCTTGAGCTGCTATAACTTCAAAAACCTGAATCATCACTTAAAAAATAACAATATTTTCAGCTCTTCTCAGATCCTTTTTGAAGGCTGTTAAATATATATTGATATTTATCAAACTTTTACCTGAGAAATCACTGCAGTCATTTTTGTTATTGTTTTAAAGCCTTAGTCCAAGACTTTGTCAGTCTTTATTGTAACAGAAGACAGACTGAAGTTCACTGCAGTGCTTGGAGCTGCAATGGTTGCTATGGCAACACCACAATACAAACCCCGGGCCAGTAAAATGACCAAAGTACAACAAAGGTCTCCACAGCTGCACGGCCGGCGCTGGAAGGAATTTAAACTGGCTTTCGGCAGCTTTGTCACAGAGTGAAAAATGATCACCTTAAAAAGTTTTTATTTTTATTTTAATATGATTCAACAGGAGCCTGGTGTTACAATTGTTATGCTGTTATCCAAGCGTCCAAGGATATATAATCTCCTAGCTGTCTTCTTGGCAAGACTTTTGATGAAAGGAGTCGAGGTTAGAGTATTGGTGATGGTGACACAGAGAAGAGTAATACTCTGTGTTAGCATTAGCTCTTCGTTCATGAAGTAGAGAGGAGGATGGGGCTGTTCTCGTTTCCTGCTTATAATCATCTCCTCAGTTTTACCTGCGTTGAATGTTATACACCAGTCAGAGGCCCACTTGTTCATTTTGTCCAGATCACATTGTAGACTCGCAGCACATGTGTCTCTCAGGCCAGGATGTTTTATAATGACATGTAGAGTTGAATCATCTACAAATAGGTGGAGGTCATTCTTCAAGTGTGATGCAAGTTCATCAATAAAGATCAGAAAAAGTAAGGGCCCCAAGACACTGCCTTGTGGAACTCCAGCAGTTATGGGCAAAGATGACGAGGTAAACCCATCTAGTACAACAGATTGACATCTGTTTGCTGCTTTATCTTACCTTTAAAATATATTTTTTTTAAAGTTTGTGTCACTTTTGAAATTGCTCACTCTCCCCTGCACCAAACTCCATTCAGAAAAGTAGCGTTTTTACCTTGCCAGGACACAGGTGCTGCTGGTCCACTGCTGCCTTGTGTGGTCACTTTGTGTCACTGAGGTTAATCTGAACAAAAGGACTTCAAACAGTCACAAAATAAATTTGAAGTCACTGATGGAGGCAGCAGTGGATCAAGAACTCCTGCGTGCTGTGATGTAAAAATCGCAGATTTTGTCTATGGAGTTTGGTGTGGGAGAGTGAATGAAACAAACTTCCTGTTTCCTGTCGCAAAAGGCTGTCAAATACCGAGATTAAGTCATGAACATTATTCTTACAATATTGTAGACTTAAGATGACAGATTTTATGAGGTAAGAACTTTTGTTAACTGGATAAAAAATATTTTACATACTGTATATAACTGGAGCACTCAGAGTCTCATTAGGAAAAGTAGGTACTGTGCATCTTGATCAAGATTAACTCAAGGAGGATTATTAGTCTGGTACCTCTTAGTGTCTCTAATTTAACACATACACACACACACACACACACACACGCATCTGTCTAACACACTTGTTGGACATTTACAGTAACTCATTTTCACTGTGCATCATCAGAAAGCAACAATCTCACGCTGAAACTAAACCTATATTTAGTATAAACTAAGAAGGCGCTCACCTACTGCTCCTCCCCTCTGTTTATTCCAATGGGTTTATCTCATTTGCCAGATGGAAGGAATTAAGCAGCTCTGAAAGATTTACATGGGGGGGGGGGGGGGGGGGGGGGGGCTTCACCGAGCGTAAACAGACGATGATTATTCATATAAATCCAGAACATGGAACAGGTGCAGCTCCACATGCAGCCAGCAGGGGGGCTCTAATCACCTGTGAGCTTCTCATAATTATCCTGACCAAAATAATCACAATATACGATATTATTGTGAAATGAAATTTCTAACGCTATACTTTGATGTAGTTCTGTATAGATTCTGTGCTCTGGTTTTATTTCAGCTCATATCTGTAAAATGGCACCAATTGACAAAGAACACCAACTAGCCACTTTATTAGGTACACAAGATGTACAGAATTCCATCTGCCTTTAATCTCTGCTCTCCAGTCGTTCCAATTTTTAATTATATTTTTGTGCAATTTTCTTCACCACCTGTATTCAAGCGTGCATTCTGAGATATGACTTATTTGGGTTTTCTCAAACCTGCAGGACGATGTACGAAGGATGCAGAGGAGCAAAAAGAACAAGAACTGCCTTCAGATTGATCTATGGATGTTATTTTCATAATTCTTGCAATTTATTTTCACCACAGTTACTCAAAAACGCTTAGCTATGCCACAGCTCTCCAATCAATTGATTTGTTGGGTTTTCTCAAAGATTTACAGCAAAAGTATGGTGAAAGTGGAACCAGAACTAAACATTTTAAAAGTGCCTCACTCTCCACCCATTCCAATGGGGGAAATGCTTGCAATATTTTTACAATTTTCTTCACAAAACTTATTCAAAACGCTTAGTTATGCCATGGTTTCCAAGTTTACTGATTGAACTGAGCATTTCTGATGTTTGTTTTGTTTTCTCAAAGCTGCAGAACGATGGACATTTTAAAAGAACATCACTCTCCATCCATTTCAATGGGAAAAGTGTGCAATAATTTGCAGTTTTCTTTGCCACAGTCACTCAAAACTCTTATTGGAAAAACGATAAGCGCCCCATTCCTGATGATTCCTGCGTTTTCTCTTAAAACTGATGAGTTTTGCAGCAAACATGTAGATATAGAGTGAGCACCTGCTGATTGGATTGATCTTTGTTCTCCATTTAATCCAATGGGAATTTATTTGCAATGTTTAGCACATTTCTTCACTACATGTATTCGAAATGCACAGAAAAGCCAAAGCCAGCTATGATTAGCTTATTAGCATAAGCAAAGTTCTTATGGAAGAGGAATAACAAGGAATTTTGAATGTGTGCCTGCTGATTGGATTGATATTTGCTGTCCATTTAATCCAATGGGAATCTCTGTGCTAACGATGATTTTTTAGGGTTTTCTTCAAGTTTCTTCATAAGTTTTGCAGCAAAGTTCTCATGGAAGAGGAAGAATAAGTAGAAATGTTGAACGTGCGCCTGCTGATTGGGCTTATCTTTGCTCTCCATTTATGCCTATGGGAATATTTTGCTAAATGTTCTTAGCCATGGTTACTTTAAACACTTAAAGTACCATCCTCAGTCAAATTATTGGGGTTTTCTCAAAAGCTACAGGGCGAGTTTAGCAGTGAATGTCCAGCAGAGGAAGAGGAAACGTGAAATATTATGAGTATCACTCACATTTTCAAAGAATACTGTGATTTTCACACTTGTTTTCGAGTAACATTGAAGATGACGGGAGAAAAAAAGGAGTTCGTTGCTCAACAGCATCCAGCCGCTCACCAGGTCCAACCAGTCAGTCTGGTGAGCTGAGGATCTTCTTATTCTCTCTGTTTAAATGATTTTAAACACTAAAACACTGACATGTAAACACCACAGTCGTGGACAGAGGGAGTAAAAAAAGTTTGTATAGCACTTACCTCTCTCTGTGAGGACACACGGTGGCAGATTTACACGCTCCAGCAGCAGCAGCAGCAGCAGGGGTCGCTCCTCTGTTGCCGTGAAAACCGCTAAACTAAAGTGAACAGATGCTGGAGCCTCTGTCACCATGGTACACACTCACCACAACAAACCACCGCCGAGCCGAGGAGGGTTCAGTCCTCAGCCCTCCGTGCTCTCACCCCCCGCGGGGTTTCTACGTTCATGCGTCACGGGCAGGAGGCGGTTCCACGGAGCTAGCTTAAAGTTAGCGCGACACTTTACAGCGCGCTTTATCCTCGAAACGAACACAAACAAATCACGTGAAACACATAGTTTGAGCTTCGTGGTGTTAGTTTGAATGAGTTCTACGAGTTTATTTGTTCACACAAGCGTCTGTTTGTGATATTTCATGAGACTTTCATGAATGTGGCTGCACTGATTTCACTGACGGTACTTCCACGGGAGCAGTTTTAGCCCCGGGTTTAGTCTCTCAGGCATGACTCAAAACACCGCGAATACGTTAGTACATGTATCCAAACAACATCTTGTACCCTCGCGATAACAGTTTATTACTTTAATTTAAACATTTAACGTGATTTGTGGAGGTTGTTGCGAGCGGTGTCGCCTGTCAGACTCTGATCAGGGTTATTTGTGTTTTACGTCGGTTACAAAGAGTGAGCTGCGAGTGGGCGGTGCTTAGCCTGGATCGCTGTTGGTGAAATTGAAGGTGCGGTTGAGATTAAAAGCCACTAGAGGGCGCCATTTTATAACCTTTCAACACAGTGCATTCGGGGGGGATTTTCAAAATAAAATGAAAAATAAAATAAATGATTGGTAAAGCCTAAATGTTTAAAAATCTTAAAATTCTGTTAGCTCCAAATACTTTTTTTTCTTTTTTTTTAAACTATGCCTCACACATGCCCACAAATAACATTAGAAACATTTAGAAATTATTAAAAGAAAATGTTTTGATTCTGAACATGTACATACATTTGGAAAAAAACAGTTTTCCCTCTTCATACATGTTCATTGCTAAGTCTTTTTTCTCATTAAAAATAGTAGATGTCATGTTGACATATGTTGACCCTTGTCTAGCTCAGTTGCTTTACAACAGCAGGAGATTGTAGACGCAAGCAGGGTGCTAGAAAATGTGCAGGAAAAGACGTCAGGAGTCTTTTTAACGAGTTCCCCTCCTATCAGCTTTGCTGTTGCAGCTCCACTGGAAACATCCCTGACTGAAAAATAATAGCAAATATCCATCCCATCCCATGAATCATCCTGTGAAAGTAGTGTTTAAGACAATAAACTCCTAAGGAAAAGTGTTAACTGATGCTATAACCCAAGTGAGAAGTTCATTTTCAGGTTTCAGACACTTCCACTGTGGCTGTGTGAAGAGAAACTTCAAAATAAAAGCAGACAACCGTCTTATTTTTTGTGCAGTTATCTTTATTGAAAAATTAAATACACTTTCTGTATAAACCGCATTGAATAACATTCACTGAAAAGAGGAAAAGAAGGCGGTGGGTAAAAAGATGGATGGACTGACAGAGGGCAACTCAACCAACAAACAAAGAAAAAGGTGTTGATGAGGTGTAAATGAACTTGTGCAGGTAAATGAAGCAGGAAACACTCAGTGGAACAAATAAACTGTTACCAGCGCGGGGGTCAACAGGTGGCGGTGGCTGGCTGGCGTTGACCTCTGCAGGAGAGCGAGTGATTGGCGGTCAGAGTCTGAGCTGTCGCGTCTGGTGCTGGAGTCGAGGCCGAACACCTCTCTGTGTTTTGGCGTCTGATTAATGAGAGTGTCAGCGGCTTCCATCGCTTCCCTCCATCATTCCTTTTCCTCCCGGGGGCGGAACTTTAATGTCGGGTCAACGAGGGGGCAGGGGTGAGGCGAGACTGAGGCATCACAAAGAGAAGTCTCTGTCTGTCGTTTAAAGGTGCACTATGTAACAGTCTACCGCACGAGATGTCAGGGAAAAACTATTTAAACATAAACAATCGTCAGTAACATTCAAACCACTGTCAAGTTAATTCGTAAATGACTCTGTGTTTTTATGGTCTTATCCACGATCTTTTTCTTTTTCTCCGAAAACACTTCATCGTTTCAAGAAATGTCTTCATGTCCCCCAAAATGACTCTAAAAGACGTGGAGAGATGGGACTATGACATAGTCATAGTTTCCCCAAAGTGGCGTGTTGGTTGTATACGTGAACACACTAAGGCTTTTTCCCCTGTTTCCAAAAATAGAATTTTAGCACTCCCAAAATGTCGGATCTGTGTGGATAAAAAAAAAAAAGATACCAAAACGATACGATACTTTTTGTGGATTCTCCTAAATCTGTAACTCTGCTATTTGGCTTCATCTTGTAGTTAGACAGACTTTTTATAAGCTAAAAAGTGAACATTGTAAACCACTCACTCTCCCGCACCAAAGCCCATAGAGAAAATTAGCGTTTTTAGCTCAAGGGGGGACACAGGGTCTGCTGGTCGACTGCTGCCTCGTGTGGTCAGTTTGTGTCATTTGGGTAAATCCGAAAGAAGGATTTCGAACACTGAAGTCACAAAATAACGGCGGCAGAAGTGGATCGACAGCTCCCGTAGGAAGTGAGCTAAAATCACTGATTATCTCTCTGGACTTTGGTGTGGGAGAGTGAGTGGTTTAGAAAGCATCATGAAAACGTCAGTTTCCTGTTGAAAATTGAAAAAAGGTTCTCTAATAAGAAACATGAAGCAGAAACACTGGAACAACCCTGAGCATCGCTTTCAAAATCAATCTGATTCAGTTTGAGCACATTCTGACACATATGTGACAGATACTAACATTTTCCCTTTCCTTCCCTCTTCCCTTGTCTCCTCTCCTCTTGTCTCCTCTCTCTCTCTCTCTGCAGGCAGCCTTCATTAGTGACATTCATTTCAAACGCTCGAGCAGAAGCCTGTGTGGCTTTGATTCTTTCAGGATTAGCTTGTTTATCAGAGGACAATTCCACTGAGAGGACACACACTCCTGCTCTCATCTCTGTCAACCACCTCTACCTCACACACACACACACACACTCTGTGTTTATGCATCATGAATTTTGACTGTGTTGTTGCAGTGAGCTCATTATTTTCCAGATTCCCGTTTGTAATGTGCTGAATATGCAAATTCTGACTCATTATTGTAATGAATTTAGTCAAAAGACTTGGACCTTTTTGACTGCGTGGCTGCACCAACTGCTCTGTTCATCAAGGTCAATGGACTTTGCCCACGGAAATGTTACTTTATATACACACACAATACTGTATGTTATTGTTTAAGCTGGTGCAGGCGACATTTATTTGTCTGTTTTACAATGTGAATAAAGGGAACTAGACTTCTGTCCCTGTGTGTTAGCTTTTCTGCAGCATCTTGAACAGCAGTTAGCGGTGGTACATCAGTAAGTTTGTGTTCACTTCAACCTCTGACTGATCTATTGTTTTTCCTCCAGTTTCTCTTCTTTTCCCTTTAGTCAGTGAATGTTTATGAATGATTCATGGAGCCTTTGCTCAAGCTGAATCTTCATGAGATGTTGAGATTCTTTCTTTGCCTCTTGTCCGTCTGGACAGACGAGGCTTCATTTTATAGACAGACTGTAAAGTGGTTTAGTTGAAAGGGCACACAGCGGTTTTGTTTTGTTTTTGCTCACATTACATTACACTTAAATGAGCTAAAATCAAGGGTGGGACCCTGTGAATAGCCACAAAACCATTAATTGCTATCACATTAGCTAAGCTGGAGAAGCAAATTTAAGATTAGCTGCTGTTAAATGATAGATAACATGATAGATAGATAGATAGATAGATAGATAGATAGATAGATAGATAGATAGATAGATAGATAGATAGATCTATCTATCTATCTGATAGATAACCCCCCCCCCCCCCCCCCCAAAAAAAAAACAAAATAGTGAGAAATCCTTCCTAAGGAAAAAAAAGTTAGCAATTCCATCAATTCTCTCAATTCTGATGTCACAAACATGCTAATTAGCGCTCAACGTGTTCTGACCACAGCTAGCAACTTTTCACACGGCCCTTTCTTTCCGGCCAAACTTTAGCTACTTTCTGCGTAAGAAAGTTGGTAATTCTACTGAAAAAAATATAGACAAATGGATAAATGAAGCACTGTCTAGTCTAATTATCGTTTGATGTGTTCTGGCCACAGCTAGCAACTTTTCAGGCTGGCGTTAGCTACTTACTATTGAGTGTACAGTGGCTAGCAACACTGCATATTTGTAGCGCGTGAAACAGCTTGCTTTAAAAGAAGCCTCAGGGGCTAGTGCTAAATCTCATTTATAAACACAGTCATCCAGAGGGAAGGCGGTAACATGACATCATGAATGCTAACTGCTGTCTGTGGTATCTGGTTTGCTAACAGCAGCAGTAAATATCTGCTTGTCCTCACGTCCCTGCTGGCAGCCATGTTAATAGTGAGGGTGAGCGTCCACATGATGCGCTACGTTTACATCGGAAGTCAGAACTGGGAGTTCAGCGGAGAAGTCGTAAAAAAAATATGATCTCAGTCTAGCCAGCACTCTACATCAAAGGTCTCAAACTCGCGGTGGAATATCGCGATATCATTTTAAGATAATATTGCCCACCCTTATTGAACAGTTGCTTTACGTAGGGACGCACGACATTGGACTGTTTTTTTTCGGACATTCCGTATTAAAGCCAATATCATCCGATACCGATATCGGGGGAAGCTACAACGCAGTCAGCACTTCGGAAAACCTGAACTATCCGTGTAAACACACACATAAAAAACACAAACACTTTAGATGAATCACTTCATCCTTAGTGTGAGTCTCTGGATTGACACGTGGAGGTGTGCTTTTGTGTCGTACGTCGTCTCCGCGCTCACTTTCCTCCGGAGGGGAAACAGATCATTTCCACAACAATCACTTCTCATTTGTTTCTTTCAATCATTCCCTCATTCTCTGTCTCACTCTCTCCCTCTCTTCCTATTTGTTAATCTCCTAATTGCTTTTCTATAAACAAATCAAATGTGCACACACACACACACACACACACACACACGTGTTGCATGTGTGAGGGAGTCGCTGTAAAATCTTGGGCAGTGTCGTCCTCTAAATGTCTCATTATTCTCTTTTTAGGCATAATTGCTGCACTGAGTCTGGCATCAGGAACGCTCCCCCAGGGTGAATATGATTAAAAGAACGAAATTAAAAAACACAAATCATCCATTGTTATTCAACGGGAGCAGCAGGAGAGAACCAAAACGGACTTAACTGAGGTGTTTTTTTTCTTTTTTTCTAACCCCTGTGAGAGTTAACGCCACATAAACTGGACAAATGTGAAAATATACACACTAACCCGGCCAAAGAAAACAAACATATCACGTTAGTATTTAGATGAGTTGGTTGGTCAGGTTGAGGTTCAGCTGACAACATTAATCTACTGGAGGTTTTCTGGCATATTCCAAGATGCCGATGCCAGGATTCAGTGGTTTTTAGGAGCATGACTCATATCATTTTCACACATTATGGCCACTGAAAGAGCTTGTTTTCGCCAATAAACAGCTCAGATTGTTTTTGGTGAAACACTACTGTCAAAAACAAACACTTTAGAGGACATAAAGTGAAGTGGTGCTAACCTGGGTGAACACAGCCCAGTTTGATGGGATGTTGCCATCCGGCGAGGATGTTAGCCGCTTTAGCCAACGCCAGAATCTCCAAAAAAAAAGAAAAAGAAAAGAGGAACCAATGTGTTTAGAAGCAACGTCGCATAGCTTTTGTAAACATTCAACATGGCGGCCACCATGGCGGAGATGATGGTGACTCTAGTTGTCGTACTTGAGTCACACAATAGTAACTTCAGACTCCACCTCAAAGGACTCCAGACTTGACTTGGACTCAAGGACAGTATTTAATTATACCAGTAGGTGTCAGTAACTGTCTCCAGCCTCCAAGACTAACAAACAGGATTTTTGCGCCCGTATCCATCCTCATGGAAATTTACGTGTGAAAGTCGTTCGGTGAAAAAGCGTAGACATTTGGAAGTGGGAGGGCTCACGAAAAATGAAAAAAAAAAAAGTTTGACGTACATGAACGAAAGTTGGTACATGTGTTAATCGTGTCAGGACGGTCCAAAAAGTCAATAAGGACTTTGTCGTAAGTCCTACAGGAAGGCCGCCATCGTGGGCTGAACAGCAATTTTTTTGGCGATTTTGCACCAATGGTATTTGAATGAACTTATTACTCCTTTTGGGATTTTGCGTGAGCTTCCACGATAATTGGTCGACTTAGTATCACAACATTGAACCGAGTTATTAAATATTCATGTTTTAACATGAAAATTATCACTTAAACCATGTGTCCAATCTTTAAAAGTGATCTCAATAATGTCTCATACCGAGGAGAGAAGACAGGTGAATATGTGTCAGAAAAAAAAGGGGGCGTAACTAATGATGTAGAAAAAACACATCTTTTCCCAGAAGTGCCTGATTTATCATCGTCCTTGAAATATAAATATTTATAATCGCTATTTGTTGATGCAACAGAAGATACAGGTTTTATAATTTATATAGGAGTATCTTTATGTGTACATTATATATATATATTTGCATCTGTATCTACATTTGTTCATTTTTGTACATATACAAACCCAGGCATGAATCAGTCTCAGGTGTCTCAGGTGTGCAGTCGTCTCCCAGTTAAAGCCATAAATTAATAAATAAATTAAAAAAAGATCGGAGCTCGGGACGAAGGACTGCTACAGGAAGGTCCAGTGGTTTTCGCTGCAAGTTGAAATCCACAAGTTTTTAACACCGAGGACAAAGAAAGACGCACAGAAGGTCTTTATTTCCCGTCGTAGTGCATGAGGTCTCACAGTGGGGAGGTAACGCGTTGAGGAGAATCCTGAACAAAGTTCACAGTGGAGATAAAAACCTGTCAAATGTAGTGGAACCGTTGTCCAGATTCAGGAAGATTAAGTGTAAAGAGAAAGAGTCTCAGGCGGTTTGTTCCAGTTTTAAAAAGAGTTGTGCCATTTAAATCCACACTCGTCCTCCGTGTCCCGCTCTCGTCCCCCCCCGCTCAGCTATAGCGCCACGTTGAACTCGGTCACCAGGAAGTCCACGTGGTCCCTCTCTTTGGTCTTGAAGGCCTCAGCGATGATGCGCGCCGCCTCCCTGTGCTCGCGGCCCCTCAGGGAAACCCCGTTCACCTCCAGGATCACCTGACCCACTTTCAGCTGGCCGCAGTTATGAGCCGAGCCGCCTCTCTGAGGGAGAGAGACAACGAGAATCAGTCATACAAATAAAAACTGCACCACAATAAAGACCATTTTCTGTGTTTTGATGTATTTCTATGGCAGTGTTACAGCACCACATAGAGGCCTGGCATGTGTACTACAGCATTCAGCAGTTTTTATTTGTGTGTGAAGCATAGATGATGACTCTAGTCATCGTTCTTGAGTCACACAAACAGTAACTTCAGACTCGACCTGCAGCTCAACTTGACTTGGACTTGAGGACAGTATTTAATTATACCAGTAGGTGTCAGTAACTGTCACCAGCCTCACAAGCCTCAGAGGCTAACTGTTGCTTGCCTATGGGGCTAAATTTCACTAGCCAATAGGGCTAACTGTCCCAAGCCTCTGTGGTTAACTGTTGCTAGCCTATGGGGCGAAATTTCACTAGCCTATGGGGCTAACTGTCACAATCCTCTGAGGTTAACTGTTGCTAGCCTCCAAGGCTACCTCTCCCAAGCCTTCAAGTTCAACTGTCGCTACCCTGTGAAGCTAACAGTCACGAGCCTTCTAGGCTAGCTGCTGCTAGCCTCTAGGGTTAATTAGCTAACTGGGCTGTGTACATATTAGCTGTGTAGCCTATTTTCTAATTCTTTATTGTTGTTAAACAACAACAAGGACAGTTTCAATCCTCACATGTCGACAAAGACAGTTGGTGAAAGTACAGAACATGCTTAGAATTCATTAGATGTAAGAATGCAGTGTTTGTAAAACAGAGAAAGATCATTTTCAACCAAAGACTTGAGACTTGACTTGGACTTGTGAACATCTCTGGTATGAAGACATTTCACAAAACAAAACGTTTTAAAAAACAAAAAAGAGAGAGGTGTTATCTGAAAAGTTCTGTTTCCATAGAGCAGAGGAGATAAATACAGAACTCCTCCATCTGCTCTGGACCTGACGAGCTGCTCTGAGGCTTTCAGAGGCTATTTTCCAGTTTGACTCTCCGCCCGTATGTTTGAGAATTTCTCAATTACACCAAAATAAATGAAGTTGTCTCGTTGCCCGAGCTCGAATTTAAACATCAAATATGACTTCATTAGCATAGAGAGATAGAGACGTCCTGTCACAGAGGCCCACATTCACACACACACACACACACACACACAGTGTGCAGAGCTGTGAGCCTCAGAGCGGTTAATCTGCTGACCTGCTCCGCTCCGCAGTCACACTCACACCCTCGCACACTTTTCAGACACGCTTTTAGGAACGCGTCGTCTGTTGACACCACACATTTATTCAGACACACGCGATGACTCACTCCGTACGTCTCCACTGCGCGGCGGTGACATTTGGAGACGCCGCGATGAACGAGCAGACTGCGGCGCCAACGAGACCCAGATGGATCTGTAAATCTTTGGAACAACATCACTTTCAGGGTCAGTGGCCCCGGGCTGAGGGCGGCTCGTAAACATCTGAGACAAGGAGCAGGAATCGCAAGGTTACTCATAATATGGTACCCCAAATATGACCTGCGATAAAAGTGCGGGGTTTGGAGTAGGGATAGACCGATATAAGTAAAAACCTAGTACTGAAGATTCATACAGTGAATCTAAGGGTGCATTTCCATCCTGGAACAGTACAGTATGGTCTGGAACGGTAAAACCCTGGTTCAGGCTTGTGTTTCGATTGAGAACAGTACGTTTCTTGGTAGGAGACGGTGTGAGAGCTGAGCCTGATGGACGCCAGGCTACGCATCTCGCTGACGTTGTCCTGGTGTGCGAACAGCAACAAATAACCTGACTCAACGGGCAACAAAGGAGGACTTCCAGCAGCTTCTGGCTGTTTGTCTCAACAAGACGTCAAACTTTGTATGAGAATAGACAGCGTGTGTTGAAGAAACACTGGTCGCCAAAGGGAGTGCCGCTTCTCTGTCGCCCAATCAGCTGACTGTTGTGGGTCTAGTTCCACTCGTACTGTACCGTACCCGTTACTCTGCTACCCCAAGGAAAGTAGGGCTCCCAAAAATTGTACTTTTTTGGTACTATTCCTAATGGAAACGCACACAAAAAGTATCGAACCAATCCAAACTGTTATATCGACATTTGTCGCCAGTATCTCGAATATTGTATCACATGAGTCAGAACAACTCATGTAATGACATTTTGTTCCACGACTCACCGACACAGTTGAGCTCACTTAACAAAGTGTGTCCTCTGCTCTGTGAGTTCTTGATGTCTCGGTCGTTAAAAGTGACCTCATCAGCTCACATCAAAGTGAAGAAGTCGAGTCTGGAGTCGTGAGAGACGGCAGCATTTTAATCACAGCAGACGATGTTCTCATCCTCGATGTTTTGGACGTCTCGGCGGCGAGCAACTCTCACTTAATGAAGCAGTTTTATGGCGCGAGGCGGAACCAAACGATGCATGCACGCCTGTTACCACAGCTGACGCAGTCTGACAGAAAGTGACGGGAGGAACATGTATGTCATGTCACCGCCACATCCAGGCAGGGACTGTGAAAAAAACATGACAGTGTGAAGGTGAAGCAACAGAGCGCGGCTCAGTGTCCACAACACGTTCTCCAAAACACAACGACAGTCTGGAACTAACTGCTCAATAAATACAACGTTTAAAAGAGCACGATGTTTTTCAGTGGCTGGCAGAGAGCAACAGCTCATTTCAGACTGCCAGAATAAAGAAATTATCTCCTGACAGGAGAAAACAGAAATCTAAGTGCCCAAAATCTTGTTGGAGTGACGGTGCGTTCACACCAAACATGTCAACAAGTGCTTTCTAAGATGATGAAAGTGAAAGTAAAATGAATTGCAGGAATAACGCAGCAAAAAGGATGTGAACATTTGCATCTACACAAATTCAAATATAGAAACGTTGAGAAAACAAGTCAGAGATTAGTTTGGACGTTGGTTGAGAAGGTCCAACCTTGTCGATGAGTGTCCACGATGCCGGGGGTCGGAGACGACTTTCATAAAGTTAGCAGTGTGATAACAGTTGAGATTGTTGCTAAAGTGATGGAGACGGTTGTTTACACACAAGCAACAAGCTGAGCGGCCTGAGTTGTGTTGTGTCCATGTACATTTTGAGATAAAGTTTGTCCCATACTAAAGGATCACAATAAAAACATGGGGAAACCACAGACACAACGATCTTTGTAAGTGATTTTCAACGTTTTAATCCTGAGATTGAGCACGGACTATTGACAATCCAGTCGGTTTAATCAATGATTTCAGGGAGGAGATTTAGGGACTCTCACATCTCGGACTCTTGGATGAAGTCACTGAGAAAAACGAAATCCACTTGGCTCGTATAAGTTACGGTTCTAGCCAAAAGTACGCAATACTTACGATTTAGGAATCGGGAGGACTCTGATGATTCAGATGACGTGTGTTAATCCCTCACACTACAGGATAATTTGGCCAGATATTCTGTTGAAATCAGCCCCAAAACTGGAAGACACACACGATTGTCGGAAGGGCCAGATCAGGACTGAAATCTGGGCCAATTATCCTCTAGTGTGGGGCGGGGCTTAAAGCGAACAAACATGATTGGATTAGCCAGTGTGGAAACATCAGCATAACAGGAAAATATCTTAAACTTCGGTGAGTACCAAAGCCTGCAAACATCACTATTCGTAAGTGTTTGTACGGAACATTAACGTAAACTCTCTGGCATCAAAGTGACATTTCCACCATTTTAGTGCCACTTTAACAAACATAATGTACACAAGCAAACACAGAGCTGGTTTAGCTCCAGTCCGGCTCTCTGTCTCCCTCTGAGTCCGTCAATGGTACTGCAGCCTCACAGCAGTACAGTCTACACTTTTTTTGTCTGTTTTTCTTCTCTACTTCATTTCCTTTATCTTTAGGATGAATTTAAGTAAAGTGTCAGAGATTTTCTGAGACAAAGACGTCTCAGCTAGCTAACAAACCAAAGACAGTAGAGTCAGAGCAGGTGTGTGAACGGTAAACTGCTGATAAAGCTCGCTGAGTTTTGACTCCAGTGAGTTATTGAGTCATTATTTTCAGATACAATTGAAAAACTGTTTTCTGTCTTTACTCCACGGTTGTAAATGTTTTCACATGTTCTCAGCTGCTGTTTTCTAACACACATATATGTATATATAACCTGAGAAGAGGAGAATCTGTGCATTTGTTTCACAGGGACCTTACAGATCAATACAAACATGGATGGTGGGGGTTTTTCCATCACCATTATGCTCTGCAATCCGTTTTAAACACCATAGCGACGACTCACAGCTCCTTTAGAACGGTCGATTCCAGCATTACGCTTCTTTAAAACCAATTGTAAAAGGAGAATAATTTACAGCTCACACATTTCACGGACCTGGAAACACAAAATAAGAAACAACATCTTCTTCCCTAAATGTTTTGTTCACTTGACTCTGGGAGCTGACCTTATTAAGGCTTCTATCACCAGCAGTGTCTTCCACCACCACCACCATCACCATCACCATTATCATCATCACCTCTCTTTTTTACTGAGCCAACAACAATTACCTCGGGCCGGTGAAGCAAGGAGTCGTCCTGATGGGAAGATGGCGATGACAGTGGGCTGTCACCTCGGGAGGAGGCGATGGGGACTGATAACGCTTGGCTACTTCATCCCCCGGTGAGGAGGCCTCGTGCCCGCACAGATTTGGGGGAAACAGAAGCTAGAGAGTTTTTTTGCTGCAGCCTTGTGCACATCTGTGCTCACAGAGACGATAATTCACCGGTCAGGACGCCCAGAAACCAAAGCTCGCTTCCACCGCTTTCCTGAAGTACCCGAGGCCGTGTGCACTTCTGCTCTGAGGTCTAATAACGTTGAGTTAGCTTCCCCAAGGTGACAGCAAAGTTTTTACTTTTTCATCTTAAAACATTGTGCAAAAAAGTCATCTTGTTTTTCCTACAACAAGTGACCTTGAGGCTGAAGCTTTTATTAATGTCTTTAAATAAGCAGGAAGCCAGAACGCGGTTATTGTTCAGGGATGCAGCAGTGGTGTCAGGTAACTTCTGGCCCGGTGTCACTTGTGACTGATCGCGTTTGGATCCAAGCAAACTGAAGTTCAGGTGAAAGCTGTGCAATTAGAGAAACTCAGAGCCATTAGTTTAGAGACTGCTCAATAATTTAACCTGATTAAAGTTTCAGTCCATTTGTCAGACTGGTTTAATTTCTGTTACATTAGATTTAATCCTTGTTTACAGCTATTTGTCACTTACAAGGAACGAGTTCATCGCAAGCAGCAATTTCTATTTTTATTAGTCTTAGATTGAATATTCTTGCTCTCTCTGCTCGTGAAACAACATACAGAAAAAAATTACTTTTTTGAAGGAAAGATTGGAAAACGCTCTTGGGAATAAAGTGCATTTAATAACATTCTATATGACTCTCAAATCACCAGTCCATTTACGCTCGCCTACAGTCATGGGCTTTAGGTAGTGACTGGAAAACTATCAGGTCTCAGTTACAGGCTGACAAAATGACTTTTCTTTACACAGTGGCTGCTGGTGTGGTGGCTAGAATTGTTGCCTCACAGCATGAAGGTCAGCTGCTCAGATCCCGGTTTGACCGAGGGCCTTTTTATGTGGAGTTTGTCCAGAGTTTGCTTGTGTTCCCTCTGGGTCTCGGGCTTTCTACCACAGTCCAAAAACTCTAAAACGTTCTGTTCGTCTCTGTACATTGGACGGATGACCTGTCCGGGTTTACCCTGCCTTTGTGTGAAAGAGGAAATGGTAGAAAGTGGATGGACAGATGACTCAGTCATAGAGAGAGAGGATCAGGGAAGAGCTGGGAGTAAAACATGGGGAATTTGATCAGGAAGTCTCCTGGACAACCTCCATTGAAGGCATGTTGGTGAAGGTTCTCAGTCATCCAGGTCATGTTCTTCTTGAGCAGTCAGCTGTGGGTAACTGGGACTTGCTTTAGTTGCTCTCTAGACTCCTGGTATCAGCCTCAGAGGTTATTAAATACCTGGATCTTCTCACTAGTTAGTCAGATGTCTTCAACTCAGTTCAAGCAAGTCCAGTTGCCCACAGCCAACTACTGAAGAGAATTCCCTTGAAGGCATGTTCAGAGCTTGGGGTAGAACCAGAACCCACTGGATGGATTACATATCTAGCATGGCCTACTAACACCATGGAATCCACCAGTTGGAGCTAGAGAGCATTGTAGGGGAGGGGGGCGTCTGGAAAAAATGTTAAAAAAATGTTCCCTCTGCGACCTGATGTCGGGATTAAAAATGTTTATTGTTATTTCTGCCAAATAGAGTAACAATTCCCACCACCTACGTGACATCCAAACACTCGTACCTAAAGCCTCATCGCTGCTTTCCTCTGAGACAATTCTCTCGCTGCTTTTGCATCCTTCACATCTACCTTGCCCTCTTTCCTCCAGTGCACACTCTTTGATTATAAGAACGTGCTGATTTCCAGTCCTTTTATCCCTCCCTCTGCAATCAGCAACCCTCTTTTATTTCAATCACCACCTCTGCAGAGTCAGAGACTGAGCGACAGCTCCGAGCGTGGTGTGGATTCTGGTCTTATGGACGCCTGTTGCTCTGATATTTAAATAGCGACTCCTCATTTTCTATGTGGTTAGGACATGATTAATGCTACAGATGGTTCTGAGTTAATAGAAGGCTTTTTGACATGCAAATTACAGAGGAATATGGCAATGACTCATTTTCAAAGGTCACATTTTCAGCTTCAATTATTGGATATTTGGATATTTTAGATATTATAGAGGATACACAGAACTAAAGTAAAGTAAAACAGCTACAGTAGCTGCTAAAGTAAAACAGCTGCAGTAGCTGCTAAAGTAAAACAGCTACAGTAGCTGCTAAAGTAAACCAGCTGCAGTAGCTGCTAAAGTAAAACAGCTACAGTAGCTGCTACCGTAATATAGCTGCTAATGCAATAGCGGCTTAGAAGCTGCTACATCAAAGACTGATGCAACCGACTCTGGCTTTAGAAGCTGCTAAAGTCAAACAGCTAATGTACAGTAGGGGCTAACGTAGCAGCTGCTAGTTTTGCTCAAGTCAAAAGGTAATGCCACCACGTTTGGCTACAGTAGCTTCTAATGTTAAACGCTGACACAACAGCTAAATTCAAACAGCTGCCGTCAAATAGATGCTAGGCCTATAATGGTGGCTAATATCGCAGTTGCTCGTGTATTAGCTGCTCAAGTAAAACTATAATGTCACAACGTTTGGCTACAGCAGCTGCTAATGTCCGACACTGATACAACAGACTCACGCACTTACGGTAGCTGCACTTACGGTAGCTGTTACAGTATCTAACAGATACTGTAGATGCTATGGAAGTGGCTAATATGGCATCTGCTAGTGTATTAGCTGATATGTCACAAAGTCTGGCTCCAGCAGCTGCTAAAGTCAAATAAAGATGTCAGTTGAAGCCCTAAATGCCCACTAAGGCTATAAACACCGATACCACAATGTCTAGTTATGTAGCTGCTACCATTTAACACGGATGCTACAGCTACAATAGCTGCTAGTGTTAAATCCTGTTGCCACAAAGTCTGGCTACATAGCTGCCAAAGTCACAGATTACTCTGCATTTGGCTTCAATGCTAAAGTCAAATTCCAGCTAGCAGCTACAGTTACTGCTGTGAAGTCCTCTTACAGGATGGACAAGAAAATGAGTTTGGTGCCATTGTTAATGCAATAAAAACTCATTCAAACATCCAAAAGGAGCCTCCTTAGCTTCTTCTTTCTAATCGCCCTTTTCTCCGCTTTCAAACAGAAATCCATTTAGATCCAGACTCAAAAAAACACCTGTTCTTGACTGTCCTTCCCCTAATGATCCCACTCCACATTATTTTAATTATAAAGCAAATCTAGTTTAATATCAGGTATCCAAAGTCAAACTGCTCAGTGGGTCATTTCCACTCAAATGGAGGTGAACTAAAAGGAAGTATTATCTTCTTCTTTGCTGTTTTTATGAACTTGATGTTTTCTACGTGACTCACCTGTATTGTGACAATTCTTGGCAGCGGCTGGCGAGTGTTGGCTCCTCCTTCAATGGCGATACCCAGGGTGGTGGCGCTCTTTGCCACCCGCACTAGTGCAGAGGTGGGCTCCAACAAACCTGGCTACAGCGAGGAAGAGGACAGGTTATAATGAAAGAAAAATTTTATTTTATGCTTCCTTTTTAAACCCAATTTGAACATGAAGTTATACGCCGTCCTTTTGTGCAGTTGCATTAATGCTGTGTTTTCATCATGGTACAGTTGGGTTTGGTACAGTATGGTAATCGCTGGGTCAGGCTTGCGTTTCGACCGAGATCAGTACCTTAACTTGGCCGCATAGCGTGACGTCGTACCGCTGTGACGACAACAAACAACGTCATTGAACGTGTCACAACAGACAACAAAGGAGGACATCTAGCAGCTCTCTTTCCTGTTTGTCTCAACAAGACGTTAAACTTCGTATGAGAACAGACTCCCGGCATTTGCCTCGACTTCCATGGGATATGGAAGGGTTTTGTTTTTTTTGGAAGGGCAAAAATGATGGGTCCACATTTCTCGTGTAAATTCATTGTTTTACACATATAGCCGCTTTCCCTCCGGCACAAGTTTCTTGCAGTTAATTCCAAGTTCTTTGAGTTTGCTCTTCAGCATCGCCAAATTGAAGTGATCATATCGTGATAATATCGTAACGCGATGTCTCTGGTGACTCCCACCCCTAATATTTACACCAATCGCAAGGGAGTGAGGTTTTTCTGTCGCCATCCAATCAGTTGAATATTGTGGGTGGAGCTAGACTGACCGTATCCTACCATTTTGGTTTGTCAAAGAACGGAACGTTTGGGACTGGTTATTTTGGTATTATTCCTAATGGAAACACAAAAAAAGCCTTGTATTATACCAAAACCAAACCGTTCCACTTGGTGCAAACACAGCTACAGTTTGGAAGTCGGAAGTTGGAGCTTCCGCTTATGTTCATCATGTTCCGGGGGAAAATACACAGACATAAAAGTATCCCAGGCTAGTTATTGTTACTCGATAACAACATGTCTATGGGTAAAAATTGAACAGTACTATGTGTACGACTGATTTACTGTGAAACAAATACGACAAAAGTGCCGTTAACGGTAAAAGTAGTAGTGTTCGTATTTTAACTCGCAGGAATGTGAGCTGGAAATTCCGCATCCCGAATGCTAATGGAACGCACCATACAGTCGTCTTCAGGTGGATTTACTGTTTTTTTACATGTATATGTTCAGTCCTGGTGGTGCATTAAATAACCATTTATGCATTTCCCACAATGCAACGGTGTTTCCATTATTCCATGACCTTTTATTGTAAACCCGCTGTTCCCCTGGCTTGTGTAACTCAGCCTGGGATTTGTTCCCTCATCTGTATGTTTTTGAGCTTGCGTTTGCACATAATATTATTTTAAGATGAATGTCAGCTGTGGGGTGGCCCGGTGCTCCACACCCATTCAAAATATTATATACTGTACATAAAACTGCAGAGGAAAAACAAGTCAATGTTTTACGCCTCCTGCCTCAGTGAAACAGCCACTGAACGGCAATCATTCACTTTTTTCTTAAAGTAAAATAATTCTACACCGATTAAGAACCAGAGGGTGATTTAAAATCTTTGATTATGCTTCTCTGCAGTGACAGTGAATGATGATGTGATGTGAGTGAATTAATGACATGAGTAAAAAGGACAAAAAAAAGACAGATGGAAGAGGGATACGATCACAGCTCAGATTATGGTGAAAGATTAGCAGTTAATTAGCAGTTAATCACACTGATTTATCAACGTGTGCGTCACTCAGCTGACATAACTGAACCCATGGTTTTTACTGTGGCTGCAAACACTGATTATTATCCAGATCTGATGATTAGTTTGGTGCATAGATACAGTCACAGGTGGACGGGTCACGGGTTCAGTGAAACATGGCCGCGACAAGAAAAGATTTTCAGCCTCACATTTTAAAATCTGCACCAGATTAACGCAACCATTTTTTTTTCAAAAAAAAAAAAAAAAAGATTTTAGCTACTTAACAAAAGGCTTATCTATGTAAGTTTAAGTCTATTTTCTGCATTGTGTTGCTGTTTGACAACTGTTTGTGTCACTTTGTGATTTGCTGCACCAAACCCCATAGAGAAAATCAGAGATTTTAACACACAGCACACAGGAGTTGTTGGTCCACTGCTGCCTCCATCACTAAGTTCAAATGTCTTATTTTGTGAATTCTGCATTTGAAACTCTTTGCTCAGATTTACCTCAGTGACACAAAGTGACCACACGAGGCAGCAGCAGACCAGCAGCTCCTGTGTCCCTGTGAGCTAAAATCGCTGGTTTTCTCTATGGAGTTTGGTGCAGGGAGAGTGAGTGGTTCAGGTTGTCAAACCCACTGTCGTTTCCCCCTTTTCTTCTTCTCTCATTCTTCATCAGTCTTATCGCTCCAGTTACCAGGTAATACAACTTGTGTCAGTTTGTAGATTACTCACTCTCCCTGTGAGAAAATCAGACATTTTTACATCACTTCACACAAGTCGTCTCTTTCAGTAAGTTAAACTGTGTTATTAGGTAACTTTCAGTGTTTGAAATCATTTGTCTTTATTACGTAGAGTGACAAACTCACCAAAAGGGGGCACCAGTCACCCTGCGACTCAGGTGTCCCAGTGAGCTAAAAACGCGTATTTTCTCTATGGAGTTTGGTGTGGGGGAGAAAAGTTTGTCTAATTGTGAGATAAAGCAGAACAATAATAATAAACTGATGATTTTATAAGGTGAACCCTTTTTTCTTGTCTTGGACGCAACTATGTTTCACTGACATGGCGTCCACCGTGCGTCCATGTTTAAATATTCTAACCACACACACACACACATATATAAAATAAATCCCTGACACAGCTCTTCTGATAATAGCCCCGCCCCCTTCCCCTCACCGGTTTGGAGGGCTTGTCCCCCCCGCCTCCCTGGGTGTCTCGTGGGGGGAGGCGAGTGCGTGAGGAATGGGGGCTGCTGTCTTTGCTGACGTGTGCTGACTCAGCAATGTCCACGCCACTGTCCTCACTGAGGGTCTGGCCGCTGTCTGACAGCTGAGACAGGGCGCCACCTGGGGGAGGGGAGGGGGAGCAGGCAGACATGATGTCAGGGAATCTCAGTCACATCACACTGATCAGCGACCGCCTCACACACACACACACACACACACACACACACACACACACTGACCATTAAAACAAAAGAAAAAAGATTTAATTTAAGATTTAATTTAAGATTAGTGCTCCAGTGGTAATGGAACACAATGTTCTGGAAGATTGCTCATTACTTCCACTACATTATAGAAGAGAGAGAGAGATTATAAATAGGGTCTGACTTTCTAATTGAAACTACAGCGCAGTGACGAAGATCCAAATACGACTGTGCTTTTCTGTGTCACGTCTACAAACTAAAGAGGGAGAAGAAGAAGAAGAAGAAGTTTGCATCACTGGACGCTTTTCTGTGTTTCCAGCACGGTCAGCATGTGCAGCTCCAGTGCATCATAAAAAAACAGAAAAAAGAAAGTGGGTCTGTCCATTCTTTCTGAAGCCGGTTACACTCCAGTGAAGTGGCGAGGACGGAGCGTCTCGCACCATAAATTCAGACACTGAAGAAAAAATTTCAACGTTTCCGGGCAAAAAAATATTCTGTGTTCATTTTAATTTTGCGGTTTTTCTGCCCTAATGTACTGAAACTGTGATGATTTACACATTAAAGGGACAGTTCAGGGTTTTAGACTCACCACATAAAATCTACATCTGCATTAGTGTATGATAGCTAACAAACATGTGAGTTTCTTTATCTCACTGTTTTATCACAAGGAACTGAAGTTAGTGTCAGTCTGTAAACCACTCACTCTCCCTGCACCAAAGAGAAAATCATCCATTTACACATCACAGCACGCAGGAGTTGCTGATCCACTGCTGTCATTTTGTGACTTTGGTGTTTGAAATCATTCAGTCTGTTTTACTTCAGTGACACAAACTCGCCACCGGAGGCAGCAGTCGACCAGCAGCTCCCGTGTCCCCGTGAGCTAAAATCCATGGTTTTCTCAAAGGAGTTTGGTGTTGGTGGAGTACGGAGTTTACGATTCAACATGAACTCCAGTTTCCTGTTGGAAAAGGTTGAATTATAATGACTGAAGATGACGCTTGTTAAGTGGCTTAAATCAGTTTTTTCCTTGTGTCCCTGTCGTGTGAGTGACACAGTGGTGCGTGGCAGCCAGCAGGGGGCGCACACAGGACAGGCAGGTCAGATGAACGTGTCACCACCTCACACAAGCACACACTGCAGTAACATGTGACCTCCTGTGATCTACGTTCCTCACCTCGGGCCTGTGGCAGCGGCCGCACCTCGTTGACGTCGGGCTCTGCGTTTGGCCTGTGAACCTCCACTGTGACGAACTGTGCTTTAGACGCGGGGGAGGCTTTGGACAGGGACGCTGACTTTAGGGGCAGAGTCGGGGGAGGCTGGGGAGCAGGGAGTGGAGGTGGCGGCGGTGGTGACGGGGACGGGGCGGCGGGTTTGGGGCCTCTGCTGGGGGACTGGACTCTGGGAAACGGGCCGATGTTGTGCGCGGCGACCTTGGACAACTGAGCGGCTTTAATTTGCTCTTTCTTGGAAAGATCTCTCTTTCTGACGGCCGTGTAGTCCTGAGACGCCGCCGGGTCCCTGGGGTGTTGTCGTTTGTGGTGTTGTGCGGGTGCAGGTGGGGGCGGGGCTGCGGCGCGCGCCGCCTCTCTGCTGTGGCCGTGGGAAGGCGGGGCCGTGAAGTACAAGCCTGAGTGGGAGGATTCGCTTTTGTTGCGCAGCTCTTGTCTACTTTGGCGCCTCTGCACCCCGGGAGGGGGCGGGGGCTTGAAGGAGGGAGGGGGCTCGGCGGTGGCGGCGGACTGTATATCATCCTGAAGTGAGAGGATATTCATCATCATTGATTAGGGGGTGAATCAGTTTATTGTAGCACAATATACTGCAATAGAAAATGTGAGCGTGTGAGCGATGGAGCTGTAATCTGCAGAACGATTGTTTACATACATTAAAGTGATGTTGTGTGAGGTCAGTGTCACTGTGCTCTGTGTGCCAGTCACAGTCCATGTCACATGACTCGTTCCAGCACCGGCGCTGGATTCAACCCGTCACTTTAACCCTTTCTGTGTCTGGTGATAAAACTGTTCTACTGTACAGTTTATACCAGGGTATGTGATCAGAGAGGAGCGTGAAAGGGCCCGTTGCCATAACAACAGAGAAAACCCTCCTCTTCAGAATATGTTTGGCCTCTTTATCTCATCATTAAACATTATGTGAAAGAACAGGCCACACCAGGGTCCACTGACAAAAACAGCACTTTTAAATCCCGTCATTGATCCACTGCTGCTTTCATCGCTCTGTTCATATGTTATTTTACAACTTCTGTGTTTGAAGAACTTTTGCTCGGCTCTACTTGAGTGACACAAACGTAGAAAGTGATGCAGCGGCAGAGCGACAGAGCCGGAGCGTGTTTTTCTGTGGGGTTTGGTGTGGGAGACTAATGAGCGCTTTGCACGGCGCAGACTTCACACTTGTCCTGTTGTTTCTAAACAGAGATACGACAGTGAAACAGCATCCGTGTGAGTATTTGTACAGCTGTGCAGTTATTGTGTTTGTCTGCGGCCAGTCGTCTGCGTCAGTCACTCACACGACCACGCTGCACAAACGACGACTTTTAAAGCAAAGTTTGAACCTCTTGGTCGTGCAGTTTCCTCGTCTTCCTCAGTCAAACACCTGTTTAACGACTAACACATGCAGAGGTTGTTGGTTTGATTTCTCCTCTTCATAATATGCACAAACTCAAAGAGTGAAACAGTGAAGTGAGCGACGTGAGAAACACACAAAAAACAAATGAGCAGAAATAAACTTCACAAAAGAAAAGTCGTGAATGATTTGCAACGCTTTGACCTTCCTCTCTTCCGTCTGCTGTGGTGCATTACAAACAAATGACATGTACTCTTGATGTCGCTCGCTGTGTTGCCGTGGAAACTGAGGTCGCCCTGCAGTCTTTAACTTAATCGACAACTTAAGGTGCAACACTGAGCTTGTCCTTGCAGAGATTAAGAGGAGATTAAGACGTGGGAGGAGCCTTGGCACAGAACAGGAGGAACATCATGATTAGACTCTGCTCAGAGACAAGTAACGTGGTTAATGTTAGCGAAGAGACCGCAGTGACACGTCCACAGACACCAGTGGGACAACGACGAGTGTGGACGACTCACTAAACTGGACACACTGGAGTTAAAAGGACAGTTTTCACAGTGTGGATGCAGAACATCGTCACGTTAAGGACCATTTCTACTCGTCCAAAAGTCATCTCCGTCACTACCCTACAGATGGACATTTACACAATGGAGAATCATGGATGCTGCCGATGAGGGAGATTTCAATTTCAATATTTCCACATGTCCACTGCAACTTTTTACAACTTGCTTCACCAGATAGACCCTTGAATTAATGCCGTACAGACTCTATTCCGCCGTTTCCCTGACTGGATGGACTACTGACCCTCTACTGCCCCCCAAAATGTCCGGTGGTATTGCTCTGTTTCGTCCAAAATGAAGACAAAGTAAGGACGAAAAGGCTCCATCTGTGTATAAACAGGCCTTTAAAGTCTTGGAATTCCAACTTTCCTTCTTGCACCTTGGGAAAATTCCAACCTCCCAGTTCAACTGGAACGTACCATTGAACATACCAAATCCTATAGACTCAGCCACGTCTGGATTTCCCTCCGTTCACCATCACATCACCGTCTTCTGTCTCTCTCCCCCCCCCCCCGATTGCTCCTCACTGTCTTAGCCAACGTTATCAGGCCGACGCAGGCACCTTACCAGAGAGATGTCAGTCAGCAGCGTGTTCAGACTCTCCGGAGGATCCTCTCCATTACTCTCCACCACGCTGTCGTTCTGCGAGACAGAAGCAGACGGAGAAGCAAAGAGGGGAGGAGGGAGGGAGGGAGGGAGGGAGGGAGGGAGAGTGATGTGTTTATCCCAAAACAAATGGCAAAGGATTTTAAATTAGTGAATGGAAAACGTTAACGGCATTTTCAGGCATGAATTGTCTAAAACCAAAATTTCCAGACATTTTCTAGAGTTTCTAGAGTTTCTAGAGTTTGCAGTTTACACATGAGGAAGATTATCTACCAGCAGGAGAACGTCCAGTAACATTTCAAGCAATTCATTACAAACACTTGAGAACATGGACGTTAAGCAGCGGTTTATCGTCGTTTACTTCAGTCACTCAAATGGAACATGGAGCTTGGCTTGAGCTGCATAACGCTCACTGTGTGCAGTTCAATTATGGAACCGAGTGCAAAGAGCACGTTGGTTGCGCGTGGACAGCACATTCGCCAACGGGTAGGTGGAGTATTAAGCCCCGCTCACCAAGCAGAAGAACATTTAGACAACAGAAGAATGGTCATCCGAGCCTCGACCCGGCGAGCCTCAAACCAGCCGACACCCCTCTGTCCGAGGGAGCTGTAGCATCGTTCTCGTCTTCTTCTTTGGTAGGAATGCGTCCAAGCTTGTACCGCTACCCGGTGGCGAAGTTGGATACTACAGGACCCTGAAGTGCTAGTATACCATCGTCCGCTATATGCGCCGCGCAATGGATGTATATACCACAAGCTTTAACCCACTCCCACCCACTTAAATGCTCTCCTAAAGGTTCATGTTACCCTTCGACTACTCCGTCCATTAAAGGATTGTCGTCTGGCCAACACAAGACAATCCAGACTCTTTTCATGTGTCGTTCCACGCTGGTGGAATGACCTAAGCACTGACCTTGACCCCCTCCCCCCTCAGCTGCACGGTCTCCTTCTGCACTTGGATCCACCTCGGCACTCTCACCCTTTATCAGTCCACTGTTCCCATCTAGTGGAGTTCTTTCCAAGACTACTTCTATGTAGCTGATTGCCTGTACCTATTCCTTATAACCCACCTGTACAACCTGTCACTCCAAGAATTCAAGGACATACAAATGAGCCTGAACTCCCTGTGAGAAAACGAGTGTGTGATGCATACCCTCACTTTAGTACAAGAGGAAATACGTAGCAGCCCAGCAGACATGGAGGACAGAAAGTATTATGGAACCCGTCCTGTTGTGTTCTCACTCTGAAATGATCTGTAAATATGATTAAAAACCTGGTGCCAACATTTTCCTGAGTGTATTTTATGTGGACCAGCGAGTTTCAGGAAAATAACTGGGACTTTTGTCGTCTTCCACAACCAAAACACACGTGCTGAGAAATGAATAGACACTCAGGAGATCAGTTCAAAGCAGGATTTGGAGGCTCAGTCCCTATTGCTGCTGCTGCTGCTGCTGCTGCTGCTGCAGCGGAGGAGGAGGAGGAGGAGGAGGAGGTGATTTGTGAAGGACCTGTGAGAGATGTATTCGGACGTGGGAAGCTGCTTTTGACTCGACAAAAAGTGCCGTCACTTCAGCTTAATTAGCCCTCGTACTGTAGCTGCTGCACTCACAGACAATCAATTTATCACAACGGTTGATCGGCTTCCTACGAGCGAAGACGCTGCGAGCAATCACAGCACGCTGCGTTTGTGTGTCTGCACCAGCGAGAGCGGCGTCTCCTGCCGTGTAAAAGAGAGAATTCTCTCTTTTTTAATGAGCGTCCAGATGTGTCTTCTGCTGTCAGTGCAGGTGAGACAATATCGTCTTCTGTGCATCGCAAAAAAACAGCAAACAAAACAAAAAAAAAACATAATATTGTCCTCTACTGACAGCCCGAAGGTTTGCCTGCTCACAGCACAACACGACACAGACACACACACACAACACACACACACACACAGCACAACATAACACAACACAACACAACACAACCTCACACAAGCACACATGAACACCTGAACTGTCCCTTTAACTCCTCTGTTACTGGTTACACATCAGAGTTTAAAGTTTTTAAATCAGGAAAAACACGGCAAACAAAATCACTGCAAACACACACAACAAGGACTGAGTGTGTGTGTGTGTGTGAGCATGAGTGTGTGTTTGTGTGAGCATGAGTGTGTGTGTGTGTGTGTGTGTGTGTGTGTGTGTGTGAGAGTATGAGTGTGTGTGTGCATGTGAGCATTATTAGGGGCATTTTATGCCAGCACACTAAAACACCTTCATTGTCTGCATAAAGACATAAAACACGTATTGTGAGTACACCAAATAATGAAGGGTGAGGGTGATAAGTGTCATGCCACGTGCGCACGCTCGTCTCAATGTACAAATAATTATTTAGTATTTAATTTAATTTAATTTAATTTAATTTAATAAAATATCCTGACAGCTCTGATGGGGCTTGGGATTCATCTATAAGTTCTGGACACAGGACACAGGTCACAGGACACAGGACACAGGTCATAGGTCACAGGTCATAGGTCACAGGACACAGGACACAGGACACAGGTCACGGAACACATACAGAACACGGTGCTGAACAACAACACGCACATGCCCACTTACAACTAACCACTATTTATGATCAATAATTCTGACCCCACCACTTCAAAAATGTTGAATCAATTTACCATTAACTCTCAAACCAGCAGAGAAATATCAAATACCATAGTGGTCATTTTGACCGTTCATAATTCATTTACATATAATTTCACGTACGATGAAGTTTCTTCGTGTCATTAACGCATGTTTTTCATAAAGAACTGAAGCATTTATTGCAGCATGTTATAAAACACTGTCACTGGTCATGTGCATGTGTTTGTCCTGTAGACGTCCTGTAGTGATGCGTCACCTTTCAGCACCTGTGTGGTGAACAGCGACATGTGCGTCTTTAAACACACGAGGGAGAAGCTCTCTTCTGACAAACAGGCTCATATTTATAATGTTTTAATGACAGAGAATGCAACATTAGTATTTGTAAATAAAGTGAATCATTATTTGTACATTGAGACGAGCGCGTGCACAGGCGTCCGCTGCGTTCGCACGTGGTACGGCACAAATGACCCCTCGCTGTTTGATTTCCACAAACACTACACAGTCTGTGCGCTCATGAACAGTCACGCGTGGTCTTCATGTCACGTATTTGACGCGTAGTTCACCCGTCACGCAGACGCTGCACATGCGTTGTGCTGGCATTAAAGGCCCCTGATAGTGTGTGTGTGTGTGCGTGTGTGTGTGTGTGTGCGTGTGTGTGTCAGCTTCTCTTTGTATCCATGTGTGAGTTTGTGTTAGAAAGTATTCGTCTCTCTCAGAGCAGTGATCCCTACCTCCATCATATCTATCAGCCAGAGCAGTCTCTCCTATGAAGGGGGGGCGACAGTGTGTGTGTGTGTGTGTGGGGGGGGGGGGGGGGTGTGGGGGGTGGGCGTGAGGTGGAGACAAACACAAGCTATCACACATCAGCAGGAAGACTTTTCAATCTCAGCGGGCAGACGTGAAACGTGTCATTGCTCAACCCGACAAAACACACACACACACACGCACACACACACGCACACACAGACGGACACACACACACACAGTGAGTCAGAGCTCCATCCATCAACATTTGTGCATACGTGCTTTGTGCACGTAATGACATCATAAACTCATAAAATAAAGTCAAGTTGGTTACATTTGGTAACAGTTGGTTAGCTCGAGCCCAAACCTGGTCCCGGGTTATGTTTACGTTCAACTGTGCAAATAAGGTCAAATTCACATTTTTGTTGAAATATACAGTATATTAAATTTAATGTTTCTTGTTGCAACATTTAAAATAATGCTAAGATCTGACAACCGTCTCTGGCAGGAAACTGAAGTTTGTAAACCGCTCACTCTCCTGCACCAAACCCCATAGAGAAAATCAGCGTTTTTAGCTCACATGGACACAGGAGCTGCTGGTGCACTGCTGCCTCGTGTGGTCACTTTGTGTCACTGAGGTTCATCTGAACAAAGGATTTCAAACACAGACGTCACTGAATATGACATTTGAACTCACAGACGGAGGCAGCAGTGGATCAACAGCTCCTGTGTCTCTGTGACGTTAAATCGATGATTTCCTCTATGGGCTTTGGTGCGTGAAACAAACAGTTCACAAACAGTTCACAAACCTCAGTTTCCTGTTGGCCTCACTTCACCATGATCGTACGTAGCTCCAGCATTAGCCGCAGGTGAGTAATCACTGATTGTGACTGAGCTAATTACCCACGGTTACTCTCTAAAAGGCAAAAGTCAGGTAAACAGAAGGATGATAATAATAAGAGTGTGATAAAGGGTTGGTACCCGCGCAGAGCTGAGGGTGGTGTTGGTCATGAAGCTGGCTGACGACGAGGTCAGGGTGTCAGGGTAGGACACCATGGACAGGGAGTCCGGCTGCATGGCGGCGGCTCCGGCTTTGCCCTGACGAGCCTTCAGGGCCTGAATCTCCCGCCGCAGCACCATCCCGTCAAAACACTCCAGGTCCTGTGGGGTGACCAGGCCTCGGACCTCGGACAGCAGAGAGAACTGAGGACAAGAGGAGAGGCATGATGAAACAAACAGTCTTGGGTGGGTTTATTTACACAATCCTAAGTCTATGACATCTTAAGAACATGTTCTCTGCTTTCTCTCTCTAAGTTTGTAAACGCCACACCAAACCCCATAGAGAAAATCAGTGATTTTAGCTCACGTGGACACAGGAGCTGCTGGTCTACTGCTGCCTCGTGTGGTCACTTTGTGTCACTTCAGTGAATGGGAACTAAGTATTTCAAACACAGAATTTTACAAAAGAACACATTTGAAATTCCTGATGGAGGCAGCAGTGGATCAACAACTCCTGTGTGCTGTGATGTTAAAATCGATGATTTTCTCTATGGGGTTTGGCGCAGGGAACTAATCGGTTTACAAACCTCTATTTCCTGTTGAAAACTGTTGTCTAATATCAAGAAAACATGCTCTCAGGATGGCGCACACTTGAGCTGGTGTAGGTTTTATTAGCTGAGCCTTTTCTTAAGTGCCTTAAATCAGGTTCTGTTGTCTCCGCCTGAACTATCCCTTTAAAGCATTATTTGAATCCCAGCTCTGTTAAAGCACATGTGCAGTGCAGTGACTCGGCTGAAGCTAAATAACACGTAGATTTGTGAGATAAGACATGAGAGTTGACAATATGGGAGTTTTACGATGTTTCTGAATTGACCGTCTTCACATTTTATGAAGCTCATCAGACTTTTTTCTCTCTCTCTCTCTCTCTCCGTGAAGAACAATTAAACATTTTTTCATAAGTCTGAGCGTGGGTGTTGTATTTATGAGCTGAGATAAATGTGTTCACTCCGGCCTCCGCTCTATTTTATGGTGCATTCTAAGAACAAAGTTGGATTTACTCGTTCGTGCGGCAACGCCGCTTGAATTAACTCTAAATTGCTGCTTTTCCATTTTACAGCTCGAGCACGACTCAACTACTCTAGTCTACTCTTTAGGTTTATCGTTCTATAGAGAGTTCTTTTCATTAGAATCAGTCAAATTTAAAAAGATTTTCAGCTCACGATGGCCGGCTTTCAGCAGTTAATACTCCAGACTGTTAAATATTAGGATTTTAGACATTTCCTTTGCTAAATGATGGAGATTAACACACGTTTTTAAAGGATTTATAAGTTTTTTTAACTTTAATCTACAGTTCAGCATTTTTCACTTTGATTCTCGTGTCACACGTCGCACTCATGACTCTTCAGTGACGACACGTTCTGACCAATCAGTGGGATTTAGAACTTTAAGTATAATTTGGAACTATAAGTATAATTTGGAACTTTGAGTAGATTTTGGAACTTTAAGTATAATTTGAAACTTTAAGTAGATTTTGGAACTATAAGTATAATTTGGAACTTTAAGTAGATTTTGGAACTTTAAGTATAATTTGGAACTATAAGTAAAATTTGGAACTTTAAGTAGATTTTGGAACTTTAAGTATAATCTGGAACTATAAGTAGAATTTGGAACTTTGAGTAGATTTTGGAACTTTAAGTATAATCTGGAACTATAAGTAGAATTTGGAACTTTAAGTAGATTTTGGAACTTTAAGTATAATTTGGAACTATAAGTAGAATTTGGAACTTTGAGTAGATTTTGAAACTATAAGTATAATTTGGAACTTTAAGTAGATTTTGGAACTATAAGTATAATTTGGAACTTTAAGTAGATTTTGGAACTTTAAGTATAATTTGGAACTATAAGTAAAATTTGGAACTTTAAGTAGATTTTGGAACTTTAAGTATAATCTGGAACTATAAGTAGAATTTGGAACTTTGAGTAGATTTTGGAACTTTAAGTATAATCTGGAACTATAAGTAGAATTTGGAACTTTAAGTAGATTTTGGAACTTTAAGTATAATTTGGAACTATAAGTATAATTTGGAACTTTGAGTAGATTTTGGAACTTTAAGTAGAATTTGGAACTATAAGTAGATGATTTAAAGAACTATACAGATGATTGAAAGCAGGGACACAGAGTGTCACAGCTGGATGAAAGCCTCACTTTAGCGTGCGTGTTGAGCAGCTCGAACAGCGCCATGACCAGCTGCTCCGCCCCGATGTGTCCGTCCCGGTATTCCTCCACGTAGTAGCCCATGGTCTGCCGCTCGGCCTCCGTCAGCAGGTGGCGTGCCTTCTCCTCCAGCATGGCCCGTGACTGGTTCACCAGGCTGGACAGAGTCACCTGTGAGCCCGCGACGCCTTTATAAAAGCCCGGCTGAAAAAACAAAGACACAGCACATTTGAAGATTTAGAAACAATCTCATTTCTTATTTTTTAGGGAGATGATGGAGCGAGGTCAGGGAGAGCGGCGGAGGAGCCACTAAAACGGGATTGGATTGCTTTCTTCTATGGAACGGACAAATGAAGACAAAATGAGGAGAAAACACAAGGAGCAGAAAAAAAGGGAAGAAATATTGATTGTGGCGAGCAAGGTTGGAAGAAATGGGATTGTGAGGCTAATGAAGAACAAAAGAGAAGAAAAAAGAGAGGACAGTGGGTTTGACAACGTTCTGTGACGTTTGTGAACAGCTCACTGACACAGGAGCTGCTGGTCCGCTGCTGCCTCGTGTGGTCACTTTGTTTCACTGAGCTCAATCTGAACAAAGAGTTTCAAATGCAGAATTCACAAAAGAACACATTTGAACTTAGTGATGGAGGCAGCAGTGGATCAACAGCTCCTGTGTGCTGTGGTGTTAAAATGGTGGATTTTCTCTATGGGGTTTGGTGCAGCCATTTACAAAGTGACACAAACTCCAGTTTCTAGTCACAAAAGGTTGTCAAACACGTTTTCACTGAGATTTCACTGAGTTTTCACTGAGCGTCCGTGTCTCAAAGCAGGTTATTGCTGCCACCGCACTTCAAAAAAACAACCCTGAAATATCCCTTTTCAAAATGCTAAAAAAGAGACTCAAATTGGGAGTAACCATGGATACAAAAAGTTCTTTTGTTCCTGTTTCTGCTGGACAAGAGACGTCTGTGTAAACTCTGACTGACAATATAATAATATAATACACACACGAGACGACGGAGATTCATTTAGCTGGGAGGGAAATTCACTAAAGTGAGAGGTGGTAAATCAAGGAAGGAGTGATGGATCGAGGAGAGAGAGAGAGAGGGGTGGGGGGGGGGGGGGGGCAATAACCACAGAGACCCCACACTGTAAGAGTGGATCAGAGGGGAAAGTGAAGGAGACAAAGGGAAACGAGCGGGCGGACAGAGACACAGCCAGGTCGTTAAATACAGGACAGCAGAGTGATGTCACTGTGTGTCCTTAAATCATTATCTTCATTCCTTCATTAACACTCTGTGCTGCAGACACGCTGCCCCCTGCTGTTGGATTTTGTCAGTTTTTCACCACACAGTGAGGTATGAACGAGGTATAAATGAGGTATAAATGAGGCATAAATGAGGTAAAACAGGCCAGCTGAACAGAAAGTGTTCACACACTATATATATATATATATATATATATATACATATATATATATATCTTCTTCTTCTTTCTCTCTCCTGTGTGCAGACTGTGAGCTTCCTGTCAATCACACAAACTCCACTCTGACACTTGAGAAAGTGGTGAGCTGTCAATAACACTTCCACGCTCCATATCTGCTCTCATTCTCCCCTCACCACTGCCTCCTCCTCCTCCTCCTCTTTTCTTTTCTTCTGTTATCTGCTCACTAGCATGTGGTGTTTTTTCCTTAATGAACTCTTTTATTATCAAAGAGCAAACTTCAAAGCTGCAGCTGCAGGATGTGAGTCTGTCAGCTTTAAGTACGAGACACAAACTCTTCACCTCGACTCGCTCTCGTCGCCGTCACCTCATCCTCATTGTCACACTCGTTTGTGTGTGTGTGTGTAAGTCAAACTCATTATCACATCACTGCAAAAACAAGTGCAGTGAATGGAGACGAGGAAACAGATAACCAGAGTTTCCTGATTTTTCCATCTAACGCAAAGTTGCGCAGATTTAATTCTGCTCAGCTTTGACTATTTTACGCAGATTTCGTTTCAGATGCGTGAGAGAGATGAAGAAGAAGAAGAATCCAGGAAGATTAGGATGGATGGATAAAAGACTTTGAAATGTGATTTAAGAGACTGAGATGAGACGAGAAAGCAGTTGTGTGGAGAAGTTTGGACGATGGAGGACAGCATTACTTCAGCTTTTATCAGCCTGTCAGAAATTAGGATTAGAAGAAGGACGATATTTTCTATCTGCTCTGTAAAAGTGGCTTTTTATTTCATGTCTATGTGTGAATGAATGGGCGTTTCCACGGCAACATAACTTTACAGATTAAAAAAATAACTTGTTTGTTAATACACTGCACAAAAGTTATTATTCTATATATCTATATCATAATGTAATACATATCATACTATAAAACTTGATACAACATTTGTCCTTTCACCACAACCTGTCTTGGCAGACGCTGCACATCTTTGAGTCTGGTTTAGTGTTAGGTTTTCTCTTCTCACTATAACATTTTAAAAGGTTTCTGTCTTACTATGTACAGTTCAGTCCAAAAACATGCAGATTAGATAAATTGGACATTCTAAATAGACCGTAGATTTGAATGTAAGCATGAATGATTGACTGGTGACCTGTCCAGGGTGTGACCCCGCCCTTCACCCTGTGTCAGCTGGGATTGGCTCCCGGCCTCCATGTGATCCTCACGTGGAAGATACAGTGGTAGAAATATGCTTTATTATAGTTTTATAGTATCAGGAGTAAATTATCGCAGCTCCAGCGATGGTTTCAAAGTTCTGGTTTTTCAAATTTGTGAATGCAGTTATAGCAGCAGCAGTTACAGCAGCAGCAGTAGCAGCAGTTACAGCAACAGCAGCAGTTACAGCAGCAGCAGCAGCAGTAACAGCAGCAGTAACAGCAGCAGCAGCAGTAACAGCAGTTACAGCAGCAGCAGCAGCAGCAGTAACAGCAGCAGCAGCAGCAGCAGTAACAGCAGCAGTAACAGCAGCAGCAGCAGTAACAGCAGTTACAGCAGCAGCAGCAGCAGCAGTAACAGCAGCAGCAGCAGCAGCAGTAACAGCAGTTACAGCAGCAGTAACAGCAGTTACAGCAGCAGCAGCAGCAGCAGTAACAGCAGCAGCAGCAGCAGCAGCAGCAGCAGTAACAGCAGTTACAGCAGCAGTAACAGCAGCAGAAGTAACAGTAGCAGCAGCAGCAGCAGCAGTTACATCAGCAGCAGTAACAGCAGCAGCAGCAGTTACATCAGCAGCAGCAGCGTCAGCAGCAGTAACAGCAGCAGCAGCAGCAGCAGCAGTAACAGCAGTTACAGCAGCAGTAACAGCAGCAGAAGTAACAGTAGCAGCAGCAGCAGTTACATCAGCAGCAGTAACAGCAGCAGCAGCAGTTACATCAGCAGCAGCAGCGTCAGCAGCAGCAGCTTCTCTGACTGACTGTCCCAGAACGAGCAGAGCCACCAACTGTTAAGTGTCCAAGGTGAACTGTGCTGCGACCCGTCCTGAATCTTAATCACCTCACGGTGTTTTAACACGAGAATCTTCTCCAGTGTCTCAAGGACGACGTGGAGTGAAAGGAAAAGCACATCACGACGCTGTCCCTCACTGTCCCTCATGCCTGTCCCTCACTGTCACATCAGAATTTCAGAGGACAGATGGACACTCGAGGGCGAGGTAACGACGTCGGACGTCAGTCAACAGGAATGGAACACACACGTTCTCCTGCTGCTCCACAGAGAGGACACTGAGGAGACGCCGCTCCAGAGCTAGGACCCCGTCCATCTCTGAGGTCGTTCTCTGGCCCGTGTGTCCGAGTTTATCAAAAAGCTAAAAAGATAAGCGGCTACCGTAGCTCCCGAACAAAAACCGCAGTGAGTGCCATCGACACGCAGTCGATAGAGGGCGAGTCAGATAAAGCCAGATCAAAAACTGGCAGCGCTGCGACTTGTTAATGTCGCAGGGTTTTATCTCTGACACAGCTCCACTTCATTTAACAAAGCAAATAAAAAAGCTGAAATAAACTTTCAGTGGCATTTTCTTGATTAACCTCTGGAACACGAGGGTCACGCTGTGCAGCACATGGACACTTGTGATGTTCTCAAATATCAAATATTTGCACAAATGTGTTGTTCTTGTGTTTTTGCTCGATCATTTCCATGGTGTTTGCGTCCGGACTCCGGAGGCCGTGCTGCAGTGGACCAGCCTCTTCAGACACACGGCCGGTTCAGACTTTCTTTGTGTACTTTCTTGTTAAAGTGACGTCTCCCTTGTTTTCTCACGTCCCGGCACTTAAGCTGTGTTTGCAGAGCAGTTTTTGTGTCACACGTGGACTCTGGGACAGATCTGGATCGAATTTTAAAAAAGGTCCGGATCAGGTCACACGAGGTGGTGGACACTTCTTCTTGCCGTGTCCCAGAGCTTCACTCTGACATTATCCAGAACTTTCACTTGGGGAAACTTTTTTCGGAGAAGTGCCAGAAAAAGTCTGGAGCTACTTTTGCAGCCTAAAAGAAAGAAGCAGCATAAAAACAGCAAAGATGAAGAAGAAACAAGTCTTTTTCTGCGTTCTTTCATCGAGAACCTCCTGATTGTGGTCAACCTCAAACACAGATCTGGATATCTGTGATATTATGAGTTTTGGCTTGGTTTACTTCCTGTATTTTGTCCCCAAACTCTTCCTCTTCGTCTGTCCTTCACCTTTGTTTCTTCTGATGAGTTTCACCTTTATCTTCGAGCATCACCCAAGTCTTGTTCCGTCCCCTGGTGCATCAGTTTCCCTGCTCCCCGTGTTTCCATGTCAGTTTGTCTCGTAACCCTTTTGCCCTCGCGATCTTTGGATTTCTTTTTTGACTTCACTTCAGTGCCAGGAAGTTTCTCCTCGTCAGAGACTCGTGTGCTGAGGAACAGGGAGGAAGTAGCGCAGCGTTACGGATGTCAGCCGCTGTAAAGCAGCCGGTATGTCACCTCCTCATTTGGAACACTTGTTATTAAAAGTTACTATTATGAGACAAACCTGTGCTCCATTAGGTTCAGAAATAAGAGTCTTGGATAAAAATAACCATAAAAAGAAATAAGTGCTGAAGTCGTTGAGTCAGATCTCATCACTTGTTTGATGATGAGGTTCAGCCCCAGAGTCTCGTTCTGCACACGACACACACAAATGAAACGGAGAGACTTCTTATCGCAGTATAGGACAGATAATCCGCTTCTTATCACTATCTCGAAAACCTCTCTATGCTTTATCTCTCTCTCTCTCTCTCTCTCTCTGTCTGTGTGTGTGTGTGTGTGTGTGTGTGTGTGGAGGACAGATGGGTTTTTTTGTGGACTTTATCAGGTGGAACAATGATTACTGTAATAACTAAGAGCTGAGCTTCATCTGCTTATGTTTTTCATGTTTCTCTCCCTCTCAAGGAGTCTCCACAGCAGATGGCACTAAGAGTACACTAGAGAGTACAAGAGTACAGTAGGATGTGAGCGTCCAGTCAACAGTGAGAAATGGGTAGTCCAGCTCTTGATCTGGTGTTGACTCCAACCAAGTTATCTGCTTAATTCAGGCATCTGGTTAGGACGCTTCCTGGACGCCGTTTCAGGCATGTCCTTCAGAAAGGAGACCCTGGGCCTGACCCATGCTGGAGAGATTATATCAGCTGGGCTGGGAACGCCTTGGAATCCCCCCCCCCCCCCCCAGAGGAGCTGGTAGAAGTGCCGGGGAGAGGGCTGCCCAGGCCAAGGCTTCCAAGGCTTCCTTGCTATGAATTTATCCTTGTTTTAAAGAGATTACCTGGTGGTTACTCTGCATCTGAACTAGTTTCTTTATAGCATCAGCAGCAGGTTGACAGACAACAGAATCGGGCCTAGGATAGAACCTTGAGGAACGCCACAGGATAAAAATCCCATCTAGTAATGGTGAAGTAAGTTATGTCAGTGCCACCAACAACAACAAAAGATTTTTACAGCCCAGATTTGGCCCACTTTCCTCACTTTCATCATTTTCATTTGGCCAACAAACCAAATGGGATGAATGATTTGGCCGTGCGACTCCACATATTTGCCAAAAAGACCCACATTTGTTTAAGGATAATCGGGTCACATTTGAAAGCTAGTCGTGCCACATCATTGCCATGTGCCAGTATCTTGATCCTCATGTTTGGTCAAAATGGGCAAAATGGGTTGTGGTCAAAACTGGGGCCGCACGGTTGGTGTAGTGGTAAGCACTCTTTAGCCTTCGCAGCAAGAAGACCCGGTGTCATGACCTGGGTCCCTCATGTGGAGGATAAAGCGGTAGAAGATGGATGATCACAGGTGTCAACAGCAGCACTAGAGGCTAACTTGCTAAAGTGCTGCTCAACACTTGAAGAAGTGCCGTAGTTCCGACAGATAAAAGTGTCGACACATTCCTGCTTCTCTTGATCCACTCATGAAGAACTTTCCTAATGTCACGTACAGTATTGAAATTTTGACACGCGATGGAATTGGACCCAAAAACGTCCTCCCCGTTGCACTCTTGCTCGGCTCAGTCGACCAAACGCCCGACCTGAAAATGTTTAAAATCTGTTCCTCTGCAGTTTAAGTCAGTAGCTTCATGAAATCCATAAACATGCTGACTAAAGCACACACTGTACCAGACAGGAGGGTGGAATGAAACTTCATGTGCCCGCTGGAGGATAGTGTTCCGTTACCATGGAGACTACCGAAAACCTTTCGCGACCCTTTCAGTTGGGTTGAGCAGCAGAGAATAAATGGAGCTTGAGATCCAGTGGGATCAGAATATCACCGGTTCTGGATTCCAGCGCTAACTAAATGATGCACAAATAACAGCATAAAGAAAAGATTTCTCTGCAGTGTCGCGCTCCAGTAAATAATCCGATGTTTTTACATTTCAGAGTTTTAATCATCTCACTCAAAACAGTGGATTTTACATTAAAGCCTATTTTCCAGCACCGAGAATCCAGCACAGCAAATCATTAGCTGCTGTTTGTTTTGTTGCTCTGAATGAATCATAAGTCCTGGATATCCGCGGGCAGGCGGCCAAAAACTGTCTTTGCTGCTGCTGCTGCTGCTGCTCAGAGAACTACGCTTGCCAGCTTTGCACGCCATCATCTCCCAAAGTTAAAAGCTTTATATCGATGATAAATGTGGAAACATTCAGGGGTTCAGCTCAGAGCTTGTAATTCTAACCACCTGCTGTTCTTATTTTATCTTTAAACGCCTTCAGGTTTCAGCGAGAACATTTCAAACGTCTCAGTTTTTTACAGTACGTGTGCACTTTTGCAAAATTTACGTTGTCATGTGGTCGTGTTTTTTTTCCCCTCCAAAGGTTTCCGCTGTCCACGAGATGTTTACCGACTGCCGAGGGAAACTGGAAACAGCTGCAGGCGGCGATAAACAAATTGTGTTTGCAATAACAGCAATATTTACCCTTGTTACTCAGCTCTAATACATTTAGTTGTCTCTGAAGCGACGTCTGCTTTGTAGCATATGTGGAAGTGAACGGGGTCAGAGTGAAATTAACGATTGGGAATCGCTCTGTGACCTATTCTTAATTAATTAGCTTAGTGGTCGGATTTGGCCTTTGTGCTGGACGGAGGGAGGACAGTGTGTGTGTGTGTGTGTGTGTGTGTGTGTGTGTGTGTGTGTGGGGCGTGGAAGCAGAAATTATGAGACGAGCACAAAGCTGTTTGCTTGTTTAAACAGTGGCTGGCAAATCACTCTATGAAGGATTCATATATATGCCGACGACATGATTTAGTCGCTGTGTGAGGTTTGCTGTGTGAAACAGAGGATCTGTGTGAATTATCTCCTCCTCCTCCTCCTCCTCCTGCCGAGCCATTCAGTCCTGCTGCTGCTACACATCTTTCAAACCTAAAGCCTCTCTCTCCCTCTCTCTCTCTCTCTCCCTCTCTCTCCCACACAGCTGGATTTTTCAGCTGTGTGTACTTTTGTTGTTGAGCTTGTACACTTTGAGGTTTAATTTCCGACATCTTTTTTTTTTCGAGAGCACAACTGTGTCACAGTTTTTTATTGTAATATTAGTTTTAGCCACTCAACTAAAAGGCTCAACTCATACTGTAACCGTGGTATAATTACGTGTGCACTGCAGTGCGCGTCGCATATCATGGACCCTGGTATACTCACGCGTCAGGGGCCTGTACTACACCATCGGGTGGCGGTAGAAGTCTGGACGCATTCCTACCAAAGAAGAAGAGAGCGATGCTACAGCTCCCTCGGACACGTCTGGTTTGAGCGGCTCACATCGGGCAGGTGAGTCAGGACGTCAGCCAGATTGAGGGTCGGATGACTCTCCTTGGCGACGACTTCTTCTGTTGTCTAAATGTTTTTTCTGCTTGGTGAGCAGCGCTTATACTCCACCTACTGGTGGGGCGGGAGTTCACTTCGCGCAGCACCCAACAAGCTCTTTGCACACGGTTCCAAAATCTGGACGTTGATGACACAATTCATGTCAGGCGCAGGTGCGTCTGCACGTGGTGTGTGCAGAAGTGTACCACTGCCCATAGTTTTCGGTCCTATACTTTGTCATTAAGGTCGTTTTCACACCTGATAGTCTCTGCCAGACTTGGTACGACATTCAGTCAGTCTGAGTTTGCTTTCACACTTTAGTGAAATGAAGAATTACTGAAGAAGAAAACGAGACAAACAACGAACAAGAAAACTCGCTCGACAACTTCTGTTTCCTCCACATAAGAGCAAAAACATGGAGCTGCATCAAATTGTTTTATGCTGTTTATAACGCTGCAATGATGGGCTGAGCCATTTCTCCCAGCTATCGTTCTACACGCACGTATATTTTGGTTGTGTTTACCCACAATGCCCTGCGTTGTAACGAGCTTAAAAAATGTGGCTAGCTTGAAGCGAACCGAGACCTACGAACCCAGACTTTCCAAGAAAATGAACGAGGGTTCGATTAAGAAGGCGCTGGTGTGAATGCAGCCTAAACGGCATTAGAGGTTTCTGTAAACCGCTCACTCTCCCACACCAAAGTCCATTGAGAAAAACAGCCATTTACGCCTGGTGCGGACACTGCAGGTCTTCTGCTGCCTCGTTTGCTAAGTTTGTGTCACTTCGATAAATTGGGCAGTGATTTATCCTGCAGACGCCAACTCTATTCTTTACAGGCTCAGGCCACAGTCCCAACGTCTCGACTGTTGCCATGTGTCCCCGCTCACAGTTCATCACAAAGAGCTGGACTTGCATTATTTATCGGCACACACTAGATAAGAGACTGGATTGTGTGTGTGTGTGTGTGTGTGTGTGTGTGTGTGTGGGGGGGGGGGGGGGGGGCAGTGTCCAGTAAATCCCTGGAGAGGATGAAGTGGTCATAAATTGTCCAGGCTGAATAGTGGAGGCTGTTGCAGAGCAGAGCTGTGTTTCCACACACACACACACACACGAGCCAGGAGACACACACAGATCACATTATTATTCATGCTGCGGAAGACGCACCAATAACAAAGTACTTTTATGACATAAAGACCGGAAAAATGAAAGCATCTTCCAGATGCTCTCCAAAGATATTTTGTCTTTGACGGCCGGCGGACGAAGAGCAGTGACTTTCACGGCTGAGTTACGACTGGAGTCGTGTCGTGTCCACCTCTGATAACAACAAACACAAAGTCCTCGTCGCGGGCGTCAGGTGGAAAAACTACTTACTACTTACTTACTTACTGACTACTAAAACCAGACTAATATTTTGAAATTGCATGTTATTTATGTGCGGTCGTGTTGGCTGTAGCTCAACATCCTGTATGTCTCTGTCACAGAATACTATTAACTTTGTCAGTGAAAAGTGTGAAATCTTGAAATTTAAGGTTCAAATGATTCAGCGAATGACAGATTTCTTCTTTTTTTTTTACTGCATTCTGTGGAAAGCGTCACTACTTTTCTTGACAGAAGTGAAAACAGCTTTGTCTGCAGTGTTTTTGCAGTCGTTCTGCCCTCAAGTCCTGACCCACTTTTGAGTGCAGTAACCGCTATACAAAAAAAAAAAAAATGTTGTTCTGTGTTTGAACGGCCACTTTTTCATTTTTACATGGAACATAAACATAAATATTGATATAATGACACATTTCGACCAATATCTCTTGAATTTCTTATCCAAACAATGTCAAAGTCTACTCACACACACACACACTGGTGTCCTCACTAAGTTTGTTTCAAGCCTGTCAAACAAACTGTTGGACATTTATGACGAAGAGTCTTTGGAGCTAACAGTCTGTGTTTATTCTCATTTAGCTAATATTGTGTTTCAATTTGGCTCGGAAAGTTTCAGACATGGGTTAGTTAATGTTAGCATTATATCAAGCTAATCTAGTCCATTTAATAATCAAATGATGTGATATTTCATACATAATACACCTTAACTATATTTGGTTGGTTTCATGTTAGCATTATAGCAAGGTTTGCTACCTAGCAAGCTAATCTAGTCCTTTATAATCAAATGATGTGGTATTTCACACTTAAAAACAGATTATCTATATTTGGTTGGTTTCATGTTAGCATTATAGCAAGGTTCGCTAACAAGTAAACTAATCTTATCCCTAATCTAGTATAGAAGTTAACATCTGACTAAAATCAGGGAAATTAGGACCAATAAAGTTTAACGACACTGGGCTAGGTTTCGGTTTAGGTTCAGCGTCAGACACGAGAAACATAATATCTATGTGGTTTGCGTTGGTTAGCGCTCTTTCAGACTGCAAACTGTGAATCTATCAACAAAATCACATGGTTTGGTGACAAATTCTTCTAATATTTGTTGATTACGCTCGCAAAATTCTGCTGAGAACGTGCAAAAAAAATCATTTTTGGCATTTACGCCGTTTTATTTCATGCCAGTCAAACGGTTTCCATCACAGATGTGAACTTCACTTGTTACTGTTACCCAAACTTAAGCAGGAGTTCGAAGACTCTGATAAATGACTCATCTTTATCAGATTGGAACACAGACATACTGTATGTTGGTTTGGTGGGTTAGATAGAAATGGAACGCGGCCAAATACGGTGAATCTGATTGATGCTGGCTTTTTTTTCTTTTCTTTTTTCTTTGGAGCTCCAGATTAGACAGAAGTGGCTCTGACACCATCCATCTTAAGTCTCTGTGTGTGAAAAGGGCACCTTTGACAAAAAAGGGCAGTAATCACAGACACCACCGCGCACACCAACGCTTATGCTAAACTACGCCGATAAATTCAAATTCAAATCCTCTTTGGTCCCCGGTGCGGAGCAAACGTGATTCCCTTTGGTCTCAAAATACCTCCCACCTTCATCTGTATTCACTCTCTTACATTACACATGACACGCCGCCCCCACCCTCAGTCAGACTACGACTGTCAGACTGAGTATCAGTAATGAAGCTCTTCCTCCTCCTCCTCCTCATTCCTCCAGCCTGACCTGCTCCTCTCCTGCATTTTCAAAGTCACTGTCAAAGTCAGCCGTGAAGACAATGAAGGTAAACAGTGATGACAGTTGGAGTCTGGATGAGCCGCTGGGTTGTGTTTGGAAACGCTGCATGAACCCAAGTCACTCAAAAACCTTCTGGATTATTTGGTTGTATGAGACACACGTCCACTGTGTGGACACAACAGTTGTTGTGTCCACACAGTGGACGCTTCAGCAGACCCAGACATTTTGGAAGCTTCCAAATTTGTGGCAACAGTTTTGAGGAAGGTTCTTTTTACGGTGGCCTGGAAAACACGTTTGTATGGGCTGAAATATGCGCCACAGAAACTGGATTTCAATCATTTTTATTTGAATTTCAATTGCTAAACTTGAATAATTGCATTTATATTTGAATGTGTTTTGTTTAATTTGAAACACTGCATTGGAAAAATTCTATATATTTTAAAATTCAGTTCTCAAAAATCAATTTCAATTTACTGTGACAGACATCGGGGTTCTAGTAAAGGAAGAGCAATCGAGTGCAGATACGGCACAGTTTGGTGCTGATTGGCTGCAGAGGAGACCTGTGTATCTGCGCTCTTCCTTCCTTTAAACAATATAAATTCAAATATAAAAGATTCAGTTTGTGGTGGCACATAATTTAGCTCATACGTTTGAGACAGATTCACATTTTTGACAACGACCAGACAGAAGATTATATCCCAGGACAGAAGATTACATCCCAGGACAGAAGATTATATCCGAGCACAAAAGATTATATCCCAGGACAGAAGATTACATCCCAGCACAGAAGATTATATCCCAGCACAGAAGATTATATCCCAGCACAGAAGATTATATCCCAGGACAGAAGATTATATCCCAGCACAGAAGATTATATCCCAGGACACAAGATTATATCCCAGGACAGAAGATTATATCCCAGGACAGAAGATTATATCCCAGGGCAGAAGATTATATCCCAGCACAAAAGATTATATCCCAGGACAGAAGATTATATCCCAGAATAAAACAATGAATCTCACCTTTCCTGCTGCAGACGCTCCTTGTTCTTCTGGGAAGCTGCAGAAACACAGAAGAAAACACGGAAATGTAAAATAAAACGTAAGATTTGCCGTGATTTGCTGTGTTTACAGCTCATTAATAGTACGTTTCTTTATTTTATGACCTGTGTTTGACCTGTGACATCACAGAAATGTCACCGGCTACTGTAAGACACACAGAATCTTTCATATTTGAGTGTTTCTTTGAGTGAACAAAGGTTCTGTAACATCTCGACAGACATCGTTTCATCTCTTTCAAATGTAATCCTCTGTAATCACATGCTCATAAACGCAGCGTGGCACACGTTCACAGATTGTTTCTGTCCGGATCTTTGCTTTTGTCTTTTCATGACGCGGCAGAAACTAAACTGCTGGAATTTTTACAAGAAAATGTGAAATTTCATCTTCTTCTTCTTCTTCTTCTTCTTCTTCTTCTTCTTCTTCTTCTTCTTCTTCTTCTTGTTCTTCCAGAAGAGAGAGAGCGAGAGGCGTTTTAATGAAATGAAGGCGCGGACATTGAAATGCAGGCCACGGACTTTTACTCTAAATACACCACAGAGGCTTCAAATATGTGTCAGTGCTACAGTTTATGTGACTTTACCCTCGGAAAAAAACTAATGAGGTCTCAACAGACGACTAAGAACACTGCTGCTGCCTTCAGGGAGCAGAGGAATGATGAAGAATTCAAGTATGGAATTAAAAGTTAATCACAATTTTAAAAAAAAAAAAGGAAAAAAAAAGAGCCGCTCTTCCACCTGCGACGGCCCGGTAAACTCTGCGTGATTCAGTCCACTCGCTTGACTCTGGAGAAGAACTCTGGAAGTCTGTGACATTTCTTTGGCTGAACTTTGCTGAGTCATGATATTAAAAGTGAACGTGTGGCGTAAGTGAGAGAGAAGAAAAATGACACCATGCAAATGTATATGGATCGCCGACACGAGGCTCGCTCTCAGGATAATGCTGATGTTTTGGCCCCAGGGGCGGAGTTTGAACAGAGGAATCTTCATCAATCAAATCTGACGCAGAGAAGAGTTTTAATTTACACGACAACATTCTGAAGAATCCCTGACACTGAGGTTTTAACCCTCAGTGTTCACGTGGCACACATCAGTTATGGTTGGTAAGTTATATACATTTAATATTGCGTTATTTTCTTCACAAAAACGAGCCAAGAGAACTTTGAACAGTGACGTTTTTCCAAATCTCACAAATTCAATCTGATTTCAAAGAATTTTGGTTTGTTTGTTTATAGAGTTGGTGAAAATGTTGCTGAAGAAAAGGACATGAGACACATTATTATAACCTCTGTATATACGTTTTAACATAATAAAGGTTTAAGTTATTCAACAAATGACAGATTTGAGTGTTTTTTTGCATACGCACGCAGCGGCGCAGTGGCTACAACTGTTGCCTCACAGAGTGAAGGTCACCAGTTTGAATCCAAATTGCGACGCAACCTCCCGCACACATCAAACGCCACGTGAAGAAATGAATAAATGAATAAATCACGCACGCACACAGCTGCAGGGAATTTGTTGGAAAATGGACTTGATCAGCCTTTATCCACACTGTTTCTTTTTCAACAAACACGCTGCAGTACATATGCCAGGCCTGTGTGTGGTGCTGTAACACTGGCACACAGGAGAAGAAGACGTGGAGCATGAACATACAGTAAAGTTTGTGTAGAGGACAGAAAAGATGACGCCATTGTTTCCGTATTCACTGTATTTTAACGCACACACACACACATGCACACGCACACACACACACGCACGCGCACACACACACAGCATCTGTCTCAGCTCTGACTCTAACATGACTCAGCAGATTTTACCTGCACATGAGGGCATTTACATTCACATGCGGGTCACTCAGGTCACTCAGGTGTCCTCGCTGAGACAGATGTCCACTCACTGTGCTTTAAAGAAACTGCCGAGTCATCTTTAGAGCAGAGGACGACGTACAGTAATTCTGCAGAATTCTCGTCATTATCGCCCTGAAGTCTGGTTTTCCGCTCCGTTGCTCTCAAATCTGAGACTCGACTCTTGTGCCAGATTTCATTATTGCAGCCTCGTCTCACACAAAACAGGAAACTCTCTCTCTGCTTTTATAAACCACAGGAAATGTTGTACTCGTATATATATAATAACAATCTTATATAGTGAATGTGACGTTTGGTAAACTGTAATTTAAAAACGTATTATTGTACTTCTCCTTTGTGAACCTTGTTAGAAAATGTTCAGATGTACTGTGAGGCAACAATTCTAGCCACTGTGCCACTGTGTGTATATGCAAAAAAACACTTTATTTAACCCTTTAACAGCGAGCGTATCGCAGACGACACGTTTACAGTACTTTAACATATCATGTTGATGTGAGCGTATGTGTTTTAAATTTGGTACAGGAACGTATTTACGTTTGTGACGTTACGAGGAAACGCTGGTGTTTTTATGCAGATGATGTGACGATGCTAAAAGGCAAAAAACACAGTTTTCCACAGTAACACCCCCTCGGCGGTGAAAAACTCACCCCTCCACGCTGCTGTTGGCCGAGCTCTCGGCGATCTGCGAGCTGGCGATCCACTTGGTCTCGCCGACCACCGTCCTGGCGTGCGGCACCCGCCCCACGTCCTTCACCGTCATCATCAGGTGCCGCGACGACTTCAGCACGCGGACGGCGTCGTCGTGCGGCACGCTCAGGAAGCTGCAGCCGTTCACCTCCAGGATCTGGTCGCCCACCTGCGCGGGGGGGAGGGAACAACAGACAGGCGTGGTGGGAGGGGCTGAGCAAGACGGCGAGGGCGGGGCGGGCAGAGCCTGTCATGTGACGCATGCATGCGACGGGGATCAACACGGAGCGGATCACGGGGCAGAGAAGTGGTGTCACAGATGAAATGTGTGCAGGAATAATTACACAGAGATTAAAGTGAGCGACAGGTTCAGGAGCAGAGCTGTTGAATTACGTGATTTATGAGTCATTTCTCATTCTATCAGGAGACTGAAGCACAGAATAATGACTTTATCCACACAGTGAACGCACCCCCGCGACGAGGTCACGTCCCCGGGGCTGAGCGGAGCAGAGAAACCTCGTGAAGCTAAAGCACCGTCTGGATCTTTCATCTGTGTGACACAGAGACGCAGTCATAACAGTAAATTAACATCACTGGTGATTATTGAAATCCTTTTTTGTGTTTCTAAATGATATTTTTAATGCTAAAATATAATAATTATTGTTTCCCATGAATTTTGAAATCTACTGTTTTACAAAACAATGTGTTTTTTACTGTTCAAATTTCAAATTTAACACAAAATCTGGTGTTCATGTGCAACCGCAGTGTTTTTTCACAATGAAACTTTTTTTTTCTTTTTTTTAAATTGCAGTAAATTGTAACTGAATATTGAAAGTTATTCTGGTAAAAAAAAAAAGAAGGATTAGCTTTCAAATAAAAAGGATGGGTCGTGGTTCACTGCTTTGTTCCGAATTTATGAGAGATCACTGTTTTTCATAAAATCATGAAAAGCCTCAGAGACACTGGTGTGTTCCTACGCAGATGATGTTACGATGCTAAAGAACAAAAAAACAACCTGTGTATTCCCGAAACCTACCAGGTTAATCCTAATCCTGTTCATCACCAGGAAATGGTCATGATCCACCCTCACATCCTCACTTGTGAACGTGAACGTATGCGTTTGGTACAGAACGTTTGTGGTTTGCAGAAAACGTACAATGGCAACATTTGATTGTGGGTTTGATCTTGAAATTAGCATTTTCATTTTAGCAGATCTAAATAACTGCCAGATATTGAAAGTTATTCTGGTAAAATGGGCAAAAGCACTTAACTCACAGGACATTCACTGACCCTTTTATGGTCAAAATAAGCTTAGGTGTAAAAGGGTTAACCACCTCTACGCCGATTAATCACCACAATATGTGATAAAAGATCTATTAATTATGACACAAATGCAGCGCCAACAATCCCACCTTTGTTGGAGAAAATGTTACGACACATTAAAAGGTAAAGAAAATGAATATTCACTTTAACGGCCGACCTTAAATCACTTCATACCCTGAAGAGAAAACGGCACATAAACGCTGATGTCATGAATTCATTTGTGTGGCATTTAAAGAGTTGATGTACGGTCGAGCGTTTTTAGAAAAAGACCCTAAATGTCACGTCATCATCGTGATGATGGCGCTCGTGTCTCTGCTCCCTCTCGGCAGTTTGCAAACATTTTCTTGGGAGTTTTCCAAAGACTGGACACCAGGCCGGTCACCTGCATCAGCTCCACACGCCGCTCAGAGGCCATCAAAGCAGCCAAGGACACAATATCAAAGCTGAATTTACAATCAATCAACGCTAACAAGGCCCGCTCACACACTTTGTCATCAGAGATGACAGATTACAAGCTGTTTGTTCCAGCTGCTTGTGAAATAAAACGGCACAAAAAGCAGAGTCGATTTATTCTGCTTCGTATGGATTTTGTTGCGGTGCGCGAGGAAAACCTGGAAGCTGCAGTTCAGCGTTTCCCGGGGAAACTTTGACACGAGGTTGTGGAGTGAACGCTAATGAAAAAGACACAAACACTCGTGTCCTTTTTCCTGTCGCCGTCACTTCTGATGAAATCAAACGTGTGCTTTGAAATTCACTTTGAACCACGTGGAGCGCTGTGAACGTTCAGCTGTATATTTTGACATTTTAGCAATTTATTTTTCCTCTTGAATAAATATTTTATACATTCTACATAACTCTGTAAAATGTTACTCTGTGAAAAATACTGGCTAATTTGTTCCCCAAAGACTGCTGTAGAAATATTATATATTCATATTTTTTTCCACTTTAAATGAGCCAGGACAGATATTGGACATAAATGGCAAAAAAAACATCTGGTGGACAAATATAAAAATTCAAAATTTAATGCTAGTAGTCCAACATGTAATCTTAACGTAAGGTAATGAATTGGTTTATGCTAAGATAGATGTGGTATCAAAAAAGTTGTATTTTCAATGGTTTTTAATTGGACATTTTTGTCCATAGGAACAAATGTGTGTTTTTTTTATCTGGCACTGCAAAAAAAAAAAAAACAATGCATCAAAATCAATTCAAATCGCCAGCTGCGGGAATGAGTAGCGAGCCCTTAACTACCAGGCAGGGTTAGAAATGAGGGAACGTAGGCACGCTCCCCACTAAGCTAAAAGAATCTTCTACCTTTTCTGGGTTTGGGAAGTGAAATTTGTTCAATAAATCTGTTTCACGTGCTTTTATTTCTTCATTATTATTATTTTTGAATATATTAAAGTAAAATATTACAGAGAAAGTCTTGTTTGAGTGAGAGGTGAAGTGCAGTTGAGGGACTTTCTTTGAAAAGTTGAACCATGTCGTGTTATTTTGTGTTTTGTAACAGAAATGATGAAAATCCCACACAAGAGAACATGCAGGTCATCTACTACTAATACTAATACTAATAATAATAAATTATTGTGGTGGTTTTGTGTGTATTTTCTTGGTTTAAAAAAAAAAGCGCTTCTTGACACTTGTGTTTTCCCGCTGTGAGAAACATGCATTAGTTGCCATGGCGACAGAGCGCTTCATGACTTATGTAACAGGCCAGAGGACACTGTAGTCACATACTCTGCCGTTGTTTTCAGGCTGTTGAGAATATATTTTTATTCAGAGTCTAGTGCGAGGACGATGGTGATGACATCGGCTTGTTTTTACACACAAATAATAAAAAAAACTTGGTGTGGAGCAGAAAATACCCGGTGATACTTATTAAACAAGCTTCTCTGTGTGGAGCCCAGATTATATTTAAGCCTCGGTGTTTCAGCAGCAGCAGTTAATGGAGTCAGGTTATTGCACCTGTTGCTTTGACAAATGAATATAACTCTGAATGTGACTCTAATTACGCGCTGATTAAGTTTTATGACCCTGGAAACAGCATTCAAAGCCAGCCTATTAATTACAGAGGAAGGAATCTGCTCCTCTCCCTCTAATAATGTCTCTGTTTTTCTAATGGCTCACGACAGATTGTTCTTTCCCCATCACTTATTTGCTGCTGCTGCTGCTGCTGCTGCTGCAGCGTCGCCTCACCGCTGCACCTCCTCGGCCTTATTACACCTCCACACTCGAGCGGAGTCGAGGCCCCGGTTGCAGAGTCACGAGCACTTGGTTGCGATCAATCGTCGCCTCGCACCAGAGGCGCCGTCGCAGCACAGCATTCTGGGCAATTAAACAACAACAACAACCGGTGGCAGTGGCGTTTTGCGAGTAAAGCTCAGATCAATGACGCCGTGAAAGGAAAAATGTCGACTTAATACGAGGAGGAAAAAACAACAAGAGGCTGCAGAGAACAGTCAATGTCCTTTACAAGTCCACACAAGCAGCTCATTTCATACGTCACAGGAGAGCTCGCAATTACGGACAAAATGGAGCAATACCACTGGAAATTGTGGGGGCAGTATAGAGTCAGTAGTCCAGTCAGTCAGGAAAATGGTGAAGAGATGGTTTAACCAACTAACCAACTAACTAACTAACTATATGACTGAAATGGGACAACATTAATTCAGTGGTCTCACCATCAGCGCCGTGGGATCACTGCATTTTTGTGCATCGTCAGCCAGTTGGCGCGAGCTCAAATTGCTGCCATTATCGGCTTCTTCGACGCACGTTTTTGTCTCGATATAACGAACAACTTGTCTGACTGTGACTGCCGGCGTGTACACGTCGTCAAGTTTTCTAACATATTTTCAACTCGAGTGTTGGAGTAAATGACGCGCCGCGCCGTGTCTGGTGTGAGCGCAGCATTGAATTCCACTTCCATACAAAACTTTAAACTTAGTACAAATTGACACGTTTTTATGTTCTTCACTGACGTCCTGTTGAGTTGAGGCCTTGGTGCCGATAGACTTTTTTGTTCATCTTGGGCTGCAACATATTTCCACTAAGTTTTGTTTTTCACCTTAGGAGGCGCTACTGAGTCATTTTGCGCCACTTTAAAGTCAGTCATCATCTACCGCTTTATCCTCAACCAGAGGGTCGCGGGGGGTGCTGTGCCAATCTCAGCTACATCGGGCGATAGGCGGGGGTACACCCTGGACAGTTCGCCAGTCCATCGCAGGGCCACACACAGATAGAGACAAACAACCATTCACTCTCACACTCACTCCTATGGTCAATTTAGAGTGTCCAATTTACCTATCCCCACATTGCATGTTTTTGGACTGTGGGAGGAAGCCGGAGAACCCGGAGAGAACCCACGCACACACGGGGAGAACATGCAAACTCCATGCAGAAAGGCCCTTGTTCCAACCGGGGCTCGAACCCGGGTCTTCTCGCTGCAAGGCGAGAGTGCTAACCACTACACCACCGTGTGGCCCGCCACTTTAAAGGATTTCTCTTATTCGATAAATAAAACTTCTAGTTTGCCAATTTTCATCCATTTTCACCAACGTTTAGTGCGTCAAAAATGTGATCAAGTTAACTGAGGTTCATATTTTACACTGGAATAATCAGTGATTTAAAATCCTCGTCCTGGAGATGTTTTTGGAAACGTTTATGAGACGTAAACCTCAAAGAAAAAGGAAACAAACGATGATATGATTCGTCTCTTTGCGAAACGACGCTCTTTAATTTGCATATTTGGAGGCGGTCTTTTGTTTACACGATCATTAACAAAGCCGCCGAGCAGAAAGAGAAATAACGGTTCGTCTTTTGTCTTCGTAAGCGACGCCGTGATTTATATTCAAGACGTTTCCGCGCGTTTATTTGACTTTTGTGTGTTTTGTGGTGTTTTTGTTTGCCGCTGACTTCGCTGCGGTGGTCAAACACACACTCACTGACATTAAAAGACGAACGACGGCTCCATTGATTTTTTCTTGGTAATTGCCAAAAATGTGAGGAATGATCGCAGGCGGCGGTGAGTGAGTGTGGATGTGAAACGGGTCCAAAGGTTGATGTTCAGTGGAATCACTCAGCTCAGGCCCTGACAGTGGAACGTTCCTCTGATATCCTCACAGTTATCGATCGGTCACAGCAAACACGCTGCTTACACCAGGTCTTCAGACTCCTGAAGACTCTGTCCTCGCGTGGCCCGGTCAGTGTTTGGTGTCCGCGTCTTCAGCCTCACTCGCTCCGTGTCACGAGTCTAAGCAGCTGTGAATCCCTGTGGAGTCGTCCGAACACATCTCCCATCACAGCAGCACTTACAGCGGCTCAATCATCCGACACGTGTTGTTTGTCTTTGTCTCTGCAGAATGTGGACCACCCATCCCGTCTCTCTGCTGCCGCTCATATCTCAGCTCCCCTGACATTTCCCTGTGCTCTGCGTCTGTCCCTCAGCAGAGGAAAGAGAACGCTGGAGAGATTAGACTTCAGCTCGCGCTCATCCGTCCAGAAAACCACCGAACCTTCGGCTTCTCGGGACAATTGAGGGCTGTGAGTGATGCATCCTCCAAACAGAAGAAAGAAGAGTAGCTAGAGCGTATGGATTCTGGCAAAGTCGTTAAAAAACCTTGATGATTTTACATTTTAATTAAACCCTTTAGCTCCTTTATGTCAAACTAACTTCATTATGGATCTGTTGCTTTGCTTTGTCGAATGCGTCAAACAACCGAGTTTTCAAGCTTCAGCCGAAATTACAACTCCTTATATGGACATCCTGTGTGTGTGTGTGTGTGTGTGTGTGTGTGTGTGTGTTTATAGGTCACATCTTCAGTCGTCTTTTGTGTTGTTGAGTCAAAGTTATATCACATGTCGTGATAATTGTAGCCTGGCAAACCAAACCAGACCTACATCAAGATGTTTGACAGAGAACAGTTCAGGGCAAGTGTTTCACGTACGGTGTGTTGTGGAAAAGTTTGATGGAGAGATTCCTGTAAGACAACAAAAGGATTGTTTCCGTTCTTGTGCAAAGAATATGAGAATTGTGGGCGTGCTTGTACGTTCAGCGAGCATCTTCAAAAACAGAAGAAAGTATCGCAGAGAGATTACGGCATGTTGGAGTGGCACTGGTAGACAAAACCCCAACAAAATGGAGCACAATTCGTCATCGGTGTCTCAGCCTTTTATGGAGACTTGAGTGTGACTCGCCGGGAAGAACGAGGACGCCTCCGCAGTGGAAACCACGACAGGTGGTTCAGATAAACGAGACTATGAGCCTTGAAAAAGTCCTGGAAGAGCTAATATTCAACGCAGCCTCACAGAGGACGGAACCATGGCTGCAAATTAGATTTGTTACCGCTGGGGTGCGTCTTGATTTCTAAACAAAATTGTGTAAACGAACATAAATAAGTCACAAATGATCAATGCCAATGATCGAACAATGGGGGGGTGGGGGGTCCATTTCCATCCCAATTGATAAATCTGTCTACTCCTAATCTCAATCTCTAGTTTATTCTCAAACAGACGATAACATATGACACATGAGTGGACACCAGAGTGATTGACAGCCAGTGTCGTCCAATCAGAGCCTAGTTAAAGGTGACGTCAACATGACACTGGTGAGATCCTGGATCATGAGAATTCTTATGATTCTTTTCTGTTAATCTGTCATTTCTCTGGTTTAATGAGTCATTTGTGATTTACTGCTTTTAAAAAGTCCAGTAACTTTTAATCAAACCTGATTTTCTCCTGCAGTCCCTCCTTCCTCTTTCATTTATTTCCCTGTTCCCTCATTTGCAGTTTCCTCCCTTCGTACATTCTTTTAAACTCGGCACATTTTTCATTCCCATAATTATACATTTCATCACCTTTGTCCTCGTCCTTTCCCTTTTGTCTCCGCCTCCTGCAGCTGCAGCTGCAGCCATTCATCTTCAGGGAAACTCAAACAGAAACACTGAACGTGAACCTCGCGCCGGCCGCACTGGTTTCAAAATGTTTTCAAGAGTTTCTCTCGTCGCGATTCACTTCATTCTCAGAATCAGCTCCGCTTTGACAAAGTGCTCACTTTTCTAATGACTAATGACTAATATTAGTCATTTTATATGTGTTTTACTGTAATATTTTCATTTCTGTCTCTTTGAAGGGAGCAGGATCTTGAGGAGTCGTTCATTTTCAAAGAACTGTTCAAAAGACTTGGCTCTTTCTTATATTTTAATATAATTTTAGAAGCCAAACAGTTGTAAAAACCTTTTATTTTATTATAATATATAAATATAAAATCACTGGTTATAGTTATGAGGCAAGATTTGGATCAGAAAGATTCAAACTTACACGTCCCAACAATATCTCTCTATATATATACATACATATCTATATATATATGTATATATATATATATATATATATATATATATATGTATATATATATATACATATATATGTATATATGTATATATATATATATATATACATATATAGAATATATAAGTATTCTGAAATATTTCTTATATTTTTATTTGGCCTGTGTTTTCATTGTAAACATCCCATAAGGTGGCGCCATATCCCCCATGCTGTGCTGTGGCTTTTCACTAACTTAAGAAAACTTCATGTTGAAAAAGGTTTTAAGTAAATTTAAAACTCTTCAATAAATGGAGAAAAAACAGTTACTTTGAGGATAAAACACTTCCGGAGTTCCTCAGGGATGGATTGTAGGCCTCTTTTTTAATAGTAAATCACTTGATTTAAAATAAGTTTATTATGTATTAGTTGATCAGTGACGTGTGAACTTTTCTGTTTCAAAAACCAACATGACGCCGTCTTATTTGATATAGTCCGTGGAAAAACCATAAAACTGGGTTTTTAAGGAGGAACATTTGTTATTTTATGTTCTGAAAACCAAAGTGAATGTTGATATTTATGGTTTTCATCATCTGTGTATTCTTTGTGTGTCTTGTGGAAAACAATGTTTGTATAAAGGACTCTTTTATAACCAGTGAGGGAAGAAGGTGTGAAGCAGGAGGAACATGTTGATGATGCAGCTGTGACAGTGCTGACGTGCAGTGAAACAGGGACACGGGCGAGAACGAGAGCGCGAGCCCCCGACGGACGCACTGATGATCCTGCCCGAGCTTACCGATGACTCACACATCCACGACAATTATCCCTCCAACGCGGTGGTCGCCCCGCGTGCTAAACTGCTTCACACGGCCCAGAAGCCCCACAGCTAAGATTTGCATGAGAAGCCAGACTTTGTGGAACTGTCTCTTCTCCACTGCTCGTCCCCGTGTTTCTTAACACAGACGTCGTGCTCGGCGTCGGGAAGAGAAGGAGGTTTCACGGAGAAAAAAAACTAAATCTACAACACGAGCCGGAGAACGTGACGAGACGAGAAAACGCCGGCTATAGATGTTTGGATCAGCGAAGCCGGGAAATAGATTCATAGAGAGGAGGAGGAGGAGGAGGAGGAGGAACATGCAGTGACTGAAGCCTTTTCTCTACAAAAACATTACTTTAACATGGAACTAAACTTTTCTGAACCAAAGTGAATAATTTTCTTTCTAGTTTTAAGTGTCTTGTAGACTAGTGAAGTCGGGAATCAAACCCACAACCTTCAGTTTAAAGACAGCTCTGTGCAAAATTTTAAAGACACATTTTTTTTGCTAATAATAGCTAGTTGCTAATAGGGATGGTACGACGATAATGATACCAATAACACAACCTCGAGTATTGGCCAATACCGATATCAGAAACAGACATTTTCTGCATATTCTTAACCACTAACCACAACTAATTCTGCTTTAAAAAGTATATATTTTAACACATTTTAAATCTTGAGGCTTAATTTTAGGCCCTTTTTTTAAAAATAGTAAATGACTTCATTTACGATATACTATGTAATATATTGATCAATAATGACCAAACCAAGTTGCTTGAGCCATATTTTACCAGTCAATCCTTGATTCAGAACGGATTTGAGGGAATTAAACCCACAACCTTTCAGTTAAAAGATGACTCATGGCTCTTTGCGACATTTTGAGGACATGGTGATTATAAGAACCACATATTGTCTTTACTAATATGAGCTAGTTACCGATATCAGTCCAAAACAAACATTTTAGACCTTTGAAACAAACCTATAAATACATAATTCTCCAGTTGTGTAACAATCACTCGGCTCTAAAAAACAAGTAGCCCAAAACATGACTCAGCTAAAATGTAGTTGCCGATTTTGTCTGTGCATTGACAAGACTGCAATATAAAGACATTTTGGTAAGGGTTGGGGTAAAAATCAATACGGTGACATATCACGATATTTTACATGGCGATAACGCTTTTGAGACACCAAGTATCAATTTTTGGTAGAAATATATATGTATGTATATTCATATATATATATATATGTATATACATACACATATATACTGATTTTACAAAGAAACGTTTAACTTTTTATGAATTAGCATTAAAAAAACATTTCTGTCCACTAGATGGTGCCACATGCTCTCACTAGAGCTGTGTGTGAGCATATTGCAATATATGATTTCACAACTACTCATTATTTTAGCCATATCGTGATTAAATCGTATCGTGGTGCCTCAAATTTTTAAATTTTTTAAATGTTATTTATTTAACATTTTACATTTCCGATCTGATACCAAGCGTCCCCATTTGTTAAAACCTTTACTTATACTTTACTTCTACACTTGGAGCAGGAAGGTGCAGAGTTTGATGCATTTTTCAATATGCAGATGATATGAGGTCAAAAATCTCTCAGCTCCTAAAAAAAGTTATTTGTAATTTACAGCATTTAAGTGACCCTGAACGTGACTCAGTGGACAAAAAGAGATAAAACAACTCACATTTATTTAAGTTAAGTCCACACTTAGGCAGGTATTGTTATTATCTTTTGAAAACAAAGTTTTTTCTGTGGGTTAGGTTTCTGAAAACATAGATTTTTATGAAAACTTGTGCCAATTTGAGGTTTTTTATTTCATTATCATTAGGGTTTCACAGTTATGGTTATATCGCCACCTGTTGGCTTGGCATGCTTTTGACAGCATTTAACAGTTTTTAAACTCAATTCCTGGTCTATATGACCTACGGTACTTGTTTTATTATTTATTATTGTGTTAGAATCTTTTCTATCACGCCAGATTTCTGAATAGTCCACCACTTATTCCGTTACCTTCTTCAACGACAGCAAAGGCTTTCTACTCTGTTTTATTCTATGTCTTATATATATATATATATATATATATATATCTAGTTAATTTGGTGTAAAAGAGGTAATAGCATGCACTCATCGAGCATCCAAACACTCCCCGATATCGATATGCACCGGTGCTTTGTCAGTATCTAAAGAGCCGCTGTGAGATGTCATTAAATTCCACGCTGACGTTCATCGCTCAGTTGCTCACTTAAGCGTGCATTTGTTCCATCTGTGTTGTTGGATATTAGAGTGTGAGGCTTTTGGCAAACAGGACTATTAGAGTACATTAGTTAGTGACTCATCTCGCAGAAAGAAAATATGCAGTTTGCACTCGTCTTATCCATTTATCCTCCGCTGTGTTTGTGTGGCAGAGCTGTGACTTTGTCGTCTGAGCCAGCAGATACATTAATGACAGTTTGGCTGAGAGGAAACTGCATCACAGACAAAACAGGTGGGGTTTATTTCTGCCCCCACCCCCTTATGTGTGTGTGTGTGTGTGCGCTTGCATTTGTTACCTCTTAAGACCTTTTCTGGCACAAACACTGAGCCTCAGCTTAAGGCTCAGCTTATGCCTATGATGTCTAAAGAATATGTTTACAGTTTTATCTCAAACTCTTCTGCCTGAAAACCAAAGTGTATGTCACTCTGTCACTTTGTGAACCGCTCACCCTCCTGCACCAAAGCCCACAGAGAAATCAGTGATTTTAACATCACAGCACACAGAAGTTATTAATCCACTGCTGCCTCCATTAGTAAATTTAAATGAGTCATTTTGTGACTTCTATGTTTGAAACGCTGTTCAGATTCACCTCAGTGACACAAAGTGACCACACGAGGCAGCAGTGGACCAGCAGCTCCTGTGTCCCCGTGAGCTAAAAACAATGATTTTCTCAATGGAGTTTGGTGTGGGAGAGTGAACGGTAAACATCTTGACAAAACAAAAAAATAATCTCACTATATTACAACCGAACCCACATTAAATTGTGACAATGTTCACTATCATTGTTCCAATTTCTTTACAAATCCATTATAACATCGCTGTGAGTTCCAGCTTTGAGCCAAAATTTTAATTGATTCTTTTCCTCCACTGCATCATAATCTTGCCAGGACTGAAAAGCAGCAATATCTACACTAAAGAATGTGTTTGCAGCTTTATCTTGCTGTTAGACAGCCCCTCCAAACTGAAAACCAATGTTTATATCACTCTGTAAACCACTCGCCCTCCTGCACCAAACCCCATAGAGAAAATCAGTGATTTTAACATCACAGCACACAGGAGTTATTAATCCACTGCTGCCTTCACCAGTACGTTTAAACTTATTTTGTCACTTCGGCATAGAAAACCCTTTGTTCAGATTTACGTCAGTGGCACAAACCGACCACACGAGGCAGCAGTGGACCAGCAGCTCCTGTGTCTCAGTGAGCTAAAAACAATGATTTTCTCAATGGAGTTTGGTGTGGGAGGGTGCTCGTCTTACAAACGTCTGTCTAAAGACAAAATAAAGCCTTAGACATACTTTAAGACAACATATACTATTAGTGCATGATTATGTTAGTTAAGTGGTTAAAATCCTTCTACTGTATATCTGTGTTTATTTAAACTATATACCCTTAAAAATGTCATTATTTGGTTTAAGCAGCAGGAGACGAGGGTAGAAAGAGCAGATTGGACAAAGCTGGCGTGGTTTTTATGTGAAGTGCAGCAGTTGTTATTTACTCCTCAACGGTCCCTGGTGATTTGGTGAAAATGAGGAAGCCCAGCTGCCTGTCAACAGGCCACGCTTTGATCAACGAGCCTCTGGGTAACAATCACACTTTCGCTACGTCTCCTATTTGAATCCCAGGTACTGAATTCTCTTTGTTTTCAGCACAGCAGGTCGTTCTTTTTCCACCAAGCACACTCGTGTACTGTATCTATGATAAGTCGGAATAAATGGCCTTTTTTTTTTGCCTTTTAAGTGCTTTTCCAGCCGCGCCGCCAGAAATAGTGTAAGGTAACACGGAGCCCATTTCCACTTCACACAGCAGGAACACGGAGGCAGAGCTCGCGCCGTACGTGGAACCTGCAGATCCGTCCGTTTGTTCCTCTGAGAACGCCGTGGCTTTGATTTTCAAACACTCTCTGCTGGGGATCAGCGAGGGTTTTTTGTTTTTTTATGCCATGACACTCGGTTTATGAATTATTTATTTTTACAAGGACACAAACAAACAGAAGAGATTGTACAATCAAATACTTTTGTGAACGTCAGCTGGTTCCTGCAGTGTTTGTTGTTTTTATCAAAGATTTACAGTACATAGGTCAAACAGGAGGTTTGTCTAAAACTGATTGATTCTTTTGGTAAATATATATTTATCTGATTTCATTTTTTCTTCGATCTGATAAAATATAACTGTGAACAACAGCTATAATCTTTCCCTCCAATCTACATTTACTGTCTGCACTGCAGTGCATTTATATACAAAAAATAATGTTAAAACTATGAAACAGGTCATCAAATATGTTTAAAAAAAGAAAAATCTAGTTTTTGTATGGGATAATATAATTCTTTATGGGAAAAAAAGATTTTGGGGGAAAATTTAAGTTTTAGTGACTTATAATAAAAGGCTGATTTAAAAAATGACAAATATCATCCCAATTTATCAGCCTCCCTGTCAAACAATATGCAGACAACGTTCTTCTCTATATGTAAGAGCGATGGGAATCTTTAGGGACCTCCAAATGGCAGCGGGTCTTGACTAGCGTTCATTTTATGATACTGGACTCAGATTAGATCGGAAAAAAACAAACAAGTAAAATCCAATACATCCATAAACTCTAAATATAACATAAATATTTCACTAAACTCAGGAAACCATCGTGTGACTGTGTGGTTGCGGCGTGCAGATGGATAACTAATGTTTTGAAAATCGCATTAGCACAGATGTTCTCTTCTATATAAAAGAGGGGAAACTGCCTTTACCATAAGAATCCAAACTCCACTTTTAAAGCCTCCAGAATTGCGTCGTTTCATCATGATTGTGTCGAGAAATCAAAGTGAGAGGAAGAAGCTAATTTTCCATAGACTTTGATTACAACGGAGTTCTTTTTGTGACCAGTGGAGTCGCCCCCTAGTGGCTAATCAACATACTCTAACTTCCTGGTTAGCCTCAGAACGGACTTCGACGACTGTGTCAATTTGTGAAGTTTGAGAACTTCTGTTAGGTTGACATGACGTTGGTGAAATTGCGATTTTGGAGACAGATTTTTATGGAATATGTCGCGGTGAGGGGACGTTCTTTGTGTCCGTTACAATATCAAATATCAGACTTTTAAGTCTTTTGATCAACTTTTGATTTATTTGAAGCCTCCAAAATCACCATTTCACAAACAAGGAAATTGGAGTATATTGAATAGCCACTAGGGGGCGACTCCACTGGTCATAAAAAGAACTTGAATGCAAGCCTATGGAAGAATTGATTTGTAAATATCAACCTAGCGCTGGCTAATATCGTGATTCTGGAGGCTTCAAAACTGAAGTTCGGATTCTAACGGCTGACACTTTTTTTTATGTAGAAGAGAACATCATCTACATACGTTATATCTTTGTATATCCAAGTGAGAAATACAAGCTCATTTTCCACACACTTCCATTCAAACTGAGTTTTCTTTTTAACAGCTACAGTACCAACTTTGTCCAACTTTGTGGACTTCACTTTTCGCACATTTTTATACCCGATATTTAACAATGTGTCCATGTGACGAGATGAGCTCATGACAGAATTTAAATCACCAGCCAGTGAAATTTAAACATCAGCTATTTTTCTCTAGCGCTTCCCGGCGACTGTTGCTTTAAGAAGACGTCACGATGTTCCAGTTAGATGTCAGTTCTCCGTGTGCCGAGCCAAAAATACAACACTTTGTCAGCAAAACTAAGCAATGTGATGTAGTTAAAAGTCATTATGGTGCCGTAATGTTTTTCTTTAGATTATCTGGATGGATTAAGGTGATTCTATTCTTACACACACACAGACATGGATAAACACACACACACACACACACACACAGCATGTAGCTGGCCAAGTGTTTTCTTTGTCCTGGTTGTTTGTGCTCTTTCAGCAGGATTGCTTTATTATCAGAGGATGGAAAAATCACCTCTGTGCAGATTGAAAATACTTGGCCTTAAGCCACCTCCACGTTTGACTCTCACTTATATTCAGTTAGACATGTTGTTGCGCTCTGTGTGTGAGACAGTGTGTGTGTGTGTGTGTGTGTGTGTTTGTGTGTTTTGAGATGGTTTTTGAGAGGAAGCAAACATACAATACCTTATAATATCACAACAGCTTATCTCTGACTATCCTCGCATGTTGATGCAACCTTTTGCTGTTAAATTTAATAAAATTTAATTAAATTTAATTAAATTCAATCACATAGAAACTAAATCAGACAGATGTCAACTAAAAGGCCACCAGTCCGGACAGGACTGACCTTTCTCCTTCTCCTTTACGTTGACGTGGATGAGCTAATGATCAAAATCTGACTGGTCTAAAATGTGTTTAAAAGACATGGCTGCAGGGACACAGAAGGAAACTCACTCTCCCACACCAAAGGCCATAGAGAAAATCACTGATTTTAGCTCACAGAGACACAGGAGCTGCTGGTCCACTGCTGCCTCGTGTGATCACTTTGTGTCACTGAGGTCAATCCAAACAAAGGATTTCAAACACCGAAATGACTAAATAACACATTTGAACGTACTAATGGAGTAGAGCAGTGATGGAGCCGGGCGTCAACAATTCTGTGTGCTGTGATGTTAAAATCACTGATTTTCTCTATGGGATTTGGTTTGGGTGAGACACAACCTGAAGTTTACAGTTGGCTGTCACAAACACCAAAAATCTAGCAAACATAATTTGGCCTTGTTTTTTTAGTTTTTTTTTAAATCACATCATTTACATTTTACCTCACAATTTTGACTTTTGTCGAACGTTTTAGACTTTTAAAAAAATCGTATAATTGACATTATTATGACTTAATTTTTAATCACAGAAATGACTTTTTACCTCATACTTTTTTCAAGTCACATCATTTACTTACTCAAAATGATACATTTTAATCTAATAGTTATTATTTTTTAAATCAGAGAATTGACTTTTTAACCTCATCATTGTCACATTTAATCCAAATCGATGAGGTTAAAAAACTTGTTTAATCATAGAAAATTGCTCTTTTACCTAATTATGTAGACATTTCAGTCACACAATGAACATTTTTTCCCTCATTATTATGACTTTTTATCTCATACTTTACATATTTACTTAGACATGTATTTTAATCTAATGATTCTAATTTGTTTTTTCCTGTCATGGAATTGACTTTTTATCTCCTTTTTTTTTACTTTTGATAAAATCATTTTCTCTTATTGTCTGGTTGTGTTTGTTCTTCATCAATCTTCTCTCACAGAGAGATTGTACTGCAATATATTGATTATAAGAGTATTTGTGACATTATCTCTGTCACGGCCATGTATTGTGTAGTATTATTACTATAATAATAATAATAATAATAATATTAATAGTAATAATATTGTTATTTATGAGTTCCCCTGCGTCTTCAAACACACCGTACAAAAGGAAAAACAGGAACACGCTGACATTTAAACCTGTCTGTCTTCTCTTCTGCCCTTTTAAATAATAAGCCGTCTTTTCATGTTGTTACCAACACTCACATTAGCATGAGTGTGTGTGTAATTGGCAGGTAGGTGGTGGACTGATCACTAACAGACATGAGATAAAGACACGTCTTCTTGTCCATTGCCGTCACCGTGGCGACGAGCAGCTGGAGCTCAGTGAGACCCGAGGATCTGGATTTTAATGCAGAAACAAAACCACGATAATCTCTTTCAAAAATAGGATTTGTAGGTTAATTAACGAGGGATTTGAAGGTGCTAAAAAAAAAGGTGATTAACACGTGCGTGAATTGCGACGTCACGAATCCGACGAAAAAACAAAACGACTGAATCATTTTTATGGCGGTTGCTAATTTGCATCTTTGACTTCATTATTGCTTTAAATCGTTAAAATCATCTCAGGAAACCAGACTAAGTGCCGTCTAGGGCTGAAACTAATACTCAAATAATGATAATGAATTGAGGGTTTTTTCATTATTAAAACAAGATTTCTGATTGTTTCAGCTTCTTAAATATAATAGTCAATATGTTCTGGTTTCTTTGTTCCATATAAACAAAATAAATCATTAAAACTCAATCATTTTGGTTTGTGGACAAAAACAACATCATCATTTCCAGGTTTGACAAACACTTATCAACATTTTTCAACATTTTCTGACATTTGGACCAAACGATAACTCGATTCATTGATTATAAAGAAGGAGCTGGTGTGAATGAATGCAGCCTAAATCCATGAATGTCCTCACTAAGACTGCGGTACGTAAGTGTGTGTGTGTGTGTGAGACAGATTGATTGCAGTGATACCTTGAGTCCGCCACACTCTGCCGCCGACCCCTGGTCCACTCCAGTGATGTAAATCCCCAAAGCGTATTCCGCTCCGCCCCGGATCATCAGCCCGAGAGAGCGGCCGTCGTCCAGGACCAGGTTGACCTGATAAAGACAGACAGACAGACAGACAGACAGACAGACAGACAGACAGATATTTTAATAATAAAGATGTTTTCAGTCTGCACTGAGCCTCATGACAGAAGCTGCCTCAGCTGTTTACGGTGAAACGGAGACGGTGACACACAAGCGTCGGGGGGGAGATGACAGCTCCCTCTCTGCAGAGAGTCACAGAGAGAGTTTCAGCACGAACATCAAATACATTCAGATTCAACAGGCAACACATTTTAGCCGTTATTGATCAATAATTCCAGAATAATTATTTCCTCGCGACATAAATCAAGCCCTAAGACCAGTATAAGAGCTAAAGAGGCATAAAATTGATCTTTGGGGAACTCCACGTGTGTTATTAACCTCAAAGAAAGAGTTTTGAACTTTAACTTGCCATATTTTCTTCTTAATGATTAGTTTTTGTTTGGGTTTATTGATTAATTCTTCCAAACTACATCATTTTGACATGACTCACTCACACCAAATCCCGTTGAAAAAAACTGCGATTTTACGTCACAGCTCACAGGCGTTGTTGATCCACTGCTGCCTCCATCAGTAAATTCAAATATGTTATTTTGTGATTTCTGTGTTTAAAAATATTCATTCAGATTTACCTCAGTGACACAAACTGACCACACGAGGCAGCAGTAGACCTGTACCATCTGTGTCTCCACGAGCTAAAAACGCTGATTTCTTTCTATGGGCTTTGGTGCGGGAGAGTGAGCGGTTTACAAATCTCACTATATTGCAATCAAACCCATTTTTAATCACGACAAATGTCCATTACTACTATTACAAATCCATTATTTCAGATTTGAGCCAAAATTTAAATGATTCTTTTTCCTCTCTCCATTGCATTAAAAACTCTTGCCAAGGCTGAAAAAGTGCAAATCGCTAAACTGTGGTGAAAACGAGACACTGAGTGCAAAATATCCCATTAAACAAACACATATTTCCCTGCAGCTGCAGATTTTGGCACGTGCCACACAAGTCTTCCTTTAATTCTTTGCAGATGGCGCTGCGGTGCCTCAGTAACTCACCTTTATTCCTCAGCAGGAAATATGGAGCCATTCATGCTCCCTCTGACATTTATGCAGGACACAGAGAGGAGCTTTAATTAGCAGACTCATCCCACTTTTATTGGCGGCTCTTTAGACTTGTGTTGTTCCCTGGCATCGCCTCTAATAACGGCATCAATTCAGCGTGAAAGGAAGTCCCTCTGCTGCAGCGTCTTCATGTTTCTGTGAGCAGCCGAATATCAGCACGGCCGCACTTATTCACGCTAAATTAACTTAATTAAATATAATTACTGGATTATGAGCAGGGAACGGTGGGTAACAGCTAAACTGGGACTTTTCTCTAAATTACCACCACATTGTCTCAGAACGACACTTTGAACTATAATCACAGTTCACACACTGCAAACAATGAAGGCCATAATAATAATTACGATTCACAATATTAGTGCAATAATTGTAATTCTGTGAACTCAACTGTATCTTAGCTCTTAGCGCCAAATCTGCTGACTCACCTGTTAGCTTAGCTCTTAGCTCAAAATCTGTGGACTCGCGTGTAGCCCAGCTTTTAACTCCAAGTCTACTGACAAGCCTGTTAGCCTAGCTTTTAGCTGCAAATCTGCTGACATGCCTATTAGCTTAGCTCTTAGTTCCAAATCTGTGGGCTCACCTGTTAGCTTTGCTGTTAGCTCCACCCAAGTGAAGTGGCAGAAAACTACTAATAGTAAGTAGGATAATAAATAATGATAGCGTGTAGACGGGAGCGTGGGGGGCTTATCGGAATATCTTAATATAAAACTGGATTTTTGGAAAACGTGACCGTCACAAGAACAGAAGAAGAATAAAGAAGTAAATAAAGGTTCTTCTGTGGGCGCAGGATTAAAATATTTGAAACTTTATCAGCACAGCATTAAAACTGCAGCCTGTGTTAATGTGGTCGAGACGCTAAAGATTAATGTGTGGCTCTCAGCTGCTGAAATATTGAAACTTCTTGTGTCATAAATCTTTGAGCACACGGTGACAGTTTCCTCCCTGCAGGTCAGGAGGTGCTGACTGAAGGTGGAGGTTCGTGGGGACTCGAGGTCCAATGACTGTTATCGCTCAAATGTTTGATTTTGTCCAATACTGTAATTATTATTTTATTATAATCCCGCCGGTCACTCACATGTTTGTGGTGGAGGCTTCGACTCAAACACTTCTCATTGAACTGCATTGTGGGTCCATGCGTCACAAGTTGACAAATGCTCAAATTTTGTAGCATCGGCCGATCAAATCACGTTTATACATTTAGCTCAAACACCACACGGTTAAAACAGAGCTCTGGGCAAAGTTGTTCAACCTGTTACCAAAGTTACCAAAGTTTACCCAACGATGGCAGACAAAACACGTAATCTGCTGACCTCGCCTGTTAGCTTAGTCATTAGCTTCAAACCTGTGGACTTACCTGTTAGCTTAGTCATTAGCTTCAAACCTGTACACTTGCCTGTTAGCTTAGTCATTAGCTTCAAACCTGTACACTTGCCTGTTAGCTTAGTCATTAGTTTCAAATCTGTAGACTCACCTGTTAGCTTAGTCATTAGCTTCAAACCTGTAGACTCACCTGTTAGCTTAGTCATTAGCTTCAAACCTGAAGATTCAGATTAAAACTGCACACTCAGCAGTAAGCTTAGCTGTTAGCTACACATGAGTCTATCTTTCATCTTAAATACACAGATTTGGTTTGATTGTTTTGGTGAATGGTTTATTAGAAGTTTATTAAATGTTCTCAACCAGCACATATATAAAATATTAACATAATTCTGGGAACATGTCATTAAAAATGTGAATATTTTGAGATGTTCTCCTCTCACCTTCTTCTCGTCTCCCTCCTGCAGGAGCTGCATGTTGCTGCGTCGCTGGCTGTCGCTCCTCTTCAGCGTGGCGCTGCGCTGCTCCGGCAGGTCAGGAGGTGGCGACACACTGCGACCCTGAGGGTCCACCCACGTGTAAACATGGTTGGTGACATATCCGCCGGGAATCCGCCCGACCGAGCGCACGGAGAGGCAGAGCTTTTTACTGCCCTTCAGCACCTGAGGAGAGACGAGGGAGAGGAGGTCAGGATTTATCACAAAACCCCCACTTTAATCCAATTTAGTCCATGTTATAAGGCGGTTAATGTTCCTTCAAGTGAATTTGCACAATCACAAAGGTCTTAGATGCAAATATTGATGAGGAAAACAAACCTAAAAGGCATATTTTAAATCTTATAAGATTTTATAAAGTGTATTATATGGGTTTTCAGATAAAAGACGAACAGAAACATAAATAATCATCATTTTGACTCACGGAGACCAAACAGTGGCAGAAGCAAAACTTTCTCATTATAATGTTAAAACTAAACAATAATAAACAACCTCCACATTTGTATTAGCTTCACTTTCCCTTTGTTGTTCTCTTGTTATCAAGGGGAAAAACAGCACAAATTGATGTACAACACAAAGGAACTGCGTTATTCTGCATTCAAACCACAGCACAGAACAACATTCCCCCGACATTTATCTCACTGTTTCTGACTTAATAAACCGCTCACTCTCCCACACCAAACCCCATAGAGAAAACAAGCGATTTTAACATCACAGCACACAGGAGTTGTTGATCCACTGCTGCCTCCGTCAGTGAGTCCTCATTTTTATTTTGTGAGTTCTGTGTTTAAAATCCTTTGTTTAGATTTAACGCAGTGACACAAACTGACCACACGGGGCAGCAGTACCCAGCAGCTCCTGTGGCACCGTGAGCTAAAAGCGATGATTTTCTCTATGGGGTTTGGTGCAGGAGAGTGATCCGTTTTCAAACCTCCATTTTCTGTGGGAAAAACTCAGTCTAACAGCAAAATAAAGTGGCAAAAACACTCTTAATATGTCATAGAAATAAAGCTGGTGCTTAAGTGGCTAAAATCAACTTTAACCAATGTCGACTGACTCCTGCATCCTCATCTCAAAAACCCTGAACCATCACTTTAGAATCCACGTGTCGGCCATCAGAAGCACAAATCTGTCACAGAGCAGCCGCGAGTAAAAACATTGATTTTCTGGTTCAAACAAAAAAACTGCGGCAGTAAAAAATAAAACAGCTCCGAGTATCTGAGCACAGAGGATCATTACTTTAATGCCAATCTGTGTTTGTGTGAAACCCACAAATCTCTGAAGAAAATGAAAGGTAATTCAGCAGCAGAGTCAATGATTGTTCTTTTAGCTGCAGAGAAAGAGAGAAAGAGACGTGTTATATTTGTTTGAATATTTGCAGCACAAGCACAAAAGTTGAATCTGATTTATTGTCCAGCTTTGGGAAGTCTGTCACTCTGCTGCCCCCTACTGTGTGACATCCATCTAATAATAACAATTATTTAATAATTATGACGTATGTAAACTGTGAGATGACGACACTTAAACTGTGATAAAAGTTAGTTTAGGAGAAGAATATCATCAGCGTACGCTCAGAGTCAACAACAGAGCACGATGGAGCGTATTATATTTTATAGTTTCTTTATTTTTTATCCCATGTTTACAACTCTTCTCTCAAAATGTTTGACTTTGCACCAATAACTTTGTCATAAATATGACTTTATCTCATAGTTATGGCTTTTTTATCTCAGTATTTCAACCTTGTATCACATAATTATGACTTTTTATAATTCTGACCTTTAAATTTCAACATTTTACCTCATAATTACAACTATTTCCTCATAACTTTTGAATTTGTACTTATAATACTTACTTTTTATGTCATAAATATGACTTTATCTTATAATTATTCACTTGTTATCTCATAGTTATGGCTTTTTATCACAGTATTTTAACCTTTAATCACATAATTATGACTCTTTGTCTGATAATTACGACCTTGGTATCTTATGGCTTACTTTTTATCTCATAGTTATGGCTTTTCATCTCAGTATTTCAACCTTTTATCACATAAATATAACTTTCTATCTCATCATTTTTTATGTTTTATCTCATAATTACAACTCCTTTCTCATCATTGTTGACTTGTAATTTTCGCTATTTTATCTCAATTCTCAGTATTTCGACTTTTATATCTTAGTATTTCAACATTTTATCCTATAATTATGATTCTGACTTTTGCAATTTTTACATTTTATTTGATAGTGTGGACTTTCTATCTCGCCATTATTACAAAACTTATTACAAATAGTTTATCTAACATTTCTGACATTTACTTTTTTAATCATAATTTTGGAGACCAAGACCTGGTCTTAATGAGAGAGAACCTAATTTCTGAGGAACTGGATAAGATTAAGACTAAGGTAGAGTTAAGGATTAACTGGTTATGGTTAACGACAGGGATTAAGGCTTTTGTTAAATTTGTCCAAATTAATGGAAATCATTGCAGTGTCTTTAAATCAGTGTGTGTGTGTGTGTGTGTGTGTGTGTGTGTGTGTGTGTGTGTGTGTGTGTGTGTGTCTGCACGTGGACATTTGTAGGACGGACAGAGACGAGCAAGCGCCGCAGTCCGACTGCAAATGAAGTAAATACTTTAGAAGGATTAATGAGTAATTGACAAGGAGGCCAACACGGAGACTTAATGGAACCAAGTCATCAATCTCAGGGATTAGCCGCAGGAAAACATCTTCATCTGAGCCACATCTACACTCGTGCTGCCTTTTCCCTCCTGATCCATCCCTCACTTCACTTCCTCCTGTTCATTTACACACACACACACACACACACACACACACACACACACACACACCTGCAGCACTCATACAAGTACTGAAACAAGACAATGACTAAGGTGAAATATGACCGTGACGCATAAAAGAGTGTAAATGCAGATATTTTCTCCTAAAAAAAACCTCCATACGATCTACATCATCATCCTTCTTTCTATTTATCTTTTTTTTACAGCGATCAGAGAGAAATATTCATGAAAACGTAATGAAAGGAGAGGAAAAAAGAAAAATGACCTGCCACCAAATCCTTGTCTCACACAAGAAGAAATTAAAGGGGCGCGCATGTGGGATTAAAAAAAACAAAAAAACAACAACAACGATGACTAATGAGTGGTAATCGACATGGACACTCTGTGGACAGACGTAGTTCATCAGGAACGGCTGGAGCGCTTCATGGATCAATCCACCCGTCACTATTTGTTTCTTTACACCAGCTCATTCATCAAAGTGGCCTCCCATAGCTCCGCCCCCTCCCTCCCTCCCTCCCTCTCATGTCTCCTGTATTGAGCACGGTATCACTCGGCGGCCGTTATTTACGACATCTCCTCCCCGGACTCGGACGTTGGACGTCTTTGACGGATATTTACTCAAACTGAGAGCGAGCAAGTGAAGCTGAGCCAAGACAGATAACAGAGAGCAGCCGACGCTGAGAAGCTGCTTTAATCACATTTCACTTGGTTTTCTCAGACATAAAAGACGTGTTTTTCTGTTGCATGTTCTATGATACCACTCAAAACTGTTAAGCGCTCACTCTGCCACACCAAAGTCCAAAGAGAAAATCAGTGATTTAATGACAATGAGGAGCCGCTGATCCACTGCTGCCTCCATCAGTAAGTTCACATGTGTTATTTTGTGACTTATTTTTATTTTATTTTATTTTTCATTCAGATTTACTTAAGTGACACAAAGTGACCACACGAGGCAGCAGTAGACCAGCAGCTCCTGTGTCCCCATGAGCTATGGACTTTGGTGTGGGAGAGTAAGCATTTTATAAAGTGGCACAAAGTTCAGTGTATTATTGTCCGTGATATTAATTAATAAAATTAAACTTTAAAAAAAAAAAAAAAAAAAAAAAGGGCAGCCCGTGGCCAAGTGGAAAGGGAACTTGACTTGTAACCGGAAGGTCGCCGGTTCAAATCCCCACCCGGCCAAAAAGGGCTGGGGTACCCCTGAGCAAGGTACCCAACTCCCAATGCTCCCCGGGCGCTACTCAGTGTGGCAGCCCACTGCTCCTAATTCTAGGATGGGTCAAAATGCAGAGGAATACTTTCCCTAAGGGGATTAATAAAATGAAACTTTAAACTTTAAACTTTTAAACGTGAACTCTAAAGAACATGTTCACGTCTATATCTCACTGTTAAACAGACTTTTCCAACAGGAAACTGAAGTTTGTAAACCACTCACTCTCCCTGCCCCAAAGTCTATAGATTTCTCTATCAGCGATTTCAGCTCACAGGGACACAGGAGCTGCTGGTCGACTGCTGCCTCGTGTGGTCACTTTGTGTCACTTAGGTCAATCTAAATGAAAAATTTCAAACACCGAAGTCACAAAATAACACATAAGAAGTTATTGATGGAGGCAGCAGTGGATCAGCAACTCCTGTGAGCTGTGATAGTAAAATCCCTGATTTTCTCTATGGACTTTGGTGCGGGAGAGTAAGAGGTTTTTTGACACAACACCAACTTTATTTCCACTCAGAAATGTTTGTCAAACGTTCTATTAAAACATCGTAGACTTAAGAAGATGTAGATTTTATTAGGTGAGTCTTTTGTTTAGTACGCCACTTTACACTAATGTGTGTTTTTATTTATTTTTTTATGCCATATCCTATACGTATATGTATATAAGTGTGTGTATGTATATATATATAACTAGAAATAACTAGAAAATGTTTGAGCTTGCTAGCATATTTTCCGACAGCTAGCATAAAAAGGTTTATTTATTTATTTGTATTTTTAAATGCATCAGTTTGGTTAGTCACTGTGGAAAAAAAATGATAAAACCAACAAAAACATTTAGTTAAAAATTTAGGTAGAAAACGAAAACTTTATCACAACACATTCTTACATTTAAAATGATTTACACTTTAACGCATTCCAGTTTCCACAAATGGAAAAACACACTTTTACATAATCTTATATTTTCAATAGGATGAAATTTTCTCCTTCAACTGACTCATCAATTATATAAAAAAAAGTTGTTGATTAATTAATTAGTAATTAATTAATAATGAACTAGTCATAGCAGCCCTAGTTGTGTTTCCTGCAACGACTAACAAGGATTTTTGCTTCTCGTTTGGTGTGAGTCACTGTTTTTGTATTAAATAAATAACTAGATGACGAATAATAATGATTTCTTGGCTCGTCATTCACCGTTTCCTTCAAATTGTAAAAGTGTCGTCATTTCGTAGGTACAGTACCTACACACACACACACACACACACACACACACAAACCTTTGGTTATTTCATTGTTCGCTGGCTTGTGTTATTGTGTTTTGGTGATAATTTATCTTGAATCATCAAAGGTGACCTCGAACTGTACGGCATATGCTTGTGTGTGTGTGTGTGTGTGTGTGTGTGTGTTAGCATAAAAAAGACATTGTGAAGGAGGCCTTTCATTTTTCTGTGTGTGTGTGTGTGTGTGTCAGACCTCAGGTTCCCCCTGTGGACTCAGCTTGATATTTGACAGGAATGTTGATGAGAATCCTGCAGCTCTCTGTTCTCTGGGATAAAAAAGGTGGTGTTTTTTTATTTTTTTAAAAAAGGATCCTCGTCATGTCTCATACGTTTCAAATGAAACTGCAAAGGTTCCTCTGTGAAGTCAAAATTAATATGGATCACTTGTTAAACCTATTATTAATATTTAATGTACAGGGAAGAAAAGACACATAAAAAAAAACTTTCTTCAGGTTCCGACAGTCTCGCAACACTGAGGAGAATTAATTAGGAAATTGAAAGTGAAGGAGTTATAATTATTATTATTTATCATTTTATTTCGCATTTTCGAGGGCCTATCGTGCCCCAAAACTCATCATCAGGTCTGGTGAAAAAAGTCTGGTGAAAAATTCGGTGAAAAAGCGTGGACAATTGGAAGTGGGAGGAGCTTACGAAAATGGAAACATAAAAGCTTTTGTTAGGTGATTTTTTAAAAAAGGTTTCACATACATGAACAAAAGTTGGTACTTGCGTTAATCGTGTCAATGATTAACGCATTTTGGATTGAAACTAAATCAAAATTTGTAAAAAAAATATACTGTATATTAAATATAAACAGGATTATTATGGGTGATGTTTGCCACTCGGATTTAGATTAGATTAAGGGGTATTTATGGAATTGTGGTGGAGTTTTCTTAATAAATATAATAAAAAACTAGGACAAGTTTGTTCCCATTGGTGCAAAATCGCCCAAAATCACCTCCAATGAGTGTTCAATCCAAGATGGCGGCCATTCTGTTGGGTTAGAGCATTATTGCAGGTAATTATTGACTTTTTTTTCATAGTCCCAACCTAATAAACACATGTACCAAGTTTTGTTCATGTACGTTAAACCTGACACCAGATGACCACCAGGTACCAGGTACTATCACTGATGGACAAGCAAAAAAAAGTGATAATAGATACAGTTAAAAATGTAACTGTGGTGATTTCTTTAAAACATCATCATAATGCGTTTTGATCATTCTCCATTTGTCGTGTAATTTGTCTTTTCTCATGTGCATTTTTTTTTATCACTCATTATATTTTCAAACTCGTTATTTCTGATACCATTCATCTATTTTCATCTCATTTTTTAGTGCCGTCATGTTTTTGTCCTGCACTTACGCCTCTTATCTTGAAGCCCATTGTCGCCGTAATTTATTCTTTGGCCCGGAATGCGTCGCCTGACTCCACCGTGCTTCATGAAAGACTGTGAAATTGAAAATGTAAATGAAGGCAAAGTTTAAGTCCCTCGCTCCTTTATTCCTCTCTGGATTGTTGTAACTGCTGTGATTCACTCTATCTGAGCGTGTCTCTCAGACGGAGCAGCAATAATTACTTAAAAACAGACCATTAAATATGTTTCTGATGGCTCCAGGCGGAGAGCAACATCAGAGCGTCCGTCACAGCGCCGGAACTGAGTCAAAGAGACCTGAGGAAAAACACAATCTGTTCCTGAACACGTTCATTAAAGGAGAAACTAATGTCGGCTTCTATTTACTGCATCGGAAGTTGGAACTGGGAGTGACGTCACCCCCAAGCTCACCGCGTTCCAGTTGAGAAGTAGGAAACGCAAACATATCTCAGGCTAGTTATGAATATATGCAAATTCGACAGAACATACATTTAACGGTTGGTGGCTGCATTCAATATAATGTTTATATCCATTGATGATGAATTTAAAAAAATCTATTTAGCTAGCTTATGATTGCAAAATATACTAGCAAAAAACTAACATTTTCTAGTTTTGAATCAATAAAATCTCTCTTTATGCTATCTATCGCAAAATATGTTAGCAAACACAAACTTGTTCTAGTTCTGAATCAATAAAATCTCTATGCTAGCTATCGCAAAATATGCTCGCAAACACACATTTTTTTCTAGTTTTTTTCTACTTATGCTAGCTGTTAGCTATTGAAAAATATGCTAGCAAACTCAAATATTTTTCGGTTTTTAATCAATAATATCTATTAATGTGGTTTATTTTTTTTGCATTTAAATATATTTGCAGACACTTGTTTATTTGTTGAAGCAAAAAACGGGCAGGGATTTTTGCGAACCAGGATTTAAAAAAAAAAAAATGTTTCATAGCAGGAGGTCATGTGACCCTCGGCAGCCTCCACGGTGTTTGATTTAATGTGCATTTGATTAAGGATCATACGGCAGAGAGGATACAGGACATAATATGGAAGTGGATGCAAATCAGGGAGAGAGAGGGAAAGATAGATAGAGAGAGACAGAGATTGTTGTTTTATTCCCCCTGAATGTCTCTCATGTCTTTTGTTACAGAGAAAATGACTCACAAACCGAGTCCCCTGTGGTAAAACTGTAAGCCTGTGCATTATCCTGCATTTACACCACATCATTTATCAAAGCAGGCGTCGTTAGAGGAGGGAATAACTGCTGCTGCTGCTGCTGCTGCTGCTGGAAGAATAAAACACTGGAAGCAACAGCATCAGTCAATCATAAAGCACATTGATATAGATTTGTTTTTTTTTATAGGCTATCGATTTAATCTGTGGAATAAAGTCGCTGGTCTGTGGTGAGGAATCATCTCAGCACACGTGGCCTGATGTCCGCTGTGATGTGTCAGATTTGCTGTACGTCTATAAATAGGCTGAGAGCCTCAGCGAAAACCCACACATTCACTTTATTTTCATCTCTTTTACTTTCATTCTTCTCTCCCTCGTTCCTTCCACTCACAGAGAACCTGCAGCTCTGTCGTTCTCCTGTGGCTGACGGCCAATATATGTTGCAGATTTTCCCTAAATCTGATCAAATATGACAGTTTAATAACAAAAAACGGGCTTATATAATACTATTTAAAACTAAATGGCTGCCAAAGTTTCCAAAACACTAAAAAAGAAGACCACATAAATGTCCCACTATCTAATTTATCTTTTATTTACTTGCCCCATGTGAGCAATACGAGGACTTTTATTTACAAAAGTGTAAAATCTATGTGCAATATTTACTCTGTAAATATCAACAATTAAATAAAAGTCTATAGTGTACATTCTGTTTTTTTATCATTTCAATTGTCAATATTTTTCTATATTTCACATTCTATACACATGTGAAAATGCACGTTTATCATCTATAACCTTGAGTGTCAATGCAGATGTCTCCACTGTGGGATTAATAAAGGATTATTTTATGTTATAAAAAATATTTTTTCAAACGTATAGAATCTGTGTATCATTCGTTTTCAAATGAAAATTCAAGAACTAAAAACTGGATAATGACTTGTTTTTTTCTCATATCTATGGAAGAGTATTAGGTCACCAAAACAATTTCTCAGATTTTTTTCTCAGAATTCTCAGATTAAAGTCAGAATTCTCAGATTAAAGAAAAAGTCAATTCTGAGAAAAAAAAGTTAGAATAATGAGATTAAAACTGAGATAAAAGTCAGAATTCTGAGATTAAACCTTTAAAATTAAAGGAAAATGTCAGATATCACGTAACCCGGAAGTGACCTTTGAAAGGGGAGGAGCTTCACACAACGATCATAAAACTGTATGAAAATCAACAAAAAAATTTAATTTTGATGCTTTTCGCTAAAAGTAAGAGGGTAACTCTGAAACCTGAAGACCTGACCACGGAGAAAATATCATCTGTCATCTCTGTCTGTCATAAATTAGAAAAATATTCACAAATTTGAATTTCCGCGTTCAGTAACATTTAATTTTCCATGGTCAAAGTGTGTCGATATTCTCTCCTTACATAAATTCTGCTCAAACGGTCCAAAGCAAGCAGCATTTCCAGTTTTCAGAATAAAGTCCTGTCAGTAGTGAAGACCAAAAGGTTCTGATGATTCAAAACAAACAAACAAAAAAACAGAAAAACAAGTCAGTTCTAGAGGAAGAACACGGCGGAGACTCTGTGTTCCTGCACAGCAAGATGCCATTTAGTGTGTTAATTCAATATGAGTTTATGAACAACATGTGGGAGCTGTTTTATGGAGCCAGGAGGACGAAGAGGAGGAGGAGGAGGAGGAGGAGGACTCCTGCAGTCAGCACCGATAAATAACCATCACTCAGGACTAAGTGGGAGTTGATGCCATCCAGGTCCACGGAGGACACTTATGGGTCGCAACCAATTAGAGTGAGCAGAAGCAGCAGCAGCAGCAGAAGCAGCAGCAGCAGCAGAAGCAGCAGCAGCAGCAGAAGCAGCAGCAGCAGAAGCAGCAGCAGAAGCGGCAGCAGCAGCAGCAGCAGAAGCGGCAGCAGCAGCAGCAGCAGCAGAAGCAGCAGTAGCGGCGGCGGCAGCGGCAGCAGCAGCAGCAGCAGAAGCAGCAGCAGCAGCAGCAGCAGCGGCAGTGGGGGACAGGTGCTCATGAATAATGCTGCACTAACCTGTGAGTTTCTTAGCTTCTGTGACCCTGACGACATTAAACACACACACAATCCTCACACACACACACACACACACACGTACAGATGATTTCTACTAAATTATGAAGTGAAGAAGAAGAATGTTCTTACACTTTACAGTAACTGTTCATTGACAGACATCACTTTATGTTATTGTAATGGTTAATTAATGCTTAGTTAAGGCTTATTTTGTACTCCCATACATCTATAAAGTCAAAGTTAAGGGACCCATGTTTTACACTTTACATTAAGCAAAGATAAAATGATTCTGAAGTACAGTAACGCTTGATTATTTAGTGTTATTAAACATAAATAAAGTGTCACTTAAGGGAAACTAATGTTCAACTTTACAGACTCAGAACACTTTTGAAAATGTTAACTAAAGAAAATCACTTACAGCTACTTAAAAGCCTTAAATGTCATGTTTAACTGTCAGTTCACAGTTTATTTTATAGGCCCCAGAATTAATGACTTCATAAACCAAAAATAAAAACATTAATTACTTAGTCCGTAAACACTTAAACGGCATAAAATAATGTTAATTCATGTTTAATGTACCAAGTATTAAATAACAGCTGCTGTGAATGTCATTTTTAACGGTTAACTGACTTTAAGTAAGTGTAACATTTGATTGAAGTTTCTGTGTCTGTAAAGTTTTACATTCTATCAGGAAACTGAAGTTAGTGTCACTCGGGAAACACCTCACTCTCCCAAACCAAAGCCCAGAGAGAAAACAAGTGTTTTTACATCGCAGCACACTCCTGTCTCCATCTCTATGTTCTAATGTGTCATTTTAGTGAGTTCTCTGTTTGAAATCCTTCATTCAGATTTATCTCAGTGACACAAAGTGACCACACGAGGCAGCAGAGGATCAGCAGCTCCTGTGTCCCTGTGAGCTAAAAACGCACATTTTGAAATGTTTACAAACTTCAATTTCCAGTCAGAAAAGTGACAAAAATATTCCTAAAATATCTTAGACTGACGCTTGTGTAGATTTTATATATAAGAATATAAGTTTTCCCTTGTGCACCTGCTTGTTTCGGGGCGTAGGGGGCGCTCAATGTCATTATGATAAACTTTTAATGCGACAAGCTTAGAAAATCACGACGTTTTGTGCTAAAATAGCAACATTAAGAGTCTGTTTTCATGAGTTTCATGATTGAAAACATATCATCTAACCTGCTTCTGTAATGTTATGTTAAATAAATGAGAAACGGAAACAGACAGTTAAGGGAAAACAAAGTGTCCCCTCCTCGTTTTTTGCTAATTATCTTTGCAGACGTACGCAAGACTTGTTTGTCTTTGTCTTCATTAAAACCATCTGTCACTGTGAAGTGTTTAGCGTCCCCGACTCCCATTAGCAGCAGCGATTTCCGATACTCCACTCTTCCATCTGAAAGTGCGAGTCCCACACAGAGAGTGCGATATTCCCCGCTGCTGCTGCTGCTGCTGCTGCTGCTGCTGCTGACACGCGCTCTCTGATCGGAGGTGTTCCATTATCTGCGACGCTCAATCCATCAGCTCCAGTCAAACTCGGCAGAAACGAGCGTCTCTGCGGTTTTACACAGGCACAGCGCAGGACTCACTCATCCTAAAATCTTCTGTTTGAGGATTAATCTTCTTCTACTGTGGCTGATTTGGGATTTTTGATAATGATCATTAATAAAATGTCAGAAAACACTATAAACCAGCAAGAGTTAATAAAAATAATAACAACAATAACAAGTTTGTTCAAATACCATTGGTGCAAAATCACCAAAATCGCCAAAAGTGAGTGTTCAATCCAAGATGGCGGCCTTCCTGTTAGGTTTGGATCATGGTCATAATGTAATTTTTTCTTTACCCCGACCTTGTACACATGTGTACCAATTATCGTGCATGTACGACAAACCTGCTGTTCAGGGTGAATTTTGACATTGGGCGGCGCACTTATTTGCTCCTCCCACATTCAATTTTGGACGCACATTCCCCAAACTACTTTCAGACGTAAAATTTCGCCCAAAAAAAAAATTACAACGGCCGCGGTCACAAAAATCCAGGAATTTTGGGGCTTGGGAAAGGCCTCAAAAACTGATTCATTTGGAGTAATAATGATAAGAATTATAACTTTTACATGTTCAACCTTGTGCGCTCAGACCCTAATAATAACAATAATAATCTTCTTGACAGAAGCCGTTTGGGGCCCTGGCACTAAATATCCATCACTATTTAAAAAATTAAGTTGTACATATGAGATTAAAATATGCCACATTACTGCTAACTGTCACTCAGCAGGTAAGAGAATGTAATGGTACACAAAAATACACGGCAATCACAGTTTGCAAAGTAATGAAGGAATTCAAATTAACAACGGTCCAAAAATAGAACCTTGAGGGACGCCTGTAGGACGGGTCAGATGTTTTTTTTCTTCTTTCTTTTCTTTTCTCTTCTCTTTTAACATTTTGACAAATACAAGTACATCCATCAAATAATTATACTCAAACAATCTGAACATACAGTTACGAAGTATTTGTACTTGGTTACATTACAACTCGAGTACGACTGTGTTTTTACGTGATTGGCAGCCATCTTGTTATCCTATGTCGGTGTTTGGGATGTTGCTACAACTTTTTTAATTCGGAAATCCAAAATATTCCTAAGAGTTGGACGGTGTGAGGCTGGATCGTGCAGACATTTCAAATGTGCTTCTTATCACACACGACATTTGCACTCATGTACATTATTCATCATTACTCATTTCTCTTTCCTCTGCAGTCAAAGCGCTCATGGAGAACACGGCTCCACACTTCATTTACTATTTCATTAGCAAACACGTCCACACTCGTCTCCACCTGACCACTCTGAAAGCAACCATGCGGGCAAACGTTTGTGTGTGTGTGTGTGTGTGTGTGTGTTTATTATGTATCCTGGTGTTCTGAGCAGAGACACAAATATTTCATGAATGAGATGAAAAATCGGAGAAATTGCTTCCCTGACCTCGTCTGACATGAACCTCAGGACACAGTCCTGGGAATTCAACGCTGGTGAGACGGCAGCACTGCAGTAACGTCCTCGGGGCTTTCAAACGCCGCCAAAGAAAAGGAAAAAAAGAAAGAAAGAAAAAAGAGAAAAGCCTTTGCAGCATCCTGCGGTGCTGCTCTGTCTCACGTGCTGCGATCTCCACACAAAACACAGCTGTTCCTCAAGCCTTCAGTGTTCAGCTATGCAGAAAATTAACTCCAGAGGCAGCGGCGGAATCAACACGGGCCAAAATAAACTGTCTCCACCTCCGAGTGTTACCTCTCTATCCATGTTTCTCTCTCTCACACACACACAAACCTCAGCAGCAGCAGTCACATGTACAGTAACGGTAACATCGGAGGCTTACGTTAGCTCATCTGTGCTTCATATCAAAATATCGCAATATTTTATGTCATAATTGATTGTTTTTTTAATCACTTGATTGACGTGTGACATTGTGTTGTAGTTCAGCCTCCAACCACTAGATGGCACTGGTTGAAAGAACAGGGAGCAGCGAAAGGACAGAAACTGAGCGAGGAAGATGGACTGTTTACAAACATCTGTATGTGTGTGTGCTATTTTTGTACCACTAACGCAATTTTTTATTTTTTTAACGTGTGCTTATAACCATAACTGGTTATCAATCACTGAATTGATTAAAGGTGACATCGAATGCTGGTATAGCACATATATGTTAGTTATGGAGGTCTACTTACATATATTAACTTGTTTTCATGGTTAAAAACCTCCTAATCGCTGCAAACGAGCAGATCAAAATAGCCGCGCTGTTTCAGACCAAAACCACACCCCCAGAACGTGGACTGTGTTGTGATTGGCCAGCCAACGAGAGCTTTCCCACTGTCCTGTGATTGGCCAGGTACCTGGAAGTGACGTAATAGATAGGCCAGCTCTCAGATACACAGCTCCCCCTCTGGCACGGTGGATGCTCTGCATCTCAGCAGCTACAACAAGAGTAGTTCTTCTTCTTCTGCGGTTGAATGTACGCAACCGGATGTGCCCGGACTAGTGCCCTCACCAGGAGGCGCTACGGTGGTGAGAGGAGTGGTGAGGATTTCTGATGACATCATCAACATACGGAAGTGCCAATCCGCTCCGCAGAGCCCAGGAAAACAATAAAACCCTATTTTCTCAGCAGTGGCTGAACTGTTTGTTCTGAAACTTTAGGGTTTCATAAACGAGGTAATGACGCAGATACACACACAAACGCAGCGTTAATTGGAGCTTCCGGTCTATGTCGCCTTTAATTAAATAACCTAAAAACAAATGTGGCCTAGAAGCGCATCATTCTGTCTGAAGTAATTACCAAGTTGTCCAGCAGGGAGGCGCTGTGAGCTGACACAACAGCAACTGAAGGATGTTAGAGCAGAGACGTAATAGTTAAGGTTAGACGTCCTGGTGGTCATAACTGTAATTACAACATTTCCTGTTTAAATGTCAGACATTCCAGGAAAACAGTCAGCTATAAACGGCTAAAATGCTAAGTGTAGTGCAGTGTAATGAGGCAGAGAAGCCATTAAAGACATCCAGCTACAGTGTTTTCAACACATTATATATATATACTGTGTGTATAGTAATGAACATTAAAGACACACACGCTTACAGCAGCTAATCAGCTTAGCTGTTAGCAGCTTTGTCTGGAACAGTTTTAACACACACTGGAGGCTCCACCGTCTTAAAGTGATTTATTTTTTTCCCCCTCTTGCCTTAATCAAGAGTCTGAACTTTGTATATACTGTGATGTAAACTTGCCTCATAACCACTCACTCACTCACTCACTCACTCTCTCACTCACTCACTCACTCACTCTCTCTCCCTGCTGCACCAAACACCATAGAGAAAATAAGCAATTTTAACATCACAGCTCACAGGAGTTTGTTGATCCACTGTTGCCTCCATCACTGAGTCCAAATGTGTTATTTTCTAACTTCCTCTGTTCGGATTAACCTCAGTGACACAAAGTGACCACACGAGGCAGCAGTAGACCAGCAGCTCCTGTGTCCCCGTGAGCTTAAAATCACTGATTTTCTCTATTTTGGTCACTTTGGTGACTTTTTTATTACAGTGTAGACTTAAACGGACATGAAGTCAGTCTTTTGTTAACATGATAAAATCAGCTTTTTCAGCACTATGTGGTCAAAAGGTCATATTGTCATAACGTTTGATGGATGTTACGATTGTGATATAAATCATAATTTGTAGAAAGGAGCATGAATATCTTTGAAGACGTTGTCGTTTCCAGGTTTGGAAAACATCTATAGCCATTTTCCATTATTTTCTGGACAAATAAAATGCATAAATTCATCAAGAAAAGAATCTCCAGATGAACAGATTTTTTAATATTCATCATTTGCTACATGAGTGAGCAAATACTGATGATATATAATAAAGTTTTAAGATGAGAGGACTCAAACATCAGCTGAAAATGTCTCTTAAACGGAAACATTATCTGTGTCCAGAGAGAAAACATGTCTGTGGACACGTCCTTATGTGTGTGTGTGTGTGTGTGTGTGTGTGTGTGTATGAATACATTACAGGCCTGTGTCGGTGCAGCAGAGTCATTTGATTTTATTGGCTCTCACTGTGAAGCATCTCTGTACACGGAGGCAGGAGAATTAGGCCGAGCTCATCGATGTGGATTCCATATCTGAGCCAGGACAGAACGCCCACAACATCCTGTGTGCGTGTGTGTACGTGTGTGTGTGCGTGTGTGTGCGTGTGTCAGGGCCATTAGGAGCCACCAGCAGGGTGAGAATGGATTAGTTGCAGTGAACGAGGGCTATAAAGTTATCATCACCTCACTGCAGCCGCTGCTGAACGTCGATAAAGAACAACATGTCACATGTTCATGAAGAGAACACACGTGTGTTTACCCTGAGGAACATGAACCTGATCGTCATCAGTGATCATTCGCAACTGTTTCTCACTAATTGTTCCCAACTGTTCGTCACTGAACGTTCGCAACTGTTCGTCACTGAACGTTCGCAACTGTTCGTCACTGAACGTTCGCAACTGTTCGTCACTGAACGTTCGCAACTGTTCGTCACTGAACGTTCGCAACTGTGCATCACTGATCGTTCGCAACTGTTCGTGACTGAGCGTTCGCAACTGTTCGTCACTGAAGGTTCGCAACTGTTTGTCAGTAATTGTTCGCAACTGTTCGTCACCACATGTTAGCAACTGTTTGTCACCGAACGTTAGCAACTGTCCATCACCGAACGTTCGCGACTGTCGGTCACCGAACGTTCGCGACTGTCGGTCACCGAACGTTCGCGACTGTCGGTCACCGAACGTTCGCAACTGTCCGTCACCGATCGTTCGCAACTGTCCGTCACCAAACGTTCGCAACTGTTCGTCACCAAACGTTCGCAACTGTTCGTCACTGAAGGTTTGAAACATTTGACGTCACTTATTGACATTTCCGTGTTTAATAAGCTGATGTGAATGTCTTTTACGTCCTCGTGTTTATATTAGAACGTCCTGTTTTTAGTGCGTAAATGTCCTTGAATCATAATTGAGACACGTTCACTCTCAGAAAACACAGAAAACACTGGAATGAAAATGTTTTAGAGGTCAGACGAGGTTTTTCACAGCTCTGACTCTGTTTAAACGACAACACTTTGTTGTGTTTCCCTGTTTCTAAATGGGTGTTGTGGCTGCTGCTGTTGGCTGAGTGTCATGGTAACAGGTCCAGATGTGTCCGTCCCTCTGTCTTTGTCTCTCTCTGTCTGTCTGTCTGTCTGTCTCTTCAGGTCCATTAGTGTCACAGTCTGTGATTCAACGAGTGCCAGCTCCCGTCTGTGAGTGCGTCACCTGTCCTCCCACGTGTGTGTGTGTGTGTGTGTGCGTGTGTGTGTCTTTTCTCTCTCATAAACACTGACCTTGTCAGGACCAGTGAGTCCTCATGGAGACCAAAACCTGGTCCTAATGAGACAAAACCTCATTTAATTTAAATTAAATTTAGAGCTATGATTTCATTGGTGGTTATGGTTAAGGTTAGTGTTTGACATTAACTAGTTAGGGTTCGAGCAACTGGTTGCAAGAACCCTATTGTAATCGCTAAGATTATTAGGGTTCGAGCAACTTGGTTGCAAGAACCCTATTGAAACTGCGAAGATTATTCTTATTATTATTATTTTTCCTCTAAATGAATCGCCTTTTTGAGGCCCTGAACATGCCCCAAAACTCACCAATTTTTGCAAGCACATCAGACCTGGTGTAAATTTACGTTTATTAGTGTTTCCGGGAATGTGCGTTAAAAAATGAAAGTGGGCGGGGCAAATAACTGCTCCAGCCCCTAAAACTTGTCGTCCTGAGGAGCACGTTTAATGTACATGCACGAAACTTGGTACACGCGTTCCTTGGGTCGGGACGGTCAAAAAACCTAGGCAAGCCTAAGCTCTAAAACGAACAGGAAAGCCGCCATCTTGGATTGAAAGTTCATTTTTTGTTGATTTTGGCCATTTCGCACCATCGGTATTTGAACGAACTTGTCCTAGAGCTTACATGGGATCACGTTCAAACTTGGTGAGGTCACTGTGGACAAGTTCAGGAGCTTACGATGCTTATGGTTAGTTCAAATGTCGCATGGCGTACGAGAAAGGGGCCGGCAAAGTTGATGAAAATTTAAATTTTTCGCCACAGGCAACAAAACTCTTATAACTTTGCGATAGAAGGTCACATCCCAACCAAATTACCTAGTGTTGATGATTGCCCATTGCTGAAGAAGTCTGTGAAAAAACCGTACATTTTTAGCACAGCGCCTCCTTGTGGTAACAGAAAATACAAAAAGTACACAATTTCGGTAATAACTTTTACATAGTTAATCGTATCAAACCCAAAATTTGTGAAAACAATCAAAACACATGATAGATGATGCGTGCTTAATATGATAACAAATCGTTCAACGATGTTGCCATGGTAACACTGCAAAGTCAGATATTTGTGACAAAAAAACAAACTGCTACAACTTTGCGAATCTGAGTCCAATCTGAACCAAACTGGCTAGGATTGATGATAGTCCGCCCGTGAAGACGCCTATATGAAAATATTCACTTTCAAAAACAGCGCCTCCTGGTGACAGCAGACACTATGACACCTGATATTTGAATGAACTAGTCCTAGAGTTTTTGTGCGATCACCTTGAAAGTTGGTGAGGTCACTGTGAACAAGTTGCAGAGCATAAGTTCCTGAAAGCTTTTTAAAATGTCGCTCGGTGTACGAGATAGGGGGCGCCAAAGTTGGCGTTCATCAATATTTTTTACAACAAGAGGCGAAACTCTTACAACCCGTAAAACTTGTCCTCCTGAGGAGCACGTTGAATGTACATGCACAAAGCTTGGTACTCACGCGTTCCTTAGGTCCAGACGGTCAAAAAAGTCAGCGTAGCCAAACCTCTAAAGCGAACAGGAAAGCCGCCATCTTGGATTGAAAGTACATTTTTGGCAGATTTTGGCCATTTCGCACCAATGGTATGTGAACGCACTTGTCATAGAGCTTTAATGGGATCACCTTCAAACTTTGTGAGGTCACTGTGGACAAGTTGAGGATCTAAAGATATTAAAAGTTTTTCAAAATGTCGCATGGTTTTTGAGATAGGGGGCGCCAAAGTTGGCGTTCATTCATATTCTTCACAACAAAAGGCAAAACTCTTATAACCCCTAACACTTGTCCTCCTGAGGAGCACGTTTAATGTACATGCACTAAACTTGGTACTCACGCGTTCCTTAGGTCGGGACGGTCAAAAAATTCAAAGCAGCCTAAGCTCTAAAACGAACAAGAAAGCCGCCATCTTGGATTGAAAGTACATTTTTGGCAGATTTTGGCCATTTCGCACCAATGGTATGTGAACGCACTTGTCATAGAGCTTTGATGGGATCACCTTCAAACTTTGTGAGGTCACTGTGGACAAGTTGAGGATCCAAAGGTATCAAAATCTTTTCATTAAGTATCACGGCGAACAAGAAGAAGGGCGGCAAAGTTGGCGAAAATCACGATTCCTCGCAACACACAACAATTTCTTATAACTTTGCCATGGAAGGTCAGCTATTAACCAAACTAGTGACAATCGATGATGGGCCCTTGGTAAAGATGTCTATGCAAAAACTGTACATTTTGAAAACATCGCCTCTTGGTGGTGGCAAACACTAGGAAGTCTGGTATTTCGCAACACACAACAAACTCTTATAACTTTGCGATTGAAGGTCAGATCTTAACCAAATTTGTGATGATCGATGATGGGCTTTTGCTGAAGATGCCTATGCAAAAACTGTAAATTTTGGAAACAGTGCCACCTGGTGGTAACAGAAAGTACAAGTTCACAATTTCCCTGATAACTTTAACAAATTTCCTTGTATCAAACTCAAAATTTGGGAAAACATTCAAAACACATGGTAGATGATGCGTGCCTAATATGAAAACAAATTGTTCAACAGTGTTGCAATGACAACACTGCAAAGTCAGATATTTGCGACAAAAAACAAACTGCTACCACTTTGCGAATGCTATTCCAATCTGAACCAAACTTGCTAGGATTGATGATAGTCAATCCCTGAAGATGCCTATATGAAAATATTCACTTTCAAAAACAGTGCCCCCTGTTGACGGCAGACAATATGACGTCTGGTATTTCGCTACAACAACAAACTCTTATAACTTTGCGATGAAAGGTTAGATCTTAACCAAACTAGTGACGATCGATGATGGGATCTTGCTGAAGATGCTTATGCAAAAACTGTACATTTTAAAAACAGCGCCTTCTGGTGGTAACAGAAAATACAATTTCACAATTTCCCTTATAACTTTAACAAATTTCATTGTATCATACTCAAAATGAATGAAAACATGTAAAACACATGGTAGATGATGCTTGCTGAATATGATAACAAATCGTTCAATGGTGTTGACATAAGAACACTACACATATCCACTCTACTGAGTTGTTCGTCAGTGCAGTAACCTTTGTTCGCCACATGATGGAGGCATTTGCCTACAAATCTATCAAATCTAACATTTACAGTTTCTCATGCTGCTCTGAAAGGGAAAGATGGGGCAAAAGGTACTGCAAGAGGGGCCAAGGAAAAAAAAACAGGGAAAATGGGAAGAGAGAAAAAGTAATAGAGGGAAAAAAGAGAAAATGCACCCTAAATTCTTATACCATCAGATGTTCCATCACAAAAATAACTAGTTATTTCTAAAATTCAGCTTCAATTCTGATACCATCAGTTGTTTTTCACAAAAATAACAACTTATAGACGAAATCACACTGTTAGACCTCAGACCTCAGACCCGCCCTGAACATGTCTGTAAAGGATGACCGCTTTACAGGAAGTACAACTCCCGAAACAGGAAGTAAAGTCTGACATTCTCCGATCCACACGAAACTTGTTATGTAAGTCAAGGTACCTTCCCTAAACACGTTTACGGACACGCCTTTCACCCAACAGGAAGACAGCCATTTTAAAAGGACACGCCTGACATTGCGCGGGGATGCAGCTGAAAATAACCAGTACCACAAACGGTGAATGAACGGAAGATGAGGAAGAGGACTCGCGCTGCGACGTGGACGCACGGGGACTCGCGAGCCGTCAAGCTCGAACCCGTCAATTACCGCTTGCGGTACTAGTTCTTATTATTATTCCTCCAAATGAATCGCGTTTTTGAGGCCTTTCCCATGCCCCAAAACTCACCAAATTTTGCAACCCCATCAGACCTGGTGTAAAATTACGTATATCAGTGTTTCAAGGAATGTGCGTCAAAAAATGGAAGAGGGCGGGGCTAAAAACTGACGCAAAAAACTTCTATTAGGTCATCTGCTCTCGGGTTTAACGTACATGAACGAAACTTGGCACACATGTTCATGAGGTGGGGACGGTCAAAAAAGTCGATGACAACTTCCCTGTGAATCCTACAGGAGGGCCGCCATCTTGGATTGCACGCCAAAACAGAGGCGATTTTGGCCATTTCGCACCATCGGTATTTGAACGAACTTGTCCTAGAGCTTACATGGGATCACGTTCAAACTTGGTGAGGTCACTGTGGACAAGTTGGGGATCTAACGATGCTTATGGTTAGTTGAAATGTCGCATGGCGTACGAGAAAAGGGCCGGCAAAGTTGGCGAAAATTTGTAATTTCTCGCTACACGCAACGAAACTCTTATAACTTTGTGATGGAAGGTCCGATCGTAACCAAACTTGTGACGATCGATGATGGGCCCTTGCTGAAGATGCCTATGCAAAAACTGTTAAGTTTGTAAACATCGCCTCCTGGTGGTGGCAGAAAATCTAAAAAAAAAAGTTACTTTTACAATTTCGGGAATAACTTTTACAGAAATGATTGTATCAAACTCAAAATTGGTTAAAAGATTCTAAACACAAGGTAGACTATGCGTGCTCAATATGATGGCGTATCGTTACATGATGTTGCCATGGTAATGATGCAAAGTCGGATTTTTGCGACAAAAAAACAAACTGCTACCACTTTGCGAATCCTAGTCCAATCTGAACCAAACTTGCTAGGATTGATGATAGTCCGGCCCTGAAGACACCTATATGAAAATATTCACTTTCAAAAACAGCACCCCCTGGTGACGGAGACAATATGACCTCTGGTATTTGAATGAATTAATCCTAGAGTTCTTGTGCGATCACCTTTAAACTTGGTCAGGTCACTGTGAACCAGTTGAGGAACTTAAGTTATCAAAAGTTTTTTAAAATGTCTCATGGTGTACGAGATAGGGGGCGCCAAAGTTGGTGTAAATTCCTATTTTTCACAACAAAAAGCGAAACTCTTATAACTTTGCGATGGAAGATCCAATCCCAACCAAACTTCGTATGATTGATAATGGGTAGTTGCTGAAGGCGACTATATTGCCGAAAACAATAAATTTTGAAAACAGCGCCTCCTGGTGGTGGTAGAAAATACAAAAAAAAAAAAACTGTCACAACTTTGCCAATCCTGGTCCAATCTGAGCCAAACTTGCTAGGATTGTTGATAGTCTGGCCCTGAACAAACCTATGTGAAAATATTTCAAGTCAAAATCAGCGCCCCCTGGTGAAAGTGGACGGGCCAAAAACCTGCTCCACCCCCTAAAACTTGTGGTCCTGAGGAGCACGTTTAATGTACATGCACGAAACTTGGTACACGTGTTCCTTAGGTCGGGCCGGTCAAAAAAGTCAGCGTAGCCTATGCTCTAAAACTAACAGGAAAGCCGCCATCTTGGATTGAAAGTAAATGCTTTGCTGATTTTGGCCATTTCACACCAATGATATTTGAACAGATTTGTCCTAGATCTTTCATGGGATCACCTTTAAACTTGGTGAGGTCACTTTGGACAAGTTGAGGATCCAAAGGTATCAAAATCTTTTCAATAGGTATTATGGCGTAAGAGTAAGGGGCCGGCAAAGTTGGTGAACATTTTAATGTTTCGCCACAGGCAACAAAACTCTTATAACTTTGCGATAGAAGGTCACATCCCAACCAAATTACCTAGGGTTGATGATGGACCATTGCTGAAGAAGTCTGTGAAAAAAACGTAAATTTTGAGCACAGTGCCTCCTTGTGGTAACAAAATATACAAAAAAAAACAATTTCGGTTATAACTTTTACAGAGTTAATCGTATCAAACTCAAAATTTGGGAAAACATTTAAAACACATGTTCGATGATGCGTGCTTAATATGATAACAAATCGTTCAACGGTGTTGCCACAGCAACACTGCAAAGTCAGATATTTGTGACAAAAAACAAACTGCTACAACTTTACGAATCCGAGTCCGATCTGAACCAAACTTGCTTGGATTGATGATAGTCTGGCCCTGAAGACGCCTATATGAAAATATTCACTTTCAAAAACAGCGCCCCCTGGTGACAGCAGACACTATGACACCTGATATTTGAATGAACTAATCCTAGAGTTTTTATGCGATCATCTTGAAAGTTGGTGAGGTCACTGTGAACAAGTTGCCGAGCATAAGTTCCTGAAAGCTTTTTAAAATGTCGCTCGGTGTACGAGATAGGGGGCGCCAAAGTTGGTGTTCATTCATATTTTTCACAACAAAAGGTGAAACTCTTACAACCCGTAAAACTTGTCCTCCTGAGGAGCACGTTGAATGTACATGCACGAAACTTGGTACTCACGTGTTCCTTAGGTCCAGACGGTCAAAAAAGTCAGCGTAGCCGAAGCTCTAAAACGAACAGGAAAGCCGCCATCTTGGATTGAAAGTACATTTTTGGCAGATTTTGGCCATTTCGCACCAATGGTATGTGAACGCACTTGTCATAGAGCTTTAATGGGATCACCTTCAAACTTTGTGAGGTCACTGTGGACAAGTTGAGGATCTAAAGATATTAAAAGTTTTTCAAAATGTCGCATGGTTTTTGAGATAGGGGGCGCCAAAGTTGGCGTTCATTCATATTCTTCACAACAAAAGGCAAAACTCTTATAACCCCTAACACTTGTCCTCCTGAGGAGCACGTTTAATGTACATGCACTAAACTTGGTACTCACGCGTTCCTTAGGTCGGGACGGTCAAAAAATTCAAAGCAGCCTAAGCTCTAAAACGAACAGGAAAGCCGCCATCTTGGATTGAAAGTACATTTTTTGGAGATTTTGGCCATTTCGCACCAATGGTATGTGAATGCACTTGTCACAGAGCTTTAATGGTATGACCTTCAAACTTTGTGAGGTCACTGTGGACAAGTGGAGGATCCAAAGATATCAAAATCTTTTCATTAAGTATCATGGCGAACAAGAAGAAGGGTGGCAAAGTTGGCGAAAATCACGATTCCTCGCAACACACAACAATCTCTTATAACTTTGCCATGGAAGGTCAGATATTAACCAAACAAGTGACAATCGATGATGGACCCCTGCTAAAGATGTCTATGCAAAAACTGTAAATTTTGAAAACATCGCCTCTTGGTGGTGGCAAACACTAGGAAGTCTGGTATTTCGCAACACACAACAAACTCTTATAACTTTGCGATTGAAGGTCAGATCTTAACCAAATTTGTGATGATCGATGATGGGCTTTTGCTGAAGATGCCTATGCAAAAACTGTAAATTTTGGAAACAGTGCCACCTGGTGGTAACAGAAAGTACAAGTTCACAATTTCCCTGATAACTTTAACAAATTTCCTTGTATCAAACTCAAAATTTGGGAAAACATTCAAAACACATGGTAGATGATGCGTGCCTAATATGATAACAAATTGTTCAACAGTGTTGCAATGACAACACTGCAAAGTCAGATATTTGCGACAAAAAACAAACTGCTACCACTTTGCGAATGCTATTCCAATCTGAACCAAACTTGCTAGGATTGATGATAGTCAATCCCTGAAGATGCCTATATGAAAATATTCACTTTCAAAAACAGTGCCCCCTGTTGACGGCAGACAATATGACGTCTGGTATTTCGCTACAACAACAAACTCTTATAACTTTGCGATGAAAGGTTAGATCTTAACCAAACTAGTGACGATCGATGATGGGATCTTGCTGAAGATGCTTATGCAAAAACTGTACATTTTAAAAACAGCGCCTTCTGGTGGTAACAGAAAATACAATTTCACAATTTCCCTTATAACTTTAACAAATTTCATTGTATCATACTCAAAATGAATGAAAACATGTAAAACACATGGTAGATGATGCTTGCTGAATATGATAACAAATCGTTCAATGGTGTTGACATAAGAACACTACACAGGATCCACTCTACTGAGTTGTTCGTCAGTGCAGTAACCTTTGTTCGCCACATGATGGAGGCATTTGCCTACAAATCTATCAAATCTAACATTTACAGTTTCTCATGCTGCTCTGAAAGGGAAAGATGGGGCAAAAGGTACTGCAAGAGGGGCCAAGGAAAAAAAAAACAGGGAAAATGGGAAGAGAGAAAAAGTAATAGAGGGAAAAAAGAGAAAATGCACCCTAAATTCTTATACCATCAGATGTTCTATCACAAAAATAACTAGTTATTGCTAAAATTCAGCTTCAATTCTGATACCATCAGTTGTTTTTCACAAAAATAACAACTTATAGACGAAATCACACTGTTAGACCTCAGACCTGAGACCCGCCCTGTACATGTCTGTAAAGGATGACCTCCTTACAGGAAGTACAACTCCCGAAACAGGAAGTAAAGTCTGACATTCTCCGATCCACACGAAACTTGTTATGTAAGTCAAGGTACCTTCCCTAAACACGTTTACGGACACGCCTTTCACCCAACAGGAAGACGGCCATTTTAAAAGGACACGCCTGACATTGCGCGGGGATGCAGCTGAAAATAACCAGTACCACAAGCGGTGAATGAACGGAAGATGAGGAAGAGGACTCGCGCTGCGACGTGGACGCACGGGGACTCGCGAGCCGTCAAGCTCGAACCCGTCAATTACCGCTTGCGGTACTAGTTATAATTATGGTTAGTGTTTGACATTAACTAGTTATGGTTAAAGTTAGTGTTAGACATTAACTAGTTATGGTTAGTGTTTGACATTAACTCGTTATGATTAAGGTTAGTTTTTGACATTAACTAGTCATGGTAAAAGTTAGTGTTAGACATTAACTAGTTATGGTTAAGGTTAGTGTTTGACATTAACTAGTTATGATTAAGGTTAGTGTTATACATTAACTAGTTTTGGCTAAAGTTAGTGTTATACATTAACTAGTTATGGTTAAGGTTAGTGTTACAAATTAACTAGTTATCAGTGACGAACAGTTGCGAACGTTCAGTTTAGTGTTAGAAATTAACTAGCTATGGTTAAAGTTTGTGTTAGACATTAAATAGTTATGGTTATGTTAGTGTTAGACATGAACTAGTTATGGTTATGGTTAGTGTTAGACATGAACTAGTTATGGTTATGGGTAGTGTTAGACATTAACTGGTTATGGTTAGTGTTAGATATTAACTAGTTATGGTTAAGGTTAGCGATAATGCTAAAAAACATTTTGTCTGGTCCTCACAACTTTAAAGGGCTTTTTTGACGATTAAGACTTTAAGATAATGGTAAAACTAAAGAGTCGATCTAAACACACATTTAAATAAGGTTTTTAAAGAATAGTTGAAGAAAGTTCAGGGTCATTTCGACACTTGATATTTTTGTTCAGCCGCACGATAAAGAGCAGAGAATCAGATGTGATTGACAGTCAAGGTGAAACATAAAGCTGTTTGTCTGGATTTTGTCCCTAATCCTGTGAAATCCTCCATCATTTCATCTCATGTGTGGGCTGTTGTTTCTCTGTGTGTGTGTGTGTGTGAACACACACTTCATCTCTTTGGTTATGACACTTGAACATGCAGCGAGCTGAAAGAGAAGCAGCTGTTTGTGCATGAGAGAGGCTTCTTCATGCACTGCAACACATACAGTTAACACAGAGTGGCTCTCAAAGCATGAGCTATAAATACACACACACACACACACGCACACAGACGCACACACAAACATCATACTGAAGCTTTAGGCTAAATTTATTCACAAACACAAACAAAACTGTTGCCTCTGAGCAGAATCCAGCCAGCGCTGACACTGCGGAGGCGTCAACTCAAATACTGCTTATTCACTCTCAATGTTACGCAGGCACATCACACTTACCTCAAATAAGTAAATAAATAAAAATATATATATAAAGCTCTCTTTTGTGTAACTTAATTGGTTTATTTTGCAGTTTTTTCTCTTTTATGAGACACAGTTATTGCTTGTTTAATCCAGTCATAAAAAAATATTTGTTTTTAAATGAAAATGAAGTTGTAACCACTTGTGAAGTGAGCGTCATTCTCCCAAACCAAACTCCATAGAGAAAATCATCGATTTTAACATCACAGCACAGAGGAGTTATTGATCCACTGTTGCCTCCATCAGTAAAATCAATCGTGATATTTTTGTGTTTTCAGCATTTGTAATCCTTCGTTCAGATTTACCTCAGTGGCACAAACTGACCACATGGGGCAGCAGTAGACCAGCAGCCCGTGTGTCCATGTGGGCTTAAATCGCTGATATTTTCTATGGAGAGTGAGATGTTCACAAAGTGACACAAACTTCAGTTTCCAGTCAGACAAGTCCAACTGTGACGTAATTGTGCAAACATCTTCTTTACACCTTTAAATATCATAGATTTAAAGCTGTAGTGCATAACTTTCAAGTACAAACAAAAGCCTGTTTCATACTTCATGCGACTCTCTCTCTGTGTGGAGCAGCGTTCTGACATTGTGTTGCCTGCACTGCACACAGGAAGATTTGTTTTACGTCACAACAGAAGGCGGCAACAGCAACAACGAGCTAGTAAAGTGAGCCGAATGCAAACAGAATGAAAACACAAAGAAGCGTCCAAGAAATGTTCCTTTAAAAAACCTGTCGTTCACCAGTTTGATGATACAAACACATATTGTCCCACCCGCCCCTGCTCTGCTGCTGTATACACACAAACGCTCCCTCAGTCAGTCAGGTCTGATAGTTTTGCCTCACAGAGCCTGTTTGGAGGTGAAGGATTAAACTTTAAAGATCCCACATCGTGTAACTTCTTTATATCACCATAATAATAATGATGCTTGTAGCAAAATGTCACACAATTTCAAAATAAAAGTGTTTATTTCAAAATCAAACAATCTACAAAAACAACATTCATGATGCAAAGTTAATCTGAAAATAAAAGACTATATACTATAGACTATAACTTGATATTGAGTGGTGGGCCGTACAAAATCGATTAGGGGGCCACATGTGGACCACGGGCCACAAGTTTGAGGCCTCTGAGCTAAAGGGTCAGAAGTATGAATATAATATGCAACAAAAAATACATAAAACAAGTTTACAAAAGGTTACGTACTGCAGCTTTAACATATATCATTTTAATCTGGTGAGACTTTTGTTTGATACGACCACACACGTGTGTGTGTGTGTGTGTGTGTGTGTGTTTTGTGTTCCCACAAAGACATAATCTGTGGTAATTGGCCCACAGGGGGAGCCGATGATCCAACGTCTCTGTGAGACATCACAGGAGCAAACGCTGTCTCACTGGAGCCGAGACAAGTTCAGCGTCCTCTCGACACATGGGAAGACAGCGTCTCCACACATGTCCACGCTAAGCTAACGGCGGCAGACGCAGGGTGAGGATGAGGATGAGGATGAGGATGAGGACGAGGACGAGGACGTCAGAGTGGGAAATAGAGCTGTGGTGCTTTTTTCAAACCAAGAGGCAAATGAGAATTCCAGCTGCTTTCATAATGACTCCACTCAGCACCTGAGGCACCGAGGAGAAAATGTCCCACAGAGACACAGCCTCTGTGTGTGTGTGTGTGTGTGTGTGTGTGTGTCCAACAGTGGAATCCAGCGTCCTTACACATAAAGAGGGGACATTTTTTAAGTCCCCTCTGCTGCAGTCATCTCTCAGCGTTTAAAGACACAGCAGCTGGTTCTTAAAAGCTGCCCGTTTAAAGCTGCAGTACGTAACAGATTTCCTGAAAAAAAGAAATCAAAAGACCTGGTTTTAGAATTAAAATTTGGCTAAAATTAAGGGTTAAATGGGCTCAGACAAGCAGTATGTCCATCAGTGTCCTCACTTAGAATGTGTGTGTGTGTGTGAGGGGACATTTTGGGGGGGGGGGGGGGGTTGGCAGCCTTGGGTTTGGAGAGAGAAGGTAATAAAACACTGAGTGCTTGAGTACACTGAGTACAAAAAAGTGTTTCATGTCCACAACAATTGACTCGTCCTGAATCTGGACTGACTCTCTCACACACACACACACACACAAACACACACACACACACACACACACACACACACAGGTTTCCATGACTTTAGAGGACATCACATTGACTTTCATGCATTTCCTGGAGACTTACTCTAAACTTGACTGTATAAACAGATTAAGGTCCCCACAACATAAGGAAAACCAGGTAACCTAAATCTAACATGAACCTGATCCTAAAACCCTATTAAAGGTCTGTTTAAAGGAGCAACCAGAACACTCCCTTAGTCAGGTCTGATAGTTTTGCCTGACAGTCTGTTTTCACATACAGTAAACAAATAATTGTCCATAATAGTCTGAGAAACAACAACAACAACCAAAGTCACGTAGCACAGCTTTAAATAGGCAGCATGGTCGACTTTGTCTTTAATCTGAGGAACGACTGCAGCAGAGGACAAAACACTTAAATATTCCCTTATTCATGTGGAAGAACGTCACACACACACACTCGTACATCACTCTTAGCGAGGACACTCATTTAATGCATTCCTCAGTCCCTTAAACTTAACTTAACCACAATCCAAATCTTAGCCCTAAACTTAAGCAGTTCCCTTTTATAGATGAGGTTCTGCCTCATAAGGACCAGGTTTTTGGTCTACATGAGGACTTCCTGGTCCTGACCAGATCAGTGTTCATGACACGAGGTAACAAACAGACATTATTTTTATTTTACTTTTCCTGCTTCTCCACAAATATTAAAGGCAAAGTTCAGGTTTATCATACATGAACACGTACACTTTTATTTTGAAATTCTGTCAAATATCTGTCATATTTCACCACTAATACAACAAACTTTTGTTTATTGCAATATCAGGATGGAATGTCGTGATATAATTTTAAGCTCATATTGCCCAACCCTACTGAATAGTTGTTTTTGCCAAAAAAAAAGTGATTTTTTTCACTTAATTCGCCCCCTAGTGGCCAGACGAGATGCTCGGATGCAAAGGTCATGTGTCAGTTTGAGACACACAGGTTCACTCTCTTGAAACAGGAAACTGAAGTTTTATCTGACTTTGTAAACCCCCTCACTCTCCTGCACCAAACTCCATTAAGAAAACAAGCGTTTTAAGCTCATGGAGACACAGGAGCTGCCGGTCTGCTGCTGCCTCGTGTGGTCAGTTTGTGTCACTGCGTTAACTCCGAATGAAGGTTATCAAACACTGACATCACAAAGAGACTCATTTGAACTTAGTCAACCGAGGCAAACGTGGATCAACAACTCCCGAGCGCTGTGGCGTAAAAATGACGATTTTCTCAATGGACTTTGGTGTGGGGGAGTGAAACTTGAGTTTCCTGACAGAAAACGTCATTAAACTATAAAATAAAGCAGCAAAGTCAATCCTAAAAAAAACCCTTAACTCTCCCTTTAAGACTTCTTGTCCACTCATCTTCTCACTCTTCTCTCTCTCCTGCAGAGTTCAAATAAATCCATCAGCAGAGAACGAACGGGGATGTCAGTGAAAATTGTGAATTGGATTCTGTGAAAGGATGAAAAAGGTCCAGCTCAATCTGCTGCTGTCTGTCCTCACTCCTCCTCCTCCTCCTCCTCCTCCTCCTCATATCAGTTCTTTCCTCCTCGTCTGTTCCATCCATCACCAAAACACAGACAACAACCCACAGATTAAATAATAATCATCTCGCAGCAACATGGAGTCAATTATCCGTGTGCTCTGCGGCAGATTTTAAGTCTCTCGCCACCTTGTCAGAATCATAATCTGTGTCCGATCATCAGCGGCTTGTTTTTGACCCTGGGAATAAAAAAAACAACCCTGAACCAATCAGAGCGAGTTCTCACGTCTGATCGTCTGATAGAAATATTACAGCGGGGGATTCAACCCAGGGCGAATTACGTGATGTCACCTGAATCGCCCTTGAGTTTTCAATCTTCCTAGAACCCTGCAGTCACTGTGTGTGTGTGTGTGCGTGTGTGTGTGTGCCAGTTTAAATTATGAGGGTTTAAAGTGGAGGGAAATATGTGGAATGATATTTCAGATGAATGACTACCTGCAATGAAGGAGGAAGAGGAGGAAGAGGAGGAAGAGGAGGAACCATTAGCTTCTCAGACATAGAAGTCTCGAAAATATGAGGAGGGAACTTCTGGTCTGGAGAGAAACTTTTGAGCTGAGATTAAGAACATTAAACCGAGATTAAGGATTTTAAACATAGATTCTGAATTCTGAATTGAGATTAATAACTTTTTACTGAAATCAATAATTTTGAACTGAGATTAAGAACATTAAACTGAGATTAAGAATTTTGAACTGAGATTAAGAAGTTTGAACTGAGATTAAGAACATTAAAATCAGATTAAGAACATTAAACTGAGATTAAGAATTTTGAACTGAGATTAAGAAATTTGAACTGAGATTAAGAACATTAAACTCAAATTAAGAACATTAAACTGAGATTAGGAACATTAAACTGAGATTCAGAATTTTGAACTGAGATTAAGAATTTTGAACTGTGATTAACAATATTAAACTGAGATTAAGAACATTAAACTGATTTTAAGAACACCAAACTGAAATTTAGAATTTTGAACTGAGATTAAGAACATTGAACTGAGATAAGAACATTAAACTGAGATTAAGAACATTAAACTGAGATTCAGAATAATTAATGAAGAACTACCTACAACAGAAGTTATGAACATTACCAAAGTCCATAGAGAAAATCAGTGATTTTAGCTTTCACAGATACAGCAGCTGCTGGTCCACTGCTGCCTCTTGTGGTCAATTTGTGTCACTGAAGTTAATATAATCTATTAGATTAACCTATTTTATCTATTTTAATCTATTTCAAAAACAGCATTTGAACTTGTTGAGCGAGGCAGCAGAGGAACGCTCACGTGCCGTGATGTAAAATCACTGACTTTGGTGCAGGAGAATAAGCGTTTGACACAAAGTGACACAAACTTCTTGTTGGAAAAGTAAATTTTACAGCAAATAAAATCAGTAAATAGATGATTTTAAATGTTGCAGTTTTGTGTGTCTGTTGGTGACAACATGTTTTTACAGCGCTCCATCACCTGAACACGAGCACACAGTTTAAATCCTGACATGAGCTCAAACCACGGAAAATGTCAGCGAGACGACAGAAGCAACACAAAAGGCTTTAACCTCATTGTGTTTTCTTTTCTCTGACAATTTCTGTCGTCTGAGGAAAAAGCCAAAGGTTTTCAGGTTTGACAAAGTCATTTTTAAAAACACTTCAGGAATTGAGTCGGTGTCAAACGCATTACGCCCCGCAGTAATGGAGTTGTGCAGTGGCCGGGGAAACTATTTCACTCTGTGGAGTTTCAGGCATTAAAAAACAAAACTGTTCTATGAGGCGAGATTCTTTACATCTATAGACTTATAATACACTTTCAAACATTCAAAGGTTTTTCAGCTTCTTAAAATAAGATACCAGGGGAAACTATTTTACTCTGTGAAGTTTTAGGGATTTAAAAAACTAACTGTATATATACAGTTTGTATACTGTATATAGTGAATATTTTCTGTTTTCTTTGCTCAAAATAAATCACAACAAGAGCAAATTGGTGCATAATTTAGCAAGTAATTTTACAACCAATTTAAATACATATACACTTAAATCTTAAGTCAGGGGCCTCAAACTCAAAATGACCTAAGGGCCAGTGAACTTCTAGTCTGGTCAGGACTGTTTAGTCATTTTGGTCGCCCACACACACACACATACGCACACACACACAGGTCCATCACAGCTCCTCCCACATCCTCAAGTCCTCTGCTTCTATTATTCTCTAGATATTTGGAACTAACACGGAGGAGGAAACAGGCGTGTGCGTGTGTGTGTGTGTGTGTGTGTGTGTCTCATAATTACACCTGTCAGGCAGCCACAGTCACAAGTGAAATAATAATGAATGTTAAAAGAATGTGAGCTCATTGATATTCAGAGCAGAGCTGCTGCAGTGACACCATGACGACGATGTTTGAGCAAACGCATCTTAAAAAACATTTTTACTCTTTGGCTTTAGACTCAGTGTGAGATGTTGATTTTACCTGTTTTTATTTGTTTATTTGTGGGGGGTTTATATTTTCTACAGTATTTTATTGTTAGTTTTCTTTAGGTCTTTAAGTAGGGATGTCCCGATACAACTTTTTCACTTCCAATACGATACCGATATTGCAGCCTTGAGTATTGGCCGATACCGATATTGATCCGATACGATATCAGCACAAATCATACATACTTTAATGACTTATTTTGTAGTGTGGAATGTTAGAATCTAACAGGCTTGATCAAGTGATATTACTGAAACAGAGAATGATAGTCAGCAACAGTAGGTCTGAGAAAAACTGACCCATTTATTATTAACCAATGGTTACATCAATTTTAACCTTCAACATAAGAATATTGGATTTTTTTCATGTTAATGTCTATGGTTCATTTCATCAGGAGGAAAGTACCAAGTGCTAATGGGGGTGTTTTCAGAGCACCCGTGTTTCACAGGTAACAGCGTGTCTTCAGAGAACAGCCCCCTTGTTTTCACTATTTTGGATTAGCCCAACCCACACAGGGTGAGTGACACGTCCCGCAGGTAAACCCGGAGCCCGAGGACCGGCCCCGCAGACGTACTTAGCTCCGTGTGTGGAGCCTCAGGACACATTTAAAACACACAAAGCTCTTGGCATGGCTGCTTTTTGGGGTATAATTAACAAACGGGGGCTGTTGAAAGTCGAGAGGTGGCGCTGGTTTATGAAATAATGTTGTTTTAGCAGCTCGCCTCAGGATGAGCTAGCGTGGTGCTAACAGCTAGCTCGTGCTCTCTGTGCGGCTTTGTAACTTTCTATTCTTTTTTGTGCGAAAATATAATCTCTACGTTTCATTTAACTGTCTCCATGACAACACTTTGCTCTATAAACACAGTAAGTTACGAAGAGTGTCGTCCTAAGCAAATCTGAAGAATAGTGATCAGGCATGAAAGATTGCAGGTTAAGACACAATATGATGCGATACGATAAGGAACGATATGATACAGTACGGTACGATACGGTACAGTGTGATACAGGTACGTTACTATGCGATACACATAATACAATGCATATCATATCGTATCATATGAGATATGATAAGATACAGTATAATACGATGCATTGCGATACAATGCGATACAGTACGATACAATGTGATACGGTACGATACAATACGGTACAATGTGATACAGTACCACATGATACGATGCGATGCGATACAGTACGGAACAACGTGATATAGAACACCGCAATGCGGTACAATATGATATGATACGACGCAACGATATATGCAATACATGGTCGACAACCTTGTTAAAAAAGTAACCAAGTAACTTTTACTTTTTGTGTAGAATATTTCAGAACTCTCTCTGTGTCACTAGAACTTCCTGAACTTCAGCCTGAGCCACAGATGACAACTCTTAACGATCACAGTCTGAAACTGCTTGAGAAATCATTTAGCGGTCGATGTAAATGCACCATTAGACCACGGGTGTCAAACTGTGCTCAGACCAGAGCAGCTGTGGTTCTCCCAGAGTCAGACATCATTTCACTGAACTTCACACAGAGAACGAGCAGAAACGCAGCTCAGACTCAGACTCCGACGCTCGATGACCGGATATCAATGGCTGCTTCCGGTGATTTAGTGCCGCGGAGGCCAGGTGATGGATTAGGGACACCTTCAACGTGAACTCGAGCATTTGGCCGATCCATCGTGAAGCAATTAGCCCGCGACAATGAAGTCTCACTTTGGCAGCGGAACCCAGGTGTGACGACCGGAGAGGAGGGGGGGGGGAGCATAGCGCTGACGGACAGAATGATGAGGTATGTGATACCACAGGGAGAGGAGGGGAGGAGCTGTACAGTACAGTATGGACAGCAGAGGGAAAAAATACTATATTTCTCCAGCACCAAATCCCATTGAGAAAATGTGCGATTTTAGCTCAAGGGGATACAGGGAAGTGCTGGTCCACTGCTGCCTCGTGTGGTCAGTTTATGTCAGTATGTATCCCCATGACCTAAAATCGCACATTTTCTCAATGGGATTTGGTGCAGCAGAAAACTTTCTGTTTCCAATCAGGAAAAAATCTGTCTCACGACAAAAATTAAGTGGTGAACACATGATAGCAGATAAATACAAACCTGACACGAGAATAAAAGGAGGCAGCGAAGGGCAAAATAAAACATCAACAAGTCTAAAAGCTTAAATATAGGTTTAAATAAAACGAGTGAGACATCGTCGACGGTTTGTTTCCGTCCGTCGTCTCTCATCCCGACACAATCAAACCTCCCACGCCGGTAAACACTTTAATATTCATTAGACATGCGTGGAACAAACAACACTTCTGAGACCTGGCACAGCAGCCGCCCACTTAATTAAAGCAAATTATAAATATTTCACATGGTAATTATGGAGACGAATGGAACACCATTAAAAAGGGGTAGTTCGGGATTTTTTGAAGTGGGGTTGTGTGAGGTATATATGAGGACAACAATCCTACTAAAAAACTCAACTTTTTAATATCAACGCCAACTTAAGAGTACACTATGTGAAACAGATGTTCCCACACCAAAGTCCATTGAAAAAAAACAATGATTTTAGCTCACAGGACACAGGAGTCGTTGATCCACTTCTGCCTCCTTCAATAAGTCCAAATGTCTAACTTGTGTGATTTCGGTGTTTAAAATGCTTTGCTCTGATTCATCTCAGTGACACTAACTCAACACACGAGGCAGCAGTGGACCAGCAGCTCCTGTGTCCCCTCGAGCTAAAATCGACAATTTTCTCAATGGAGTTTGGTGCAGGGAGCGAGCCATTTACAAAGTGAGGGGTCAGTGTAAACTATGTCTAACAGTGAAAATATTGAGGCAAAACCTATTCTTAAGACACGGTAGATTTAAGATAGTGGAGATTTATTCAATGTGATAATTGGTTCAAATTAAGTTTTCCGCTGTTGAAGAAGAAGAATTTCACAGATTTTTTCCAATGGAATTTGGTGTGGGAGAGTGAATGGTTTAGATTCTACATAAGACAGGAATTTTGAAGTTTCTAAACTTTAGAAACTTCAAAATTCCTGTCTTATGTAGTTTTTATTAGGTTAATTTTTTTGGTCAAATTTTTTATTGATCTCAATTTCAAAAATCCTCAACTATACCTTTAAAAATCAACATTGTGATGTAGTTTTTCAGTATCTGGGTTCATCGTTAACATATACAAATAAGCAAATACAGGTAAATGATGGATCAGCACTTTTCAACTCGATTTTTCCTCCGTTTTCATCAGCACATTCAGTTCAGTTGTGTTTGTGCTTCTCTCTCGCTCTGTTTTCTTCTCACGCTGCCAAATGTTCACTCTGCAGCCAAAGACGCAAACTAACACTCAATCTCAATTTCAGCACAACCTCCTCGTCTTCCTGTCTGAGCAGAAGCCGGACACACTCATCCACTTAAAGCACTCACTCACCATTAATTACCAGATTAAGAGACTTCTTTATGTCTGTTTAAAACTTTTGGCCGACGAGTGCTGGGTGCTTATCAGAAACTTTCAATATGGTGCAAAATAAGGGTTGAGCGAAAGGGAATTGGTCTTGTAACCCAGTCCCCATTGCTCATTGTTAATTGGACACTCTAAATTGATCCCAGTGTCCTCCTATGTCCCAAACTTTAAAATATGGTGGTAGTTAACTCCAGACTCCACACTAGCATCACATTTAACAACTTTTACTTTTTGTTCCACTTAAACGGAGGCAGTGCTGTAGAGCGTCTGTTAGCTTAAACACTCCATTAGCATCACTTTTTAACTTCTCAGACGAGCTTAGCTGTTAGCTCCACTGCTAGCCACGTGAGGAAAAACACATCCAAGACTTGTGCTACTGTTTTACAAAAGTGTTGTTGACATATAAACAAAGGTGTTTGTGAGTAAAAGGTTAAAACGAACATACAAACACAACAGTCTATAAAACTGCTGTGTAGTGTGTTTGATAGCTTTAGCAAAGCTGCTGTGTCCTCAGTCTTCCTTCCTTCCTTATTAGCTTTGATGCTGATGGGAGCCCGACTTATGCTAGCTAAATCTTTACAGTTAAAAGGTAGTAACTCCAGACTCCACGTTAGCATCACATTTAAGAAAAGAAGTAACAAGCTTAGCCGTTAGCACCACTCCAAACGCACTTAAATCGAGACAGTGCTGTGCATTTGTTAGCTTTAGCACTTCATTAGTATCACTTTCTAACTTCTGAGACTAGCTTAGATGTTAGCTCCAAAGCTAGCCACACAAGACTACTGTGGCCAAATCTTATTAATTGATTACTAAATGAATCATTGACTAATTAATCAGTTTGAATATGTCTTTTCAGATTTTTCAGCTTCCTAAAAGTGAATATTATCTAATTTCTTTGTTTCATATTAACAAATAAATAATTTAAAGTGAATCATTTTGGTATGAGGAGAAAACGACATTAGAGAATATAATTTTGAGGTTTTAAAAACACTGTAACACAATTACTCAAATCAATTGCAGAAATAATCATTAGTTGGTTAGTTAGCCCTACAATAGGCTAACTAACTAGAGGAAACAGGAAATGGCATATATTTAAAGATTGACGTAAGAATTAATATCGGGTATTTACGATATTACGTGTTACAGATGAGTTTCGATACTCGACGGCTCAATTTTCCATTCATGTATTTTGTTGGGTTTTTTTTTACTTCCGTCCTTGAAGCAACAAATTCAATCTGCCAACATCTTTAAAAGAAGCAAAAGAAGAAGAAGAAGAGTAGGAAATGCTGACTGTCCAAACACGAGCCATGACTGCTTTTATACCCGAACACCTCACGACTGGACGCCGGCCAGTACGAGCCGGTGGCCAAACGAGCCGCTGGAGCGGTGAGGTGATAAGTGTTCCACCGGGGGCTCAAGGGCAACGCAGAGTTTTCTCAAGTAGCAACTGTGAGTTTGCACTTTATTTAATCAGATTTGCAGCGGGTCCAACTCTTCAATCTGCTCCTGGACGTTAAAGACGGACAGCTGCTGCGCCCCGAGAGACACTTTAATACCACCAGTTTAAAAAATTACAATTATAGATTCACCCGACACTCGCTTAATGAGCGACGGCCGTTTGACTGTTTGTTAAACGCAAATATCTAACAACTTTGTTTACAGCTGAGCAATAATTCAGCGTCAGGATAAATCACAATATCATTTTATTCAATCGAAATGGAACAAATGTTTCAATATATATATCAAAATAATGAACAAACTCAGACTTTAAACTGTCTGAAATGTGAATATTATCCGGATTCTTTACTCCATAAAAGAAAGAAATCATTCAAATTGAATAAGTTTGTGGATAAAACCAAAAAAACCATACACAAAAATCTCAGCTGCTCAGAACACGGTGGTGCTGATGCCATAACCCGACATTTCAGAAATATCATGTCAGGAACGTTCTGCTGCCGTGAAAGAAGAAATATTCAGACCCCAACATGAGTCAGGGAAAAAATGCTGCTTCTTTTTATCTTAAAATAAATCCACACAGTCGACAGTGAAGCTGACGCACACTCTTCAATCAGCTTTCATCATTTTCTCTCTGACACCAAGAATCCTACCACATCATCACCATATCAAGTATTACAGAGTATTCAGAGTATAGTATCAGTGATATAGAGTATTTAGAGTACAGTTTCAGTGATGCAGAGTATAGTATCAGTGATACAGAGTATAGTATCAGTGATACAGTATTTAGAGTACAGTATCAGTGATACAGAGTACAGTATCAGTGATACAGAGTATTTAGAGTACAGTATCAGTGATACAGAGTATTTAGAGTACAGTATCAGTTATACAGAGTATAGTATCAGTGATATAGAGTATAGTATCAGTGATACAGAGTATAGTATCAGTGATATAGAGTATAGTATCAGTGATACAGAGTACAGTATCACTGATACAGAGTATTTAGAGTACAGTATCAGTGATGCAGAGTATAGTATCAGTGATACAGAGTACAGTATCAGTGATACAGAGTATTTAGAGTACAGTATCAGTGATACAGAGTATTTAGAGTACAGTATCAGTTATACAGAGTATAGTATGTGATATAGAGTATTCAGAGTATAGTATCAGTGATATAGAGTATAGTATCAGTGATATAGAGTATTTAGAGTATAGTATCAGTGATATAGAGTATTCAGAGTATAGTATCAGTGATATAGAGTATAGTATCAGTGATATAGAGTATTTAGAGTATAGTATCAGTGATACAGAGTATTTAGAGTATAGTATCAGTGATACAGAGTATTTAGAGTATAGTATCAGTGATATAGAGTATTCAGAGTATAGTATCAGTGATATAGATTATAGTATCAGTGATATAGAGTATTTAGAGTATAGTATCAGTGATATAGAGTATTCAGAGAATAGTATCAGTGATACAGAGTACAGTATCAGTGATATAGAGTATAGTATCAGTGGTATAGAGTATTTAGAGTATAGTATCAGTGATATAGAGTATCCAGAGTATAGTATCAGTGATATAGAGTAAAGTATCAGTGATATAGAGTATTTAGAGTATAGTATCAGTGATATAGAGTATTTAGAGTATAGTATCAGTGATACAGAGTATAGTATCAGTGATACAGAGTATAGTATCAGTGATATAGAGTATAGTATCAGTGATATAAAGTATTTAGAGTATAGTATCAGTGCTATAGAGTATTCAGAGTATAGTATCAGTGATAAAGAGTAGAGTATTCAGAGTATAGTATCAGTGATACAGAGTACAGTATCAGTGATACACAGTATAGTGTCAGTGATATAGAGTATTCAGAGTATAGTATCAGTGATACAGAGTACAGTATCAGTGATACACAGTATAGTGTCAGTGATATAGAGTATTCAGAGTATAGTATCAGTGATATAGAGTATTCAGAGTATAGTATCAGTGATATAGAGTATTCAGAGTATAGTATCGGTGATATAGAGTATTCAGAGTATAGTATCAGTGATTCAGAGTATAGTATCAGTGATTCAGAGTATAGTATCAGTGATATAGCATATTCAGAGTATAGTATCAGTGATACAGAGTATAGTATCAGTGATACAGAGTATAGTATCAGTGATATAGAGTATTCAGAGTATAGTATCAGTGATATAGAGTATTCAGAGTATAGTATCAGTGATATAGAGTATTCAGAGTATAGTATCAGTGATACAGAGTATAGTATCAGTGATATAGAGTATTCAGAGTATAGTATCAGTGATACAGAGTATAGTATCAGTGATATAGCATATTCAGAGTATAGTATCAGTGATACAGAGTATAGTATCAGTGATACAGAGTATAGTATCAGTGATACAGAGTATAGTATCAGTACTGAGAGTACTCAGAGTACTGACTGGCCTCAGTGTGGTCCTCTAGCAGCAGCTGCTCTGACTCTGAACACATTGAGCACCACGAGCCTCCTGTGATGTAAAACACCATTTAAAGTGAGTGGTTTTATAAACTAATGAGCTTTTACAGACTGTAATAAAAGCATCTGTGGCACACAGAAGCAGACAGAGGCTGCACAAACAACAACGTATGGACTTTTTAGTCTTCTTAGTGAGTCTGTGTTTGTGTTTGTGTTTGTGTCTGTGTCTGTGTCTGTGTCTGTGTCTGTGTTTGTGTTTGTGTCTGTGTCTGTGTCTGTGTTTGTGTCTGTGTCTGTGTCTGTGTCTGTGTCTGTGTTTGTGTCTGTGTCTGTGTCTGTGTTTGTGTCTGTGTCTGTGTCTGTGTCTGTGTTTGTGTCTGTGTCTGTGTTTGTGTTACAGACTGTAATAAAAGCATCTGTGGCAGACAGAAGCAGACAGAGGCTGCAGAAACAACAACATATGGACTTTTTAGTCTTCTTAGTGAGTCTGTGTTTGTGTTTGTGTTTGTGTCTGTGTCTGTGTCTGTGTTTGTGTCTGTGTTTGTGTCTGTGTCTGTGTCTGTGTCTGTGTTTGTGTCTGTGTTTGTGTCTGTGTCTGTGTTTGTGTTTGTGTTTGTGTCTGTGTTTGTGTTTGTCCAGAAACGTCTGCGAGCTGAAAACTGTGAATCCCTATGAGTTTCTCTCATGGTCAGTCAGGGGTTAAATGGAAGAGGAATAATTCATCTGTGCTGTGGTGAAGTGATGAACCTTGGAGGAGCCTTCAGGCAACAACTGGCTCCATTTACTCGAGGAAGAAGAAGAAGAAGAAGAAGAAGAAGAAAAACAGTCCAAACTCTGCTGCTCACTGTTATTAAAGATCTAAAGTGAATCAACATCATGAGTCTGGAGGTGAAGCCTGAAGCCACTGCACCATATTTACTCCTGTTTGTTTTCTGCTCGTCTTGACGAGCTGTGGCGGCGTCTGTCGTCTCCTGAGCAGAGGACGCAGCAGCAGTTTGTCTCCAGTCTGGAGAAACTGAAAACTCCAGGGATGAGTTTTCATTTTGTTTTAGTTTGACCTCTGTGACAGGAAACAACATGTTCCACCTTCTTCAGAACATACAGAGCTACACTGGCTAATAGACAGATACAACGCCACCTGTTGAGGCGGAGTCAGACGTACACGGACAATAAATACATTTTCTCCTACGCATGTAGACTTAGTCAGACTAAAGACTTAGTCTGACTAAAGCCTTAGTCTGACTAAAGACTTAGTCTGACTAAAGACTTAGTCAGACTAAAGACTTAGTCTGACTAAAGACTTAGTCTGACTAAAGCCTTAGTCAGACTAAAGACTTAGTCTGACTAAAGACTTAGTCAGACTAAAGACTTAGTCTGACTGAAGACTTAGTCTGACTAAAGCCTTAGTCAGACTAAAGACTTAGTCTGACTGAAGACTTAGTCTGACTAAAGACTTAGTCTGACTAAAGCCTTAGTCAGACTAAAGACTTAGTCTAATTAAGGCAGAAAATTGAGGACATTTTGTTAAAGTGAGGACATTTAGTCACCTGACTGTACTGTATCAAAGAATTGAACAGTTGAGGTTTGTTTTTCCAAACAGAATAATTATTAATAAAATAAATGATGATGTCATAATGACATCCCCGTCCCATCACAGCTAATGAGCGTCCCAGCGTGTCACCGAGAGGACGAGGAGGACGGACGGAGAGTCTCAAACTGACAGCAACTTAACAGGGACGTGAGCCAAAGCCAGACTGTTAGGAGACAGAGGGACAGACACACACACACACACACACACACACAGATACTCAGAGACACACACACAGACAGACACACAAACACACACACACACACACACACACACACACAGATACTCAGAGACACACACACAGACACACACGCAGACACACATACACACACACACACACACACAGACATACTCAGAGACACACACACACACAGATACTCAGACACACACACACACAGATACTCAGAGACACACACACACAGATACTCAGATACTCAGAGACACACACACACACAGATACTCAGAGACACACACACACACACACACACACACACAGATACTCAGAGACACACACACACAGATACTCAGAGACACACACACAGGCAGACACACACACACACACACACACACACACTAAAGCACATGAAAGCTAAACAGCAGGAGAAAAACAGTGTGCACTTGTTTCTTCTGCTGGAAACCAAATAAAGCATTTTGAGACATTAGCTGTGGAAAACGTTCACAGACGATCATAAACAATCTGTGACAATCCTGAGCCGATTGATTTTAGTCGCTTTTGTAAAACATGAGGAGTTCACAGCCAGACAAATACACACATTTATCAAGAATCCTCACTGATTTGAACTAAAAAGAAGCAAAAATATCAGGATATTTGCCCGGAAATTCAGTCACCTGCAGACTGCAAGGTGGGTGGGGCTATGAGCAGGGAGGCGGGGCATGAAGTTGTCCACACACAGAACCACATGAAAATAATTACATCAGATCAGTGTCTCTGATCAGGGTCATGCCAGGGTTAGGGTGTGGTTATGCAAATTAGAAGACAGGGGCGGGGCTACAAGTGGGCGTAACTATAAGCAGGGGAACTTCAACTGACGAGACAACAGCAGCAAAACATTCGGGTTCTCTGAAATGTGCAGTAAACCAAACTGAATTAAAGTGAAGACAAGACATGTCTTTTCTTTCTGACCTCACTGTGAACATGCTCACACACATGCGCACACGCACGCACACACACGCACGCACACGCACGCACACACACACGTACACACGCACGCACACACGCACGCACGCACACACACGTGCACGCACACACGCACGCACGCACACACACGTGCACGCACACACACGCACGCACACACACACACAAACGCACACACACGTTCCCTCTGCGTCATAGAATCTTGACTTTGTGTAATTAAAGAAACAAAGAAACAGAGTTTTAAACTCTCATCTTTTCTCACTGTGGACAGATTATTGTAACAGAGAAACAGAGAAAAATTAATCCACCAAACAGTGGACAGATTAAATGTTGCAGCTCTGGTGTCTAATCTGATGAAATAACAACGACAAATTCATAAAAACATCTGTCAGAGTTTAAATAATAATAAAATACTCTGTCATGGTTCTACAATCCTGTAATAACAATACAAGTGAACTCTTAATCTGAGCTGAGACCCAGGACACGTCGTCCACACAGTTACGGACTCATCGTTACTCATTAACGATGAATTAGTGAACGTAAAGAAAACAGACGACGAGAAGGAAAACAGAAACACAATGGAAGGACTGGACTCAGTCACACGAGCGGAAGATCGATAATCTCTGCTCAGCAGATTAGAGACAAATGTGGACAAAATTGATTGGGGGAGAGAAAAAAAAGTACATGTGAATGGATGATTCACTCATTAGTATTCAAGTGATCACAGTTTGAGATCACGTTCAGCGCTGAGAGCATGGACGCTCTGCAGCAGAGGAAGTTTACACTCAGCCACCAAACTGACGCTATTATCAAGGTTAAAGATAGAGCGATGGGTGGATTACATGCAGATGTCTAATCTCCCCTAATATGGGGATTATTTAGGAATAAAAAGAAGGAAACCTTGAAGTTTGTACCACTTTGTGAACCGCTAACTCTCCTGCACCAAACCCCATAGAGAAAATCAAAGATTTTACATCACAGAGACACAGGAGTTGTTGATCCACTGCTGCCTCCTTCATAAATTCATGTGTGTTAGTTTGTAAAATTCAGATTCAGATTTACTGAAGTGACACAAAGTGACCACACGAGGCAGCAACGATGATTTTCTCTATGAGCTTTGGTGTGAGAGAGTGAGCGGTTTACAAACTACAGTTTTCTGTTGGACAGTGAAATAATGTGGCATGTGACATATTCGTAACTAGGGATGTCCCGATCCGATATTGATATCGGTCCGATATCAGCCAAAAAACGCATATCGGATTATATCGGCGTGCCTCTCAAATCTCCGATATAAACGCTCCGATACAACAGTCCATTCCGCTCCAGCTCTTCTATCCAGCAGCGTCGTTGTGGTTCTGTGTGTTGGATGCATGTTGATCACATGATCACAACAACAGTGTGTACAAAACCGCACAGCGAGCGCGAGTTAGCCATTAGCACCACGCTAGCTCATCCTGAGGCGAGCTGCTAAAAAAAAAAAAAATGATTTCATAAACCAGCGCCACCTGTCGACTTTCAACAGCCTCCGTTTGTTAATTCTACCCCAAAAAGCCGCCATGCCAAGAGCTCTGTGTGTTTTAAATGTGTAAATAAGTACGTCTGCAGGGCCGGTCCTCGGGCTCCGGGTTTACCTGCGGGACGAGTTGCTCACCCTGTGTGGGTTGGGCTAATCCAAAATAGTGAAAACAAGGGGGGTGTTCTCTGAAGACACGCTGTTACCTGTGAAACACGGGTGCTGATATCGTATCGGATCAATATCGGTATCGTATTCGTAACACATATTAGACTTAAGCTAAGTGGCTAAAGGCTATTTTGTTGTAACCTTTTAACCTAACAGCCTTTAAATGAAGAAGAAAAACATGGATATAACATAAACTGTTTCTCCTGATCTCCATAAGTCGTTTAACCTCACGTATAAAAAACCACAAACCTCAGATTTATGAGTGTTTACAGTGAAAGACAGCATCATTCATTCATTCATTCATTTTCAGTGTGGTGAATAACAGACTCATCAAACCACTGATCCTGTGAGGCCTTTGTCTAACTCCTCAGTCTTTCATCACCTCAGTGGAGAATAAACTTGTCTTCACCAGCCGTGCAACAATTAACCGACGACTCGTCCATTCTCATGTGGGTTTTTAAAATGATTAAACATGAATATTTCCTGCTTTCTTTGCTCCATGTAACAAAGAAATCATTTAAACATAAGGAAGATTTTCTTGCATTTTATGGACAAAAAAAAATCAAGAAAATAATCGACTATGAGAATAATCATTACTTCATAGATGGTAAAATTCAGTGAATGTCAGTTTTCTCTCATTATCAACGATTAAAGTTTCATATTCATGGCTTTTATGGCAGATTCTTCCACTTTAAAAGGAAAGTTTGTGAAAGGCTTAATTAAAGCATAAAAGTAAACTTAAATGCACCGTTTTTGCTTTGTGGATAAAAAGACATTAGAGAACATCATTATTTTGAGGTTTGGGAAACTTTTTATGATCAATAACGATCAATTAATAAAGAAAATAATCAACAGAATAATCACAACTTTCAGCCCTGAATCTTTACACTTTCTGTCGTCCCAGTTTTTATTCTTAGTTCACAACAGCAGAGCAGCGAGGCGTGCACACACACACACACACACACACACACAGAGTGTGTCTATGGTTACCACCTGCCTTGTAAAGTGTCTTGTTACCTACACGCTTTAATGACATTCTCCTCCTGACAGGAAGTTGTGGAGTCGTCAATCAAACAAACTAACATGGAGAAAACAGCTGCTGCCAGACAGAAGGTCTGTGATATCTGAAGAACATGTTAAATATACTTTATCTCACTGTTAAACAGCTTCTTACAGCTGTGGTTTCCAAACTGAAGTTTGGAAACCACTCACTCTCCTGCACCAAACCCCATAGAGAAAACCCGCCATTTAAGCTCTTAATGACACAGGAGTTGTTGATCCACTGCTGCCTCATCAGTGAGTTCACATGAGTTATTTTGTGACTTTGGCATTTGAAATTTTTCATTCACTTTTACCTCAGTGACACAAAGTGACCACACGACCAATCAAACCACTCACTCTCCCACACCAAAGTCCATAGAGAAAATGCTCCCGGGGACACAGGAGCTGCTGGTCTGCTGGTCTGCTGCTGCCTCGTGTGGTCGGTTTGTGTCACTGATTGAAATCTGAATGAGAGGTGAATGCCAAAATCACAAAAGAACACATTTGAACTTAGTGATGGAGGCAACAGTGGATCAACAACCCCTGTGTGTGTGAGGTTAAAATCAATGGTTTTCTCTGTGGACTTTGGTGTGAGAGAGTGAGAAAACTTCAGTTTCCTGTTGAGATAAAGACGTGAACTTAGTTCTTGTGTCATTATAAACTGCAGCTGATGTAGATTTAATTAGGAAAGTAACTTTGTTTGTGTCTCTTTGTGTCTTTGCAAACAACACAAACTATCCCTTTAACAATGGACTCTCTCTTTTATAAAACTCTAAGAATGTTTCTGTCTGGTTTGTTTAGTTGTTACTCATGTACACGACCAGGCTGATGTGAGGCCCCGCCCTCTTGAAACGCACCTGTCCATCACACCATGACCCAGCGCGCGCTTACACACACACACACACACACACAGAGAGAGAGAGAGACAAAACTTGTTACCTTGACAGCCTCCGCGTGCGTGACTTTATCAAACACTTTGTCGTTGACTTTCATGATCTGGTCTCCGATGCGCAGCCCCTCCTTCTCCGCCAGACTCCCGGGCTCCACCAGGGACACGTAGATGCCCACGCCGTGCTCCGAGCCCCCGCGGATGCTGAAGCCCAGGCCCTCGTTGCTCTTGTGCCGCTTCATGTTGACCTGGCGCAGCGCCCCCGGCGGCTCGTGGATGAAGTTCCTGCCGAGCAGCGGCACCAGCGGAGCTGTCCCGTCGCTGCTGGTGCTGAAACTGTCCGGGGAGCCGCGCAGCGCCACCTGCAGCTCCGGCGCGGCTCCGGAGGGCGACAGGTGCGCGGCGGGGGGAGTCGGGCTCGCGCTGCGGGGGAAGTCGAGTCCCGCCGCGGGCTCCGCGCTGCCGTTGCTCGTCGCGACTAAATCCGACTTGAGGTAGAGTCCCTCCGACGTGTACTGCTCGAAGAGCAGCTGGTCCGAGCGCGGGATGACGAGCCGCAGCATCGGCAGCAGCTGCCGCTTGCTGGGCGCGTTCAGGATGACGTGGAGCGTCTGCACGAGGTCGTAGACGTTGCGCTTGGAGTGGTAGACGTTGAGACAGTGGATGAACTGCTCGCGCTCGAAGTCGTTGAGCAGCAGGTTGAGCGCGTTGTGCAGCTTGCGCACGTTAGCCGACAGCGTGCGCGCGCTGGACGAGGCCACGGAGTTGGCGGAGGAGCTGAGCGACACGCGCTCCAGGTCGGTGCTGCTCATGGTGGCGCAGTGGCGGCGGGCGGTGCGGGTTAAAGGGCAGCTGCGGCAGCCGCTGCGGGCTGGAGGAGGAGGAGGAGCGCGAGGAGCAGCGGGAGGAGCGCGAGGAGCGGGCTCAGTCCGGCGGCGCTGCGCATGGCGGCGGCGGCGGGAGGAGGACGCGCTCTGCGGCTCTGAGCTTCACCGGCGATCCGTAAACTTCCTCTGAAACTTCACCGTTTGATCCAAATCATGAATCATTCCACTTTATTTTAACTCATTAACGAACATGATTCAGACTTAAAAAAACAAAAAAACTCGTTATATTCTGAGAAACTTCGTGCCTAAAAATGCGTCAAACCTGGAGTCTGAGCCTCTGTGTGTGTGTGTGTGTGTGTGTGGTCAGGTCAGGTGACCTCACAGTCTCCGGTGTCTCTCACCGTCACCACCTGCTCTGCGCTGCGGGCGGAGAGAACAACAACCGCGGCCGCTGAAAGCCGCGAGAGCCGGAGCCGCGGAATTTATTCCAGAGCAAAAAAACAAAAAACAAAAAAAGACAAAACACAAGAAAATAAAATAGAATAAAAAGAGATAAAAGTTGTTTTTATCCTCCGGTGCTGACTCCGAGTCCTCAGGAGTTTCCTAACATCAGCTCCGGTGACGCTTTTAGTTCCAAACGACAGAAAATCCAGGGTTTTTATCCCGAACCAGGTTCTGTTTCCTCCCGTTGGTGAAGTTGTGATCCACGGCTCCGTGTCTCCGGTGTCTCCGGTGTCCTCGGTGTCTCCGGTGTCTCCGGTGTCTCCAGCAGCAGCGGAACGTTGCTCCTCCACAGAAGCTTAGAGGAGACTGACAAACCGCGGCTCTCGCGCTGTCCCTGACAGGAAGTGACGTCAGCGCGTGAAGCCACAGTAGTGCGTCACCGAGGTCCGCTCGTGCGCTATATATTTTTTTTAATGTAACAAAATCACGTTAAAGTCACATAATTCATTACATTCACGCGGGGGAAAAAACAATTTATTGCTGATTTATTATTGATTAAATAACATGTAGGTGGTTACCATGGAAACACAGGTGTACCAGCAACAGACAACAAAAACAACTTAGAATTCTCAGGTCATGTTAGGTCAATATTTTTTAGACTAAAAATATAATAAAAAAAAGACAATTATAATATTATAATAATTAAATCTCATAAATCTCATAGAAAGTCATTAATATGAAATAAAACATAAAATAATAACAAAATAATATTTATGATATAAAAGTTTAAAATTATGAGAGAAGTCATGTAAAACATAACACATGTAAATAATGAGGTAAGAAAGTTAAAATGTGAAATTAGAGGATAAAGTCATAGTTATGTGATAGAAAAGCTGAAATTATGAGATAAAAAGTTATTTACAAGATAATTATAATAACTATATTCCACAATTTCTTTAAACCCTAATGTGTAACAATAATAAAGTATTCTATAAGTTGATGAAAAGTCATTAATGTGAAATAAAATGTAAAAATTATTCAATCAAAACACTGAAATTATGAGATATGAAAAGTTATAATCACTGTATGATGCGATTAAAAAGTAATTCATATGAAATAAAACATAAAATAATCAAAAATGATGATATAAAAGTTTATAATCTTTCATATGAAATATAAGCCATAAAAACATCTGAGGTAAGAAAGTTAAAAATGTATAATGTAATAACTATGGGATAAAGTCATAGCTATGTGACAAACAAATCTGAAATTATGAGATAAGAGTCAAAAAACAAATGTATTGAGGGTGAAAAGTCATAATTAATTGATACAAACTCATTATAACGAGATTCAAGTTATTGATATAAGATTAAATAAGAGATAAAACATTAAAATGATCAGATAAAAGAAACAAAAACACAATAATTACAAGATACAACATCATCAGAGATCATTTAATTTATTCTTCAGCGTTTTTAATTTCCTGTTTCTCTGCTGTGATATCATCAGCTCAGAGGTCAGAGGTCACTCAGCCGATAAATCTGTTTCCTCCTCCAAAATAAAACCAAACAGTCATTCTGTCCGAGTTATGAGGCAGAAAGTGAAGAGTTTGAAACACAAATAAACCAATCCGTCATTTTAATATCGTTGCAACTGAAGCACATTCATCTTAAAATGTGATGTTAAATATGTTAATATCCTCAAAGATCCTCAGTCATCAAACCAGACACTAACCCAGTTCTGCAAAAAGGAACAGGAAACTGAAGTTTCTCACTCCTGCACCAAACCCCATAGAGAAAATCGGCGATTTTAACATCACAGCACACAGGAGTTCACAGGAGTTGTTGATCCACTGCTGCCTCTAGCACTAAGTTCAAATGTGTTATTTTACGAATTCAGCTTTTGAAATTCTTCGTTCCGATTTCCCTCAGTGACACAAAGTGACCACACGAGGCAGCAGTAGACCAGCAGCTCCTGTGTCCCCGCCAGCTAAAATCACTGATTTTCTCTATGGGGTTTGGTGTGGGAGAGTGAGCAGTTGATTTCCAGTCAAAAATGGTTGTTTAATCACAATAAGACTCAACAAATCAGTTATTTCTCAAGAGATCATCATAACAAACATGAATAAACATGTTTTTATAAAATAATATTTTATTAAATAAGCTTAGAAAATACAGAATCTTCCTAAAAGTCTTCATAAATAAAACTGATCCACATCAAACCACACAAACATTGATCCACGTCTAAAAATAGCTCCCTGTGTTTTAAAGTGATTGATTATTTGATGCTGCTGCTGCTCACAGCTCTCAGTCACATGATCTACACAGATGAGACGACACCAGTCAACAATGTACTGTACAAATATGCAGATTCTGATTCAATGCCACGCCCCCTGCATGAATCGTGGCACTGTCATTGGTTTGTGTCACTTTGAAAGCGGTTTACTCTCCCGCACCAAAGTCCATCGAGAAAATCAGCGACTTTAGCTCACTGAGGTTAATGTGAACAAAGGATTTCAAATGCACAAGTAAACAAATATGACATATTTACTTCCTGATGGAGGCAGCAGTGGAGCAACAACTCCTGTGACCCTGTGACCTACAATCCCTGATTTTCTATATGGGGTTTGGTGCAGGAGAACGAGTGGTTTACAAACTTCAGTTTCCTGTCGGAAAAGGTTTGTCTAAAGGTGAGTTAAAGTAGTCAACATGTTGTTAAGATATATATATATATAAGATATATATATGTAGACTACAGACAGTTATTATTATCCCTTTATCAGGCCAAGTCTTCAGCCTGTGAGGTCAAACATGAACTAAACACATTTTAAATTTACTCACAGAGATGATTTTTGTTTCCTCCATCTGCCTTCTCTCCTCCACACACACACACACACACACACACACACAGTGGAGTGACAGATAACAGTGTGTCGCTCACTGTGCTGCTGCTAATGTGAAATAAGGTGTGGAGTGATGGCAGAAGTCTCTCTTCTTCATATCCATGGATCAGCAGAACACACACACACACACACACACACACAGACACACGCTCCCTCTCTCACACACACAAACACACACACACGCTCTCTCTCTCTCACACACACACACACACACACACACACAGACACACGCTCCCTCTCTCACACACACACACACACACACACACACACCCATGGATCAACAGAACAGCTGAGTCCAGATTAACTTCCCCGCCTCTATGACACCAGAGAAAATAAACGGGCAAAACAAACTGCAGCTCTTTGCATTTTAGTCACGAGACTGTTGAGTTATGTCACACTGACTTATGCTGCGCCGACACACACACACACACACACACACACACACACACACACAGAAACTTTTAGTTCATGAAAAGAATTTCAGGAAATGTGCCATTACCCATTAGCACACATAGCTACTGCGATCTAAATGTACTATATAGCTTTAGCACATACAGCTACTGTGACGTAAAAACATGTTATTTAGCATAATTAGCACATGTAGCTCCTGTTACCATGAGTCAAATTGGCCTGATATTTTTACTCTAAATATATGTATTTAAATGTGCTATTTAACATTAGCTCACTTAGTTCCTGTGTTCTGAATGTTCTATTTAACATTAGCGCATGTAGCTCCTGTGATCTGAATGTGCTAGCTTTAGCACATGTAGTTGATGTCATTGAAGTGTGCCATTAAGCTTTAGCACACTTAGCTACTGCGATCTAAATGTACTATATAGCTTGAGCACATACAGCTACTGTGATGTAAAAAAAATGTATTTAGCATAATTAGCACATGTAGCTCCTATGATCTAAATGTGCTATTTAACATTAGCTCACTTAGTTCCTGTGACCTTAATGTGCTAGCTTTAGCACATGTAGTTGATGTCATTGAAGTGTGCCATTAAGCTTTAGCACACATAGGTACTGCGATCTAAATGTACTATATAGCTTTAGCACATACAGCTACTGTGATGTAAAAAAAATGTATTTAGCATAATTAGCACATGTAGCTCCTATGATCTAAATGTGCTATTTAACATTAGCTCACTTAGTTCCTGTGATCTGAATGTGCTAGCTTTAACACATGTAGTTGATGTCATTGAAGTGTGCCATTAAGCTTTAGCACACATAGCTACTGCGATGTAAAAGTGTTATTTAGCATAATTAGCAAACATAGCTCCTGTGCTCCTTGAAGAACACCATGTTCATGGAGTCAGAAGTGGGAGTGACGTCAACTCTCAGTGAACCGAGTTAGCCTGGGCTAGCCACCATTAGCCATGTTTTAGTAATACCAGTCGATAATGACACTCTACAAACACGGTATTTAGCTCACAAACAGAAACAGAACTACGTCAGGTTTGTGAGGTTGCTCCAGTTTTTCGAGTTGGAAAACTGACTTAAACTGGAACACTAAATGTGCTAATTAGCATGAACACGGTTGCGTGATCTACACTTGCTAATGCTAAACTGCTAAGAGAACACACACACACACACACAGATAGAGAAAGAGTGTTGTTGACAGAGAAGCTAAGCGATCACTGCTGTGTTTGTGAGTGAAACTTTTGTCCCTGAGGCAACAATTAGTTTGTAAAAACACTGAGTGAAGAGACAGCGGTGAACACATTTAAGCCTCAGGCTTTAAGTCTCACAGCCAGAGAGAGACACACACACACCTCATTATGTAACCAGGATTGAGAGTGTGGGATTATATCTGAGTGTAAACCATGTGTCTGCTGCACTAAATCCTGACTCTGGTGAAACTTTAATAGGATCAGTGGTGAGATGATTGTGTGCAGGCGGATCGACGTGTTTCTCCTCTGCTGATTGGTCGGAATTAATTCTCTTCCAGGTGAATCTCACCAGAAACAACATTTCTCATGATTACACTTTTCTACATACATATTCATGAAGGACACAAAGCTGTAATCTTTTTTGAGAAATACCAGAATAAAGATCAAAACACACTGGAAACACTCTCACTCTCCCACATCAAACCCCATGGAGAAAATCTGTGTTTTTAGCTCACGGGGACACAGGAGCTGCTTGTCGTCTGCTGCCTCGTGTGGTCACTTTGTGTCACTGAGGTGAATCTGAACAAAGGATTTCAAACACAGAATTCACAAAATAACACATTTAAATTTGTCACTGATGGCAGCAGTGGATCAACAACTCCCGTGTGCTGTGATGTTAAAATCACTGATTTTCTTTATGGGGTTTGGTGCAGGGAGAGTGAGTACTTTACAAAGTGTTAGAAAAGTTTGTATAACAGCGAAATAAAGTGGCAAATCTATTCTCATGATATCTTAGACTTAAACTTAAAGGTCCAGCAGGGGGCGCACACAGTGCAGTTATCTCCAAATATGTCAGAGAATATGAGATTTAAGTCATAAAATGATGAAAATAAAGTCGTAAAATTATGTGAATATAGTCGTAAAATGAGAATACAGTTGTAAAATTATGAGAATAGTTGTAAAATCATGAGATTAAAGTGATACATTTACAAGAATTAAGTCCTAAAATCATGAATAAAGTAATAAAAGAGAATAGTCATAACATGAGAATAAAGTCATAAAATGAGAATAAAGCCGTAAAATGAGAATAAAGCCGTAAAATGAGAATAAAGCCGTAAAATGAGAATAAAGTTGTAAAATGAGAATAAAGTTGTAAAAATATGAGAATAAAGTCGTACTATTATGAGAATAAAGTCGTAAAATGAGAATAAAGTCGTAAAATGATGAGAATAAAGTCGTAAAATTATGAGAATAAAGTCGTACAATCAGAATAAAGTCGTAAAATTATGAGAATAAAGTCGTACAATCAGAATAAAGTCGTAAAATGAGAATAAAGTCGTAAAATGATGAGAATAAAGTTGTAAAATGAGAATAAAGTCATAAAATTATGAGAATAGTCGAAAAAGAGAATAAAGTTGTACAATTATGAGAATAAAGTTGTAAAATGAGAATAAAGTCGTAAAAATTATGAGAATAAAGTCATATAATTATGAGAATAAAGTCTTAAAATGAGAATAAATTCATATAATTATGAGAATAAAGTTGTAAAATGAGAACAAAGTCATAAAATGATGAGAATAAAGTCGTAAAATTATGAGAATAAAGTTGTTAAATGAGAATAAAGTTGTAAAACATAAAGTGGTATAAAAATGTAATTCTTCTGTGGAGGAACTGAAGTTTTTACAGAAAAACACAGAACAAAAACTTTGACTGAAAACCTTTATTTTGAAAACTGGAAAATAGTTTGGACTGAGCCAACGTTAAGTGTCCGATCATCAGTGTCCGATCATCAGTGTCCGATCGCCAGTGTCCGATCATCAGTGTCCGAACATGAGACACGTTTACAAACAACTGACGTTAAAGGTGCAAACAGGATGAAACTCTTCAGTTTGTGCAGAAAAAACAAAAAAAACAGTTTTCTCAGCTGATGAACACGAACACAGCGGCTCTTTGTTGTCATGGAGAAGTGAGTGCCACGACAACATGTGCTTCATTTGTTTTTGTAGCATTGAAACTTTATTGATCCACTTAAATAATAAAAAAAACACTCTTCTTCTCTTGAACAGCTGAAAACCATCATCATCGTCATTAAACTCAAAATTCATGATCTGTGTCATTAATGGTAAAAACTGTGGATTAAAGTCTCTGCACTTGTTTTACTTTTACGCTTTAATCCACCGCAACATTAACCTTTCACAATCTTTCCTTTTAAAATTATTATTTAACGTGGAAAGAATCGGCCGTAAAAACCATGAATGTGAAACTTTAAAAGGGTTGACCGTGGACGACAAAAGAAAAGAATGTTTATCAGAGTGAGGTTGACTGAATTTTACCGTCTACATAGAGCCGATGAACTTATGATTAGTTTATTTTCTTGATTTTTGGTCAATAAAATGCAAGAAAACGTTCCTAAACGTGGAAATAATGATGTTTTTCTTATTTTGTGATGATTTCTTTGTTACACAGAGCAAAGAAACCAGGAAATATTTTTTTTCTGAAAAAACTGAAAAAAAAAAATCACTCAAAAATGATGAATCAATGAGCAAAATAGTTACAAAAATGAAGCAGTGAAACACTGACGGAGGGGGAACCTTTTCACTGCTGCATCACCAAAAATTCTTGCTCAAGTTGGACCTTGAATTTTCCGAAATTTGTTGTATAAGCAAAAATGTCCCGATTATCGCAATTATCCTTAACAAAATAATAATAATCACACGGACCGTATGTGGGTGAGTTGGACTTCAAGTCACTCACGTGAAATTTAGGATAAAAGAAATTCACCACGATAAATTTATCGCAAGTGCTTTTTATCGCAATAATATAGTATATTGTCCCATCAATAGACAGGAGTTGGTTTGTTTTTTTGTGGTTTAAACATTTTGACGAAGATTTGACGCAAAAATGTTGTCGAGCTACAGTCGTCGCAGTAAGGGGGCGACAACAAATGCTCTCACGTGAGAAGAAAAAAACCTGTAATATACTGTGAAACCATGAAAAATGTGGAAAAACACCACGATATAAACTGTCGCCCAGCTGTTTGTCTACGACAGAATTCAGATTAAAGCAAAAATAACCTCGTTATCAAACACGGCTGTCGCACTTTTTGCCGCAAAATCTCAGTTCCTCCGTTTTCAGTCGTCCTCGTTATCGTCTGTGTGTGATTCTTAACTTTGACCATTTTCTCACTTTTAAGTGTATGTTTAAGGGAGTTTTAAGGAACGCGATAATGTCTCAGACTTTTATTTTCTCTCTCTCTTCCTGCACTGAAGCTCGGCTACATCAGCTGATCACAGAAGAAGAAGCAGCAATAGCTTATTTTTGATGATGATCATTTTGATAACGATATTTATTTATGATAATATCTAGAGTTGGTGTAGAACTTCCCTCCCTTGCTTCTGTCACATTTTATTTATTTATTTATTTTTTTTGATTGATTAAATTTTAATCTGTGTGTTTTAAACCAGCAGTGTCACCAAGTGTGACTACATTTAGGAAAGATTTAAAAGTGAAAAATAGTAGACAATACGTCTAAAAAAAAAAAAAACACCACAAAATCAGCAGATGCACACGTTTGATTCAGTTTCAAACTATTTACACGACCATATGTACATCCATGTTATTCTGTCACCAAGTCAAACGTGAATGATGCAGCAGCAGCAGCAATTAAAACAAAAAACAACTTTATATCTCAGGCACAGACGAGCACATTCAGTGACGACGTCGTGGGGGAAAAATGGCTTTTGTTGTTTTCTGTGTGAAGAAAAATGACACGACGACAGCGTGACAGAGTTTCTTCAGTCGTTCTTTAAGCAGCGTCCTTCAAAAATGACTTCATGTGGAAACGACCGGAGCTTTTCAAAACGACTCTTCATCGTCAGCGACGGAGAATAAACAGAGCGAGAAGCTTCACACAAACAGCTGATCATTCATTCATTCATTCATTCATTCATTCATTCTCTACTGCTCTGTGGAAGTTAATCCCAGCTGACAGAGGGTGACAGAGGCGGGGTCACACACTGGGCAAACATACACAGTACAAACATACAGGATGAACTGGTGACCTTCTGGCTGTGAGGCAACAATGCCAGCCACTGTAACACTGTGTGAACCCAGCGGGAGATAATTCGGCTTTATTGAAAGCTGCAGTCAGTGATCTCTGCGGAAAATAAATCGT